>NW_017100177.1:1401144-1413584 GCF_001263275.1 Habropoda laboriosa
GGCGACCGGCGGATAGTCCAGCCGTTCTCTTCTCCAAAGAGTGACCCAGGTGTCAGTCCTCGTACTCTCGTGTATTATCGATGGTCTCCCAGCAGAGTACAGCAAGAATGCCTGGCCGCGTCCGCGGTATTTTTTTATTTATATTTGACCGTTGCTAATGAAGCGCAGCTTATCAACAAGTCGCGTCGCAAAGTGGCTTCGCATGTAGAAACGTATAAATTATTATTTGCAGTGTTACAATAAATTCTTGGAATTATAAATTTATAATAAAAATTGTGAAAATTAATAAATTATACGGTATTGTAATATTCTAATAAAATAATAGAAATTTCACGCAAAAAGGTTAGGCTGACCTTAGTCGCGGCTGACCTTACGGAATTATGGAAGTTTCCCGCGAAAAATAATCGATTCCCGTAAAAAGTGCTAGATCTCCCTCGAAAAATAGTGGATCTCCCGCGAAAAATAATCGATTCCCGCGGAAAGTAGTGGATCTCCCGCGAAAAATAATGGATTCCCGCGTAAAGTAAGTCTCCCGCTAAAATTTCCCGCCTGACCTAACCGACGATTTTGCTAATGACTTTGGGGAGAGGGTACCGCAGGTATATGCGTTAGACACTTCGCGTAATTTTGATCTGAGGGTACTGAGATGTGAATAGAGTGGTCGATGGCTACTAGCTAGCCTATGTCTACCCTATTAACACTCTACTACCTTCTCTCAAAATTTCTTATATTTATTATTACACTTTGAATACTCTACTTCGAATTTTTTTTCATTTCTCCAATTATTCAAACTTATTAGAGAGTTAGTGTTAGGCATTGAATAGTCCACTTCGAACGAATTATTTCGAAATTGTTTTGGGGGTTTGGGGAAATGGAGATTTCAATGTTAGTCATCGTTGCTCTTCGTCCTTGTCGAATAGGGGATTGACTTTTGTTGGATTATTAGTAATAATAATGCGTCAGCCAGTGAGAAACAGTGCTAGTGAAAGAAACGTAACGGGCTGATGTATTCTTGGTCTCTTTCTTTAAATGCGCAAAAGAATTTCAGTCCTGCCTTTACGGTTTTTCGTTTCCTTTTATTTTGACTACGAAATTCGAAGAATAAAGACGTTCTTCCGCGCCATACAAATGAAAACACATTTAAGAAAATTTACAGTGAAGTTTTCGTTACAGGTTATTTCTAAATTTAACATGTACTTTTCTTCGAGGTATCTGTAATTTAATTTTCGTTCAGTTTTTCTAATTTTTATTTATTTTTCTATGTTATTGAAAAGTGAATTTTGAATTTGTTTTATGATTTGTGATTTTCTAAACTGATGCATGCATTGCATGTTTAGTAGTTAGTTGTATTATGGTATTATATATTTATATTGTGAGCTGATTTGAACGAGTGCACTATGCCCACACTTGATTAAACCGTCTCACTAGTTTACCATAATTAATTTTCTATTTTCGGAATTTATACGAGAATTTTTGAATTTTAGTAAATACTAGAGTCGTTGCATCGCGTATTGAAATAATAGCTTCATCCCTTATAATAGCTCTCCTCTCTAAGAGGCGACCGGCGGATAGTCCAGCCGTTCTCTCCTCCAGAGAGCCAGGTGTCAGTCCTCGTACTCTCGTGTATTACCGATGATAATACCTCGTTTTCTCCCAGCAGAGTACAGCAAGAATGCCTGGCCGCGTCCGCGGTATTTTTTATTTATATTTGACCGTTGCTAATGAAGCGCAGCTTATCAACAAGTCGCGTCGCAAAGTGGCCTCGCGTAAAACCGCGAGTCTCCCGCGAATCGCGAGCTAGTTTGTTCTGGAAGCTTCTATCGCGATTATTTGATTGTCGACAAGGATAGAGAGTCGTCCCTCTCACTTTCTCTCGCGGAATGGAAATTTTTGTCGCCGTCTTCGTTGATGGTTGTTACAACCTGCCTTTTTCGAATTTTCTTTACCTCCTTTTCACGTGTGTGTGTGTGTTTTTTTATTCAATATACATTTCACCTTCTAAAATATTATTCGTTGAATTGAAATTTTCGCAGTGTGTACTTGCTAGATTTTTTAGGAATTTAATGAAAGGAGCAGGCGTTCTCTGTTTCGTTTATCTGTATCGCGCCTGGTTACATACTTTACATTCGCAGGGAGATGTACTTTTTCGTTTCTTCTCTTTTTTCCGACCAGCTTAAAATTGTGTAGAGGTATTTCAGACGTGTAATACGTGTATTCGTTGGAAATTTTCGTCGAATCGTCGTGTTGATTTAACGGAGATCTGAAATTGTGCGAATCGTTGGCGAGAATTGCGATACGGCGAAGTTTCGTTTGTAATCCACGCAAACATAACAGTTGCAACTGTTATTTCAGTAACGTTGATGATTAGCATGAAATTTGACTTGACAAGAAAGTATCCGTTGCATTGTAGAAACAATCGATTACAGCAGTACACTGCAATTTAGAAATTTAGTCCACTCTATTGCACTCGTTAATTATTAGATCACCCGATAAATTTCTACAAAGAAAAATGTATTCGTGAAAAATCAAAGAAATTTCACTAAGTCCAAAAGCAAAAAATGGTAATTACGATTTTTCATCAAATTTACAAACATCTTTGAAACATCGATCGAAGCTTCGTTGCAAAATTCAACGCGAATTTATCGGGTGACCTAATATTCACCAAAGGATGAAATATTTATTTCTGTTTCTGTAATTTTTCTATAACTGGTTCGTGTTTTTTTTTTTTTTAATTAAATCGTGTAATTACTGGAATTAAAAAAAGAAAAAGAAAAAAGAGGAGAATCCTCTGAATTCGAAAAATTAAACGATCGCAGGTAGCGCGTGTGGCGAGCGCGAAGAACATGGAGGGATTTTTTTTCGACAGGCGTAGAATGAAAAGAATTGGAAAGGACAGATCGATTGATTTCTGAGGGGGGGAGGGAATCAACTTCCGGTTCAATTTTGGTAAAATGATATTGGCTCGCGTGCATTGGGCATATCAATTTGATCGTGATCACCTGCTGTCACGAACCGTGATGCGCGTCAGCATCCCTTTCACATATTTTTTCATACCTCGACGGTTTTATCGATTCGATTGCAAGAAGTACGGCGGAACGTTGCAACTTTTCTGAAAAGTGACACCTTCCGTCAGACTTGCCGTTTCCCCTCGTAAAAATAATAATAGAAATTCTGTCCGTGAAATTTTACACACTCCAAAAAATATTTCTGCGAAATAGAAAATTTGATAATTTCGTTAATTTTCGTATCAAAGTTGCTTCACCTCGTTTCAAATTTTGATATCGTAAGTTGAAAACGTTCTCGCACGGGCAGACGTTTGAAATGTTATTCAATTTCGTATGCAGTAGAGCGTCAGTTATCCGAACCAATTGGGACTGAGGTGGTTCGGAAAATGGAATTGTTCGGATAATGAAACATATGCATGTACTTACCCAGTTTACAACTATAGGAATGAAGCCTAAAATTACTTACTGATGAAAATATTTAAAAAAAGTGCTTCCAAGTAACAAAGTGTAGGCACTTGTTTATGGCTCGGCCTGTGCCTCGCGACGAGGGGCGGGTGCCCCTCGGTTCAGACAACTCTCGGCTGTTTTGTTATTCGGTCGCCTCGGACACAGTTCGTTTTCGTGTGTCGCCAGCGTTGGTACGGGAAAGGGTTTGAATGTAAACAGTTTGAAAGCCATTTCTCTTGTCCGTTACTTTTGTCGAATCCTCATCCCTTTGTCCCTTGACTCCCATGCATCCAGATCCTTGTCTCAGGTACCGTTTTGACCACTGCATGCGCGTTTTCCACTTTCCCATCGAATTCCTGTCTTATCTCCGGCAGACCTTCAAGCTGATGCACTCTACCTATTTTTGTACCAAATCCTTAAGTTCATTACATAAGCTCTTCTTTCTAACCATCGAACCCTCGATCCTAACGAGCCCTGATCATTATCCTTACACATTCCTGGTCCTTAGCTAACGGACGCACTCCTAAATTCCCCCACCCGCAACTCCCAAAAACCCTACTATGAATGCAGTCTCAAAAAAGGGAGGAAGGTTAGTCGACATTGAATTACCAGGCAGGTTAGACCGTCCATGTTATATTGGCGAAAACCACATTGTAAAGGCAACTGTTAACGAATAAAGAAAACTCGTAAAATCCAAACCGTCTCAAGTGATTCGACGACACTTTAGACTACCTCCTACGAAAGTTTATTTTTTACTTATCAATCGGCACCGCTACACCATAAGTTCGTCTACTCCTCGAACCGACGGTTCGGATAACTGACGCTCTACTGTATACAGTTATGGCTGTGTGAATTTTGTGCGGTATGCAAAAGGTAAAAAGGTTTCGAGATTAAATTGTCGGATAGATAGATCTTCCTAAGGTCGGATTGGTTTAATAAAATATTCTAAATTCAGGGCGAAATGATACGGTCGATCGAGAGCAATAAATAAAAGCAATTTAGCATGTTCTTGCTGTAGATCGCTCTCTGTTTTCCTTCCGATTTCCCCTCCTTTGCCAAACCGCCTGAAACGAGGTTCCGACCTACAAATGGAAACGCAATCACTTCGGACGTCCAGTTAATTACCGATCGAGCAATATATCATTCCAAAATAATTCTAAACCACAGCGACTCGGAGGTTATTCATTGCCCACGGTAGTCCTCCAATTTCCATGCGGCACTAATTAGTTGCGTCGAGTCGTGCAAAACTCGCTTGTAAAAGAACAGCGCACCACCTGTCGAATTTTTCACGATGCTTTCTCGAAATTGAACATTTTTTCCGTATACAAGTAGGAGGCAGCTTTACAAATATATCAACTTGCGTACGAAGGAAAAGGGAATTATATACGCACGAAGAAAATGAACATTATCGATCCATAAACGAAGGCGTATTCCGAAACAACCCCTAAAAATCCTCGTACTATACATATTCCACTCGAAACAAAACCATAAGCCCCGTATGGCCGCATAAATTTGCAATATCATCGTGATCCTATTTCACACGATTGTCCAGTGACCCCAATCAAAAAAAAAAAAAGGAAAAAAAATTGAACATGAAAAGCAAGCTTCCAGCCGATGACGACAATACAGCCTGCCAGCTAATGAAGCGTTAATAAACTCTTTGATCGAGCAAACGACCTGTTTTTTTTTACAAAAAATAAAATTCGAACAGCCCGCGCAAAATTTGCCCGATTTTGCCCCGGGCTGCCCTTGCGATGCCCCTGGGGCAAACTTTTGAGCACCGCTCAAAATTCTGTCTCAAACATTTTTATCTCTTACTTCTATTGCTTTAACTCGAGCATTCTTCGTTCATCGCTTCATACTAAGCACTCTAACACTTTATGGGGTCGTTGTAAAGAGTGAGATTTGAATTTTCAAATTCATAATGATTCGAATCGCAAAAAAATCTTATCAAGCTTTCACAGTGATTCGAATTATACGTAATTTTTATAGCAAAAATCTATCATAGTGTTCTCGGTTCGTTTGTGTTAGTGGAGAAGCATGTTCATAAAAATTGAATCGGTACCAGTGAAAATAGATGGTCGCCCTTTAAAACGATCCCAAATAAAAAGGATCCTTAGTTTTATCTGTGTACACAATTAGTGACCAACTTTTACCATTACTCACACTGGACTCTTCCAACTCTCCTCTCAACTCTTTTACACAGTGATAACCCAAAGTTCATCTTCCTCGAACCCTTAAATACCCCCATTTTTCCATCCTCAATTCACTCTCTGTATCGTCGTCCGCTAGTTTCAAAAAACTTTCTTTTCTACCCAACATCGATCTTTAATTTCTCCGATTTAAGTGTCACCCCAATACCCACCCTCAGTTTCGACAAATTCAGGCACAACCAGTCGTCAAACTGCCACATTTTCCACTGTTACATTTGAAGTATTGTCAAGCGATCCTTAACAATTTCCCCCTGTTCCCTTCGCCATTCGTATCGATACGGTGGATGCAGATGTACACATGGGCGTTCGTTCGTTCACCGCCACGTCGGAACTTTCGTGATAACGTGCTCGTAACGGTAAGGTGTAACTTTCAGCGTAGTTGCTCCCGTACTACATATATACCCGGCTGATTAGCCTGCCAACGTATACAACGTGTACATGTAACATACATATGGGGCGGCAAGTACATAAGGGAAGGGGGTGTGTGTTGCTCGAATGTCTATGCTGCTCGCCTCGTCTTTTCCATGTGTGCTGTAGAGGAGAGCAGAGTCGGAGCACAGGGTCGATGGTATGGGGAAACAATATCACGTGGCAAACGGCTAACGAGGCTGCTGCGGCTACAGGAAGCACGATCTTACCGACGGAATACAGCTTCCGTTTTGTAATTAGAGGCAGCACGACGTATTACAACGAGATACAGGTTCGCGTGCACGACGATTAATTCTGGGGATAATTAAAACGGATCCATGCGTTACTCTTCTTCATACTTTTTTTTTTCCCCCCTACGGTTTTATCGATGTCTGGTTTGATTTATCGTAGGTGTACATGTTACATGCACAGAGTGTCTCTATCACTATCTTTCTCTAGGTTGTGTGCGAAGCATGTTTATGGCAGCTGTATAAATTTTACGTCCTTTTTACTTTCACGCGGACGCTGTTCGAAGCTGTTCCACGGTCGTTCTGAAAATTTAGGATGGCCACACAGAGCCTTTAGAGCGGCTTTTTTCCTCCCCCCCTCCTGTCGTTTGACGAGCTTTCTCGATATTTTTCTTCTTTCTTCTACTTCTCTCTCTCTCTCTCGAGCTTGCTTGCTTTTTCCCCGGAGTTTCTCTCTGGCGTGTTTTTGAGGGTTTCATAGGTGTCGCGGGACAAAGGGACAGGGGGATTTAGCGAGTGGTCTGTTTGATGGATGCTGGAACAGAGATGACATTGTTGGTTTTCGGATTGGTGGAGAATGCAATTTTTTCGTCTCGCCTGGCACTGTGTTTGTACGTGAAGTATCCTTCGCGTGAATATTGCGCACACCTATCTATCGAACTATTTCGAAACAGTTTTATACCACCTCTGGTACCGTGTACGCGATATAGAAAAAGCAAATCGAACTCCGGCGACAGATGAAATTTCCTCGAAATCAATGTCAAGTCCTGGTAACTGAAAATTCTGTAGTTCAAATGGTAAAGTTACGTTCTTTAACCCTTTGCGGTCCTATGTCGCGAATTTAGTGCAATGATAAGTTATAAATAATAATAAACCATTTTTCATGCATCAATATTACACCGAAACTTCGTATTTTATAACGAAAATTACGCTGAAATATTGAAACAAAGGGAAGCCACGTGGTACTGACCGACAAACTGGACTACTTGGACCGCAGAGGGTTAAATAAGTTTGAAGTCGTCTTAATCACACACGAAACTAATCTCGGATGCTTAATACGGACCAATAAGTACGCGTCTCGTTGCAAGCGGAAAAAAGCAGAGAGTGGAAAGGAAATGACGGATAGTAGGGTCGTTAGCGATTATGCTCTGCGAGAATGGGCCGAGCCAGAAGACACGGAAATCCTGGGTAGCGGTGATTGCGGCTAAGCGAAAAAAACCCGCGATTTTCAGTCTTCTCGCGTAATTTTCCTTCGTCCTTCAGCTTCCTGGATATTAAAAAACAAAAGAAGAGGCAAACGCGGGGGAGAAGAATGAGAATCTCGAACCAGGGTGTGCAGAGGGGGGCGGAGGATGAGGAGGAGGGTGTGCATAAATACTAGGTCATACGTACGGTCGGGCAGAGTTGCACGTTTAGCCGTCTTTCTTTCGACGATAAGGATCGCAGTCAATCTATCAATGCCACGTTTAGTCTCGAGGCAACGCACGCAGAAACGATATTAATAGTCGTCCTAAATACCCCGGCGAGTGTTTATCGAGGAATTAGCGGGCCCGCTTTGCGGAATTGGAGATTTTCACGCGGGAATAAGAGCCCTCGCGATGTGGATTATCGATTCCCGGATGGCCTTTCATTCGATAACTCCGATGCAGGGGATGTTTTATACTCGGTATCGAGCTAACTCGTCTTTCTCTTCTGTTCCCCGTGTCAAGACTCGATTGCAGATCTTTCGAGCCAAATTTGGTATACTTGTTTGGTGCGGATTTGGGAAGCTGTTGGCGCAAGAGGATGTTGTCCTTCTTCTTGTACTATACATGGGAGAATTAGGAAATTTGGTAGAGAATTATAGCGATCATTTCCTCCCCTTTACTTTTCGTTCTTTCTGTCAAGATTCACAGGAGACTTAAATACTTTTAAGCTCCGACAATTAACCTGAGAAAATGAGGAAGCACTCGACACACGATCAATCTACTCTCAAAGAATTGAGAACCATCCAATCCCCAGGATAAACTATCAAATATCATTCTCACCCTCTGCTCATTTACAAAATTCCCAAGAAATCTTGAAAGACTGTATGTTAGAGTTTAGCTTACCGAGGTTTATGACATGGAGCAGGCAGGCAGTTATCTTTGAGACCTTTGTTGAATGCGCGTACCATCCGTGCACCAGCATTAGGATGGTACGTGACAAAATTAGTTTTTCCCTTTTTCACCTTTTTAATTATGTTTCGCTAGTTCATAGAATTAGGACTCGGTAACACAGGCCATGTCATAAACCCCGAAGACCCAAGCGGTGACCTGGCGAAAGACGACGTCACCAAGTCCGGGGTTTTTTTCCTAACAGTGAAAAGTTAGTCACCCCCATCTCTCCCACTTTCTCTCGGGAAGAACCCAGTTCTCCTTCCAGAAAGGACACACGCCAAGGGCGCAATGGAAGGGAGGACACGAGGAAAGGGAAACGGGAGTGCTGGGACCGGACAGGAGTCTTTAAAAGAGTAACAGAAAAAAGATCATAGGGACAAGACAGTCAGAAGCGTCACATATCACTACGGTCCCAAAGCCGTCATCAACCTTTGGGTGGTCCTTCCAGAGAACTATAGACGGCACGTAGTGCAATATTCTGTAAGCTAAATAAGCGGGCTGCATCGTCGAAGGAAGCGTGCTCCTCCTTCTCCGAAAATCACTTTTCCTCCCGTACAATTGTTAATGTTCGCGTTTATAAGATCGCCCCGCGGAAAATGCAGACTGCAAGGACGAGTTGGAAAGCGTTCCGCGGGTTTCGCGCGATGGAAGAAAAATGATATATTTATGAGATACGGGGGGTCGTTTCCGCTTCATGCAAACGAGAAACGACGCGGGGAGGGTGTTTTGGAGAAGGTGAACCGGCTCGGCTCTGCTCGGAGCGGCCGTTCGAGTAGTAATAACTGCCACGTTGAAAAGTGGGTCGTTTTAGAGACGCGAAAAAGGCCATAACATTTTATTTGTTGGCCGTGTAGCCCGTCTATAGTGCAAGGCGTTCGTCCAGTATCGCGTATTCTGGACTTGCATTCTCCGCCTTGGAAGAACTGGGTCGGTACCGCCATTGTTCGATATTATTTATCGCGTTCATTAATTCTTCCCCCTCTCTCTCTCTTCGTTGCTGCTCCATCTCTGCTCGACCTTCTAATTCTTTTCGTCTGACCCCTACCTTTTCACGGAATCTCGATCAATTAAGTTTAAGAGAGCGTCATGCAAGCGTCGACCTCCATTCACGCGGAGAGACGAACTTCTCGCCGAAAACTGCTGCCTAGACTCTCTCTCGCCTTGTTCGCCGTTAAGTTCGGAAGATGAACTTTCTCTTTGGCTCTTGGACGGTTCTTTCCTTTTTCGGGGAAAGTTCCTCTTGTAGTTTGAATGCCGAATTCATTTTCCCGGCCCAAAGTGACCGTGTACGGGGATGTTCTCTTAATGGAGGAGTAATAATTCAGTGGATCATCTTCCACCGTGATTTTCAATCTTTACGGCAATTATTATTCTGTGCAGCGAACAAGTTCGATGAACTACTTTCGAATATTAGATGCGTGGGGTTAAGTTTGTAGCGAGGTGCCGTTTGCGGTTACTTGAAATATGAACGTGCCTCAATTTTGTATGAAATGTAGGCAAACTTCGAGTATGATTTTTTCTTTCGATTTCGAAGATATGGAAATTCTGATTTATCCGTATTTTGCATTTACGATTGGAGTTACACTAAATGTTAAATTCGAGAGTCTCTCTCCGAAAAATCTCAACTTTGTTCTTTGAAAACTGTCTTATTGCAAAGTTTCATCAAACACAGTGATAGTAAATTTAAAACTGCCTCCTGTGAATAGCAGTAAAGTCCCTTTCTCAAAGCACCATCCCTTAACTCTTTAAGCAAACCCGGAAGAATTCCCACAACAACAAAAACCGTAAAAAAAACTAAAGAAACACACCATCCTTAATTTATACGAAACAATAAAACGGCAAGTTTGTGAAAGTCGAACGTGTATCCTCCCATTTGTTACCCTCGAAGAAGGAATTCACCGGTCCCCCAATCAATTTAGAACTCCCAAAGGCGGCGCGGAACAATCTTACCCCCGAGTCTTGTGCATGAGAACGGACGGAAGTTGGTCGGAGCAACGCGGAGGAATTCCCATCGATATTTTTATTCACTTGGTGATACGTTCTCGTGCATATCTACGATGGTCGATCGAAAGTGCTCGCGTAAAAAGCCTAGGCTAGAAAAGGGATCGAAATGTACGGTAGAATAGCAAAAGAGAGAGAGAATGTCGTTTCCTTGTGACTGTGTGTCGCAGAGGGACGTGAATTTATCGCGAACGAAGCGGAGGAGACGTGAATCGGGAAAGCAATCGTCGAGGGTGGGCAAACGGGGGTGTGTCGCTTATTATACTTTCTTATTATTTATCGACTCCCATAAATACTCACTCCGACGGAGGCTGCCGGCGGACGAGATTTATGGGGGTCTTGAATTAGTGTCACCCTGGTTGGTATTTTTCATCGGCATATTAATTCAAACACGCTTACCCCACCTACTGATGCATCAGCCAGAATGGAGTCGGGAATCCATTAACACCGATCGTTCTACTCCCCCTCCACCATAGTCGATTCATACCGGAACGATGAAATAACGCGAAAGGAAGTCGATTCGGTGATTACACGTGGATTTATCGAATCCTTTCAAGGTATAATGGATATTCCGGGGTTATAATGATATTCGAGGGGTTTTTTCTCGATGGAAGAAAAATTCACGAGGTTGTTTCTGCTTCGTTTTTTTTTTTTTTTTTTGTGGGGGGGTTTCTGCTTCGTTTTTTTTTTTTTTTTTAGTGGGAGGTTTTGATCGGTGGTTTTGCGTTGCTTATTGGAGAAACTGGCACGACACGTAGTACACTGGAATAGATTTGGTGTACGCCTTTTTTTAGGAAGTTTTGACGACTTTGTTGAGCCAAAGTTGCTATATTGTTTTGGAGAGGGAATTCGTTAGTTATTCGATAATAAAAAATAATGGAGATTATTTTGAAGGTTGAAATTGGGTTTGATTTTTTGTAAGTAAATATTGAAGTTTGTAAGAAAAGGCGCTAAATTCATTTCCTGTCGAAGTTCTGAATCAGATAGAAAATAAATAGTTATTTGTTGAACACTATTAAATACTGTGGTCGTACACTTTGCAGCAGTTTTGGAAAACAGAGAAGCGGTTTAACTTGAAAAATTGTCGTCAGAAAGCTGAGATGTGACAAAGTCTCTATGCAAGTTTCATGAAAGATCGTTCTAAGTTGAGGATTTCCTAAGAAAAATTGATGCCAGGTAGAAAATGAATAGCTGTTTAACTCGAACACTTTGCAGCCGTTTTGGAAAACAGAGAAGCGGTTTAAATTGAAAGATTGTCGTTAAAAGGCTGAGATGCGACAAAATCTGTATGCAAGATTCATAAAAATCAGACGACGCTTGTTAGTATTTTTCGGCAGTATCTAGGCCTCTCAGGGAAAGTTTTATCCCCGTTAAGGGAGTACGATATTCGCAAACTGTGTTACTTATGCTTCCAGTCGTACGGTCTTTTACGATAACTATCATCAAGGGTGTCGTCTTTGTCGCCCTACTTACAATCCACTATAAGACGACCTTTTTACTCTTCCTCTTTAAAATTTAAATAACATATAAGCACTTTGACGTTGTACCGAGTTAACAGTGTCTGAGTAACAAGTAAAGAGTATGAAGGAAGTAAGTACTCGCGTTACTTGATATCCGTCGACGCGACTCTGACAATTTTCCCTGAAACGCGTATAAATTCTAATGAACCACTTTGAACACGCTGAGGGCAGTACGAGGAAGAACGAGGAGCAGAAATAAAAATGAAAATTCGTCTCGTCTCTGACACGTTCGTGCCAATTCTCACCTTTTGTTATTTCAATATTTAACATTTCTCCCCTTTTTTTCGTTTACCTCCATAAATTTGCATAAATATAAGAAAGATTTCCTCTTCGAATTTCGCCATTTCGTTGTTTTCCACGATTTTTCTCATCTCTGACGTATTCGTATCAATTTTCAGCTTTCGGTATGTAATATTTCTTTTCTTTACTCGTCACCAAAGTAAATTTGCGTAAATATAGA
>NW_017100177.1:1413672-1425507 GCF_001263275.1 Habropoda laboriosa
TTTCTCTCATTTTTAAGACGTTCACATCAATTTTCAATTTTTATTATATCAATATTTGATATTTATTTTTCCTTACTTCCGTCGAAGTAAATCTGCATAAATGTAAGTAAGAAAACGTCCTCTTTGAACCCGAAAATCGCCGAGAGGAAAAGAGAGCGAAGTCGCTATTTCGTTATTTCCATGGTGGAAATGGCGGAAAAATTCGACAATCCATTCACTCGCGTCTGAAATGGCGTCGGTGAAAAAACGCGAATGCATTTCACTGTCGTTCCCGATTCTTTACAATTTGTTTTTTCAAGATTCAATCGTTCCGCACGAATTGGCCCGGTCGATTATTTTTTTCCCTTCTCCTTTTTTCTCTCTTTCGCTTCTTTTTTTTCCTCCAGGCTTGCTACATTACTAATGACGGCCATTTAGCCGGCGGTAGCTCGGTTCCAGCGGTTATTCCATGAAACTTGGGTCATTCCGCGAGGCTGGAATAAATGGCGCCTCCAGCATTGATTTAATACGAGCACGGCTATTATGCGCGCACAGGCCAAGGAGGAAGCGAGGACTAAATCTATCAGCGAGAATTATCCTCGGTTGAATTTAAATTCGCTGTTATTTTCCACCCCTGCCCCGCGGAGTGTCACCGCGATGAAATACAACGGCCGGCGATATTTCACGTCACGCTTCGAACCCGGCCTTTGATAATTACGCAGCCGGAAAAGGGGGGTTCCCAGCTGTACGTTAAATTCCCAATTCATCGTTCTCTGCTCTTTGTGGAATTAAAAGGGTTGCAAACCTCGCGATCTCTATTTTTCAGAAATATTCGTACACCTGTCCCCCGATTTACACGGATGATCGGTTCCTCAGAATACCGTGTAAATCGAAATCATAGCTTTTTGTATGAAAAACCGTGTAAATCGGGGAAAAAAGAAAATGCGCACAACTTAGTCAGTGATTGAATTAAATCCATTATTTTCAATGTAAAATAAAAATAAAATAAAAAATATTCAGGGTCGGGGTTTAGTTTCGAGCGAGCGATCGACGAAGGCGAAAATAGCCGGTCGCCAATGAAAGATCCGCGGTGGCAGCAAACGAATGCTTTTTGCGTGCAAAAAAGGGGGAAATTCCGTTCATTTTTTGGTTTAATGCCAGTGTTCGATTGTCCTTGTCTGGTCGCGCAGCCCACCGGCCAGTAACACATCATAAACTAATAAACAGTCCTTTCCAGCCGTCTTCCTAGCCCCTAACAAATTCCTTCCCTACCATAAAGCAGTTCAAGTCGCATCCTGGTCATGTTTCCTATCCCTTTCCCCTTTCCGGGTTTTTCCCAAATTATTTCAACTTTTGCCCACCACCTTCACCCTCACGTTCTCCTTCCACTAGTTTCCTAATATCCAATCACACCTCCGCATTTTTCGAGACCTTCTTTTCCACCACCTTCAACGTCCAACCAATCAGAACATACACCGACCCAATATATACCCACGCACCACCACAAAATAAAGAGTTCAAAGAGACACTTCACGAGGACAAGTAAAACCAAAAGACACATCTAAAGTATCATTCCTTACCTCCGGAAACGTTCGTAAGGAAAAACACTGTACGATACGCGGTGTCGAAACATCGGAGTGAAGAGTTACGATCTTCATTAACGCGCCGTCTTTAGTAAAAGAGATCGCGTTGCATCGCGAACTCGTGCAAAAACAGCCAGTGTTAACAAACGAACGGTACTAAAATATGACTGTACAAATATGCGCGCGGCATAAACTTTTATTTTCAACAGTTTATATTTCTGAAAAGCCGTTATTTTGAAAACCGTGTAAATCGGGGGATAGGTGTACTTACATTTTCGCGCTGTTTGAAGCTTGATAATTGCGTACAGCCTAGTGGACAGAATTTATCGACTGAAATTGGGGGGTTAAGTTCGTCTGAAGGAAACTCGGTTTTTCCAGAGAATTTCATTTTAAATTCTTCATCGCTAAGTCGTACTCTTTGTCATTTTTTTACACATTTCATGCATATTAAATTTAAACAGCAGTATCCAAGAATAACACAGCGAATAGTGTATTTTCTAGAAAAATTTCGCGTCGTCCAGTCAAAATTGGGAAAAAATATCACATCTAGATATATCACTGGCGTAGTGTATATCAATATTCATTCTATCATCTTTAACAAACTCAGCAAACATACTCAAAAAACAATTTTCCCGAATCTCCAATTTATACCACAAACTCTCTGCCATATTTAACTCATCTCTGCGCGTGGCACGCCAAGCATCAGATCGAAACCTCTAATTTTTCCAACTCACGACAAAACCACGTGACCGAACCAACTCCAGCCCCGATCGCGGGCAAACTTTTACGAGGAAGAAACTTGATAGGTAGGAAAGTTGCGAATCGTTCTAACTTAGTTGGCAATTACGGATGCGTGTGCCAAAGACGGTTCTATAAAACGCTACTGTGCTCGAGATATCGTCCTGTCGCCGTTAACCGCGATTACTCCTCGCGGCGAACCGATATGCGGAATGCTTTGCATTTACGACGTGCTGTTAGCGTGGAAAGTGCGCCTCTATCTTCTCCTCTCTCGTTCTACAACGAAGAAACCTATCGACCGACGACGAGAAGACATTTTTATAGCCTGGTCCAATGTCTCTCCACTCGCCACTTTCTTCTCTCACTCGCGCTCTCCACTTTCTTCTCCCTTTTTTCCCGAGCACTTGTTCGTATTGTTTCGTTACTCCTTCTTAACTGTATTCCGTTCAATAGCGTTCTTCCTCGAGTTAGCGGAACGTTTACGCGACGAACAAAGGGAATCTCCTTATTGCCGCGTGACTCGAGGAGAAACTTTTCCTTCGTGAGATTAAATTGCACCCTTCCTTCTTCCTCCGCCAACCTCCCTGCAGTAGTAACAGAATCGGAAGGAAATTATCGGCAAAATGGATTTTCATCGATCGTCTACCCCCTTCTCTCTCTCTCTCTCTCGCACTCTCTTTTGTCTCGTAGTTTTCACTTGATTCGCGTTTTTTCCCCTCTCTCGCCGTTACGCTTTATCCGTCCCTCTTTCGTTTGCGATTGTAAAGGGACGACAGGGTAGTACGCATGAAAGTTTCATGAGACACGTTTTCTAGGGAGTCGTTCCCTGGTGTACGGTGTTTTCCAAGCGGAACGAAGAAATGGAAATCTTATTGAAATTTAAGGGACTCGATACACGACCATGAAACGTCTGATAACGATTTTACTTACATCGCGGGGTATATAAAAATTGAAAATTTCCTCGCTGGGAGAGTTGGCGGTGTTCCTGTAGATGACTGGGTTTGGTGCGAGCTTTTTTTCGTGGATTTGCGAGATGTTCTTTGGTTACTAAGTGTTACGCGGCACATACCTGCACTACCCCAAGGGGAAAGAGCCCTCCATAAACCGGGTCAGGATTTCTAAATTTTGCATCGTTCGAATATTTCTCCAAATCCTGACCCGTCGGTAGAGACAATAACTTTATGAAGCCATTGATTCTCCATCGCATTCCTTATAAGTCCCTGTTTTTTCACCGATGACCGAGGTTTAGAATTTTACTTTGTTTCTTTCATGTATTGTTCACCTCAGAGTGCTTCATAAGTTTATTACCTGTACCGTTCCGGGTTTCGAGGCAAGCGGATTTTCGCGACGGCACCCAGGGAGCACGTGTTCTACCTGAGAGTGACGGTTTGCTTGGGGGTGGCTATTTTGTTTCTCCTTCCGCATTTTTTCTAACCTATCAGTTAAAATATCAACCACCACCCTCGCTACTTCCGACTAATGACATTAACCAATCCGCATGTCTTAAAAACCTAAGACACGCCTTATCCGAGGTAAGGTGAAGGAAAACCGACGGACATAGAATTAGTATAAAAACAAACTCCTCTCACTACACAAAAAAAAACGCGAGTTCACACAGACTTCCTAGACACTTACATTGATAAAGATTCCTAGTTTAAGATAGCTTAGATTTCACTCTTGTTTGTAAATAATAATTGATTGTTACAAAAATCCAACCCCATTCTCAGTCAATCATCCCTTATTTGCGTAAAAGTTCGTAAGGGAATCACGCTGGTTTAATACGTCGCGAACCGCGTGAACACTAAGGGCGAACTGTTTTTCATCGAACGAGATATCGAGAAAGTATTTTTTACGAAGTAACGAAATTGTCCCTTTGCATTCGGAAATTTTATTGAAATTGTTGTGAGAAAATCCGTCCCGAAGACGGTGAAGCGAGCATCTTGAAGCCGGGCCCAGCGTTTTGGGTTTTTCCCTGGGCCTGTTGTAGGGGTGGATCGGCAGGATCTTCACGAGACCCTCGAAGCACGCTTTTTGCGAACGACGCTCAGATAACGCGGATATAATTCTTGTGTAACATATACTCTTGTAAAATCGTAGACACGTTCAATTTCACTCCGAGTCACAGTATATACTTTTCTGACATTGTCTCATTGCAAATAAGAATTTTGGCTAAGTGACGACAGTTCATCAATAGATACTGAGAATATTCAGTCCATTTTTTCAAACAAAAAGTGCAACTTTCATGAACCTAGGAAAATTATTCTTCGACTCGAAGCTCACATGGACATTTTTCTATAATTAAACATTTCAACGTGACTTGACAATGTCGTTCCAATGTTCCTTCAAACAAAAGCTGAAGATTCTATCGTGACACTTTGACTGGAACTTTCATAAAACGCGAAAAGCTTAGTTTTCTCAAACAATTTATCACCTTAATGCGACAGTTTATCATCGTTTCAACTTTCCACCGAAACTTCTAACTCTCCCTTGACACGAACCGTGTCAACCCGAAAAGCAAAAAAAAAAAGGAACTAAATCTCCGCGTGTAACGTCGAATTCGCCTGTTTACCAGAACACGAAATTCATATTCCCCCTTCTTGCAACGATAAAGAAAAGAAGAGAGAGGAAAAAAAGGGATGTCGTCGTGGAATCGAGGGACACGTTGACCCTACGGGCACACTCGATAGCCAGATACCGGGTGGAAATTTATCGCGTGTCGACGTTTGTTCTTGTAAAAACTGTCCCCGCACTCTTTCACCTATCGTTTCTGTCCCCGGGATTCGTCGTTACTTCTGCTTCACCCTCGTTGCACACCGGCGTTCCGCAATTTTACGAGGGAATTTACGCGATTTCCAATACAAAGCTCGTTCGCCGTTTTATCGCGCCGCTGCTCGAACCAGGCTGCGGTTCTATCGTTGCGTCCGTGTCGTGAAGAAAATCTGCTCGTTCGGCCTTTCGTTACGTGTGTTACATACGTATATACGTACTTACGATCAGTCGTCGCGATTCCTCGTCGATCTTAAATTACATCTCTCGATTTTTCGAATTTCTACCGTGGATTTTCCAATCGAACGAGAGCAACCGTCTTCTGCTTTTAGGAAAGATTTCGGGACGTCTCGAGGAACGTAGACAAGTGGTCCATTCTTGGAATTGGACGTTGGAATTGATTTGTGGGCGTTTTCGAGGAGGAATTTTGTCGAGAATGGGATTGAACGCAGGGTTGATTAAATCGTGAAAAATTTAGGTTTTTTTTATCTGGGCACTGGTAACGAAAATAATAGAGGTGATTACGTTATGCGGTTCATTTTGTAGATAAAGGGTGGAGATAAGTGGAAAATTTTGTGAGGCTTCATTTTGGAGAAAATTTTTGGGTCTATTATTCTGCTTTAATTAGAATTCGAGAGAGAAATTATTTTACAGAATTTATACAGTCGTTTAATTTTACACCGATTTGTGTAATTAATCTGCCCAATAATTTTCTAGCAAACCATGGGTCAATATGTTAATCCTTTGAGGACGATAGACTCGTATAATTATTCGCAAAACACTATGAACGCAACCAGTAAACTCACAATTTTAAGCAATAAAAATACAGCGATCATGAACATACACACTACCGGCCAAAAGTTTGGAAAAATTGGAAATTTCCAGAAGAAAGTCAGCGACTTTGAGAATTTTTTATCGTTCGAATCTGTTGCGTCCCGCACACCGTGTATTCTCGTATGGAATACGGCGGGGTTTTAGTCTCAGAGTGCTTCTGCCGTTGCTGTAGGGATGCTGACTTCGGCCTGGTTATAGGTGTACTGAGTTACACTTGTCCTTGCCCTTTACTGAAATCTTTATTTTCTACTGTATGATGTGAAAATGCCTGATGTGAATATGTTTGACTTGTGACTCGTGAAGGATGATTTGTAACTGGTCTCGGAATCGAATGTCCCTCTCCCTGGACGCGGATGACTCCAAGACGCGGGTGACATGGGAATGCATGTGATTGGCCAAGAAAATGAGGTGGAAATGGTTCCGGTGAGGTAATTGGTTAATCGGGTGCGTGGTACGTGTGCTGTCGGAGACAAAGGCAGAAGGGGCGAAAATCGGGGTTTTTGCCCGTGGATGGTCGCGAAAGGCGATGCTCGCCCATTGTTCCGCGGCGGTCCTCTGATGTACCGTTACGGTACATCGAGGGCTGTCCAAAGGACGCGGCTCAACAGAATCAATCGATATGAGACAAATTGATGAATGTAGAATTGAAATGAACTTCAAATCTATAAAAAGTTAGCAGCAGATTTAATATCGACGAAAAGTGGGAGGTGGATCGAAAATAAAATTTTGATATAATTTAGTTTGAAGAAAAGAAACTGAAGTAGTGTCCTAATTATGTATTACACAAAACAATCAGCACTTCGACGTGGAACGTAACCCTCCGTCCGCAAAGGGTTAAGAAACTTGGCTCGGAGAAACCTGCAAAAATGCACGAGGAAAACAAGAGAAAAAGCCTCGTTTCGACCCCGTTTTAATCTGCTCTATTAAAAAATAAACTCCAGAGGGAAGAAAATATATCTGCTTGCGCGAGATTCCTCCACCACCCCTAAATACCACACGGATAGTATGGAAATTTGGCGTAGAATTGTCCAGGAATGGAGGAATTCGGAGCACAAAGGTGGCCGCGAGAGGTGCGCGGGAGTAGAGACGGCGAGATTTTTCAATTTCACGGCGAACGTCGATTCGTGAGAGTAGTTGGTCGTGGAATAGCCATTTCCGGTATGAGAAGCTTTGAACGCGTTCCCAATATATGCTGTTCCCCCGGTACAAAGCTCATTCTGTTGGTATCGTTGCCGGCTCCCATGGGGGATTCGTTGCCGGTTCTCAAGGCCAGCAACCGCGTCGAGGACGACGTGGAAAATCCGTTTGACGTGACTTTCCGGCAATAAATCCCGACGAACGTGTTTCCGTACGCGGAAACACTTGGCCTCGCTTGGATCACGCCGTCACGGCCCTGGGAAAACGATCCCTCCCCTCCGCTCCTCACCTGGCGGCCGCATCGACGCTGGAAAAATCCGATTTTTCGTTTCATCCTTCGCGTCGACATCGCTGGCATTAAAGTTTGATGCGCTCGCGAGGCAATCGTCGCTACCCCTGAATTATTCAGGCTTGTTGACCTTTTAATTTTCACCTGGGAAAATATCGCCGTTCCGCCACCCACCTTCGCTGGAGATTTATCGATCCCTCGCGAGGGGAAATTGTTAATCGATTAGGCCAAGGGTGTGAGTATTTTGAGAATTGAATTTTTGCCAGAGGATTATCGGTGGAGGGTGCTTTTTGGAAATTCGAGGTTTGAAAGTGGGTTGGGAAGAATTTGTGGTGGTTTTGATCGGTACCCTATCTTCACTCTTGTGGGAAATTTAGAGGGTTTGTCTTGCCAATGTTACTTTTGCCAATTTTATGTACGTTTTCCCCGTTTCCTACGCATTTGTAATCCTCTTATACATACGTGTAAGTTGGAATATAAATATATCGTTTAGAAGTGAGAGTATAATTTTTTCTAAATATTTTCACAAACGCGATAGCCAATTTTCTCCCGGTAACAACGAAAGTGGTAAAAAAGAGACGTCGAAAGTACATACGTTCCGCTTCGCAAATTATCATCGCAGCGCTGTTATCAAAACTTTGCCGGTGCAAAAGAAGCTGAAACTTGGAAAAGGCGGAGGAAAGGGGTGGAGAAAAAAGCCCGACAAGAACTCCGGGAGAAACAAAATTGAGTCTGAAGAGGGGTGCTCCATCTGAGAAGGGAAAAAAGGGATGAAAAATTATCCGGCAATTACGACTTAACCCGGAACGAGGTGAATCTACCAAAAGCCCATGGCTGCTATTAACTCGTCCCAAAAGGCGGCCACCCCCCTCCCGAACAGAAGAGCCCCGAACTTATTCGAACGAGAATCCAAGTTTTAAAAGAGAACGCTGCGTATTCATCAGAGCCACCCTTACTCTCTCTTACTCGCTCTTTTCTCTTCTCTCCTCTACATCTGAAGCATACACGTCTCTCTTATCGTCGGGTTTTTTTTCCTCGTTGGAAAACTGGAGGAATGCGGAAATGGCGACTCGAGAATATAGGACGAAGGGAAAAGACCTCGTGGAGGTAGGAAGGAGGCAACCTTACGGATGAGATACAGGAAGGGGAGGCGATTGTGAAGAAATAGGGCCGTTTTAGCGTCGTCCACCGGGCGTCCTCGTTCCATGCATAACAAAGGAACGCCGTATGGCCCAAGGATAATCTTTCCACGAGGACTATACGAGGAGGATACTTCAACTTTCTGTCGTTTGTGAACCCACTATAGCCCGTCCCTATCCGAGGGATTCTCATAAATTTCGTCGATAGAACAACACGGGGATCGAGCCGATGATGGCTCATCACCTTCTTGCATTATCCATCGTGCCAGTTTGCATTCGTAATTCGATGCTTCTTCGCCGTTACTAAGAGATTCCCTTGGCTGTTCCTTATTTTTTACAGTTTCTTCGCGTTTTTTAAGACGATCGCTTTAACGTGTCCGAGGAGTGTGTGCGATGGAGACATCGGTTTTTGAGAAGGAAGTGTAATTTGTTGGAACGGAGCAGTTTTTAGCGTGTTTTTTACGTGTATTCTTTTCAAGCGTGATTCTAGTTAATTCGGTAGGGAAATTTTAGTACTTTTTTCGAAGAAAAATGTATGGAGAAGAGAAGCAATGGCGTTCTTTTGTTCTAATTCGGATTTCTCGGAGGTTAACATTTTCAAACTTGGTGTATCTCTTCCTGGAGAAAGGTGGGGGATATTTAAACTAAATTTTAACCACGTATTTCATGCTGGGAGGTAAAAGAATTGGGTCCTCTCGTTGCTGGGAACAGTTTTCTTGTTAAAGAATTTCATAAAAATTGAGTGTTCCCCGAGAGATTGTATTTTTGCTTCCAAGCGATATCTTTAAACTCTAACATGCCAACTTGCATAAGAAAGGACAAAAATATTGGCAGAGTTATGGAAAGTTGGCAAATTTAGCTTCGATAAAATGGATCATTCCCACCTTTAGCTTAGTTTACAACCTAAGCATCGATAAGTAATCGCTATCTTCCATTTTGTAAATCGTCGGGATAATTACTAGCAGCAGCGTGACGCAAAGTGCTGAAATCTCTGGAGAAGGTGTCTATCGGGCAGGATGGAAACAATCGTCCGTAAGTATGCACACGGTGCATTAATAGTCTTTTCACTAAGGGCTTTTAACGATCGAAGGATCTCATAAAATCGGGAATTAAAAGGTGCCAGAGGGCAAGAAGGCCAAGTATTTAAATGGATTCAATTTGGAATGAAGCCAGCGGCCGGTTGGCGCGGCGTGTGCCAACCCGACGAAGGATAGACGCTCGTAAAGGATGCAACTCGGTTCGTTGAACGAATTAATAGCAATCTCGAGGAATCGTACGGCTATTAGAATGTTCGAATACGATTTCCTTGATTGATCGCTGCACCCCTTCCCTCCCCCTCTGTTTCCCCGTGACGTCTCTCTGATCCTTGAAAACCCTCGCACGCCTCCTCCATTCTATTCGATTGCCATCGAGAGAGCCGGGTCTGAATGGACATCGTTGAACAGATCTTCTCCACGATTTATTATTATCGCCTATCAATGCTCCGCGAGAGCATTCTATCTCGTCCTGTAAAAAGAAATAATCCCCGCCGGTATATATGTATACGGTTTCTGCGCCGATATCTCTGGGAAAATTCAATTCGGAAGAGAAATACGTAAGGAGAAGGAGAGAAAAGAAAAGGTGGGGATAAAATTGAACGGAAGCGGAGAAATTAGTTCAATCTATATGATCATTAGTGGACAGTCGTGGTGGAAAAAAAATGTTTCTCGTGAAAATTGAGCAGTTTTCTCAGGGACACGTGAAACATTCGTTTCTGACGGTGAGATAGGGGATGTGCGTGTGTGAGAGAGAGTGAGAGAGAAGGAGATGGTTAATGAGACCGGTGATAAGGGACGGCAAATTACGGGAGGGCGTCGTCGTTGTGGCCATTGGCACGTATCGATTGTGTGGCCGATACTTCCTTTTGTTGCCACGGTTCACGGGTTCCCACGCTCTCTGTGGGTAACGAGCTCGATGGGAAAATAAAAAGTAGACGCGAAAGTGGCGCAGCCCTTTTACAACGAGCCCTCGTAATCCTGGAGTAACGAGATATGGACGAAAGACGAAGACAACATTTCTTACCAGACTCCCTTTTTTTTTTTTGCCTTATGAGCTCGAACGTTCGATCTGAATTCACATTCAAACACTTCGAATATTCCAATTACTCGAATTATCCGAATGAAGAATTCGTATTCGAAATTATCCGAATTACGCGAATTATCTGAATAATTTCTATTTGAAATTATCCGAATTACTCGAATTATCGGAATAAAGAATTGGTATTGGAAAGTATCCGAATAAAGAATTCGCGTTCCAAACTCTCCGAATTACTCGAGCTATCCAAATACAGAATTCGTATTCCGAATTACTCGAACAGCCGAACCATTCGACGTTCTACAGCCCCGAGACAGATCGTAATAAATTCGACAGATCGAGTCTCTCCCAAACGACGTTAGGTCTGTCTATTTATCCGAAACTTCGCCATAGTTACCCCCTACTGTTTCTGTCTGTCATTGTTCTCCCTTATTCCTGGTAACGGGACGTTGACGGCGGATCTCAAGCCATTTACTTTCGTCACGTCAACGAGAATAAGCTCTCCTCTCTCTGTCTCTCCATGGTTCCTACATTACACGAGGCCCACAACGTGTTTCCAGTTTGCCGGCCTTCCGTTCCCTTCCCCTCCCCGTCCCTTTCGAACTCGATAGCCAACGAAAAATAGGAGCATTTCATTCTTCCAACGTTTTTCTCGTACGCCTCCAGAGCTGCTTCTCTGGGTTTTCGGGGATGGGCTCTTGCTCGTTGTTACTCGGTTTCTTTGTTCTGGAAGATGGGTTTCTGCGTTGTTTGCCAGAGTCAGCTTCGTGGAACAGTGTCTCCTGATGGAATTTTGATCGCAGTAGGAAATTGGAGGGAAGGCGGTGTTCCGAGGGTGGTGCTGCACGAGTTAGCTCGGAGTCAACAAAAGAGCGATTGTTGGCTTGAAAATGAACGTTATTCCAGGAGAAATTTAGTTGCTGTAATTATATTAGCAGTATAATTTACATACCCCACGATTTTTATTTTACTTCTGTACATTTCAGACAGTTAACGTCTAATTCTGTCCGAGTAAATTATTAAATTCAACGTCTAGGATATTTCGTTGGGTACTGTAAAAATGAACGAAAGGCATAGACGTTTCTTATAATAGAAGTATGTCATGGTAGAGACGTGGAGGAAGATCCTTTTGTAGAAAGGGGGATATGCAAATTATTTTAAACAGTAGTATAGGAAATATGCAAATTTCTTTTAATAGAAGTGCGGGAAATAGAAAATTTCTCTTAATAGAAACCTAAGAGATATGCAGATTTCTTAAATATAGGAAACGTACGAATTTCCTTCGGAAAGAAATCTA
>NW_017100177.1:1426274-1435897 GCF_001263275.1 Habropoda laboriosa
TGTGAAAATTCTTTTTAATCCTGGAATAATTTTCTCTCTCGTCGAATCAATGAATCTCGGTTTGTAAATTCTAAATTCCCCTTCTCCTCGCATAATTTCAGATTTCTAAACAATGCAAAAAGAAATGCAAATAAAAAATTCTAAATTCTCAAAATTTCATAAAAATTCATCACGTCAACGTAGAAAATTGATAACAATATACAGCGATCATTTTCCTACGAGTGATCGGCTGCAACGAGCATTTTCCCAAAAAACAGGGAGAAACGTAGAAATTTCTATT
Organism: Habropoda laboriosa; assembly: GCF_001263275.1. Lineage (NCBI taxonomy): Eukaryota > Metazoa > Arthropoda > Insecta > Hymenoptera > Apidae > Habropoda > Habropoda laboriosa. The sequence goes on from NW_017100177.1 coordinate 1,426,555, forward strand.
AATATAGAATTGGCGACAACCGCGAGTCCGCGAGTTCTATTATCGACTCGGCCGTAATAGGTTCACGTGGTCGGTTAAAGGATTTGCCATCAACAATTTACCATGAAAATCAACCGCGATTCTAATGGCGGAAATCGCGTTACCAGGGTTAATAGAGCAACGCCGATTACGTAGCTATTTTTCCAACGGAAGAGTGATTCGTGTTGTAAAAGCATTAAACGGTTAAACGAAATACGTGTTCGATTGTTGCGAACAGGGAGGGAACGATCGACGACAGTTTCGGCCTGGCGAGCGTTTTACCGGTAACACATCAGCTTCCGTTATTGGATAATGCTTCAGTTACACGTGTTTTGATTCACTTGAACGTCTATTTCGCGCATGCAGCTTAATTAATTCGCAAATCAGGGCTTAAGTAGCGTGAAACGATCGTTGGTTTCTTTTTTTCGAGCACACGAAGAGAGACGAGGGAATTTCGATTACCGTCATCAGGAATACAGTGGATTTGGAAGCACAACGACTTTACGGATTGATTTTTCCAACGTCGACAACTTGTCATTTTCTTTCCTTCGCGGCTGCTTGTTATTCCTCGTTGTTCTTCCATTGACCCATTTTGGCAGCCGGCAATTATCAGTTTGTCATTAAGGAACGACCTAAATTGCATTTTCCGCGATTATCATTTACTGCAAATTTGACTACTTCTTTCTGCGCGGTAATTTTGCTTCGTGAGGTCGTTGGAAAGTAAGATTTTTTCTTAGTCGAGGAAACAGTTTAACGATATAGCAGGGTTGTTTAATTCGTTCTGAAATTTTCTGATTTCGTTTGGTAATTTTACTTCGCATATGCAATTTTTTCTTAATTAAAAAAGTCTGAAATTGTATCAGGATGATTTAATTCAAGTATTTTCTGACTGTGTTTAGTAATTTTACGTCGTCTAAATGGTTGAAAAATAGAATTTTTTCTTAATTAAAGAAACAGTCTGAAACTGTATCAGGATTATTTAATTGATCGTATAATTGTAGTATCGGGGCCTTCATACCCAAAATAGGAAACCTCGAAGGGACAATAGAGAGGGAGTGGTTGGCGTAGGTTTCCCTAGGTTCCTACATAATAATAAATCAAGTATTTTCTGACTGTGTTTAGTAATTTTACTTGGCAGGAATGGTCCAAAAATAAAATCTTTTTAAAAAGAAGCCTTAATTTACTAATATTTATCAACACTTGGAAATTTCACTCATTTCCTTACCGATTATCCACACGCACACCATCAAAACGCGGAATGTTTAAGAACCTGTTGCACACTGAAATTCACTCGCGTTAACACCCACCCAAACAACGACTAACAAAATAATCCAAAAATTTCCCTCTTCGTTTCCACCGTTCCGTATTCTCGATGTCACATTTCACAGACTCTATTCCACCCAGAAAAATCTTCCCGTTGGAATATTTCACTGGACCGAAGAATCGAGGGTCGGAAATTTCAGTCTGAAGACTGAATGTATTGCGTTGAGAGTCTGACTGAATCTTTAATATTCCTAATGTAACTGATGGTCTGTGTACTAACGCTCTGTGGTCTTAAGCTAAGTCGGCCTTCTTATCGAGTCGTCCCTCCTCCAAATCTTCGAAAATTTGAAGAAGGGACGCGAAGGGAGGTTCTTAAAATTACTAAGTGACCAACCCCGTATCACCCCTGTCCTTGGAGCGGGGGTGACGAAGCTGGTCCTTGTTGGACGAAAATTTGACAACAAGGGGGGGAAAACCCGGCCAGGTCAACTCTGACTCTCCGACTCGTTCGGAAGGTCAGGTACCGAGAGGCCTCGGTAATTGCATCGGTTTCGAAGACCCTTTGGGGGTGACTTTACTGACTGAACAATAGCCTATTCTTTAATATTTGAGAAATTCTACGTGCCGCATGTTGGCTGCGGACCGGTCTGCTAAATTGAAAATAACGGTTTGCTGAACTAGAAATCACGTATCATAAAATCGCCCCCTTACTGTCCTAACACTCGATCTCTCCACGACTCTGTTCAAGTTGATTGGAAAGAAACGATCGAGAAACGATCGAGGAGAGTGGCAGCGAAGGCCCAGGGCAAGGTGTTTCCTTGTTGAAACGCGAAATGAAATCGAGCTGTGTGCGGTCGTTCGTCCGTTATTTTCGTCGACGCAGTTACTCGGAAAATTTGCATCTTTTTCTGCTCGTCCTTCTCCCCCGTCCGTGGTTCTTTTCATCATCGAAGAAACGACGTTGGCCAAGAGAAGGAGGGCGGAGGGAGGAGGAGAGATAGCTCCGTGGCAAATTTCCCAGCGACTCTTATCGCGAACAGAGCTACGCTCGCTCGCTCGTTCGTTCGTCGTTTCCAACGGACCAACCAAGACGACGTCGTTTTCTTTTCGCGGACGTACCTTAACTCGTTCCCTTCCCTTTTACCGGAGACAAATGCTTTTTGTTGCTCGCTCCACTTCCTCTTTTTTTCTCTTTTTGCGACGCACTTCCACGGCAACTTTGAGCTCGCGATGCGGGCGAATTTTTCTCGTTGGACTCTCTATCTATTTCCCGCTCGCTCTCTCCCTCTCTGGTAATTACCGTTCCAACGGTGTATCAACTTTCAGGCTGCCTTTGAACGAGAATGTTCTACTTAGAAATCATTTTACTTATCCACGAGATAATCGTGATACGCTGAATTGAGGATTCTTCTACTGGGTTTCTGTGAAATGTTCTTGATGCCTTGGCGAGTGGTTTTTCGGTTTCATTTCTTTTTTTTTTCTGTAATGGTAGGGAGGTTTTGGAGATATTGGACTAGGGAGGATTCGTTTATTTCACCTATTCTTCGATTCACGGAGGAAGTTTTAGTGGTCGATGTCTGAGTTTAATTATCTTGTTAGAATAAATAGAGCAACTGTTCACGAGACATCGATATTTCCACTTATCTCGTTTTATCAATTTTTCATTTTCCTTGTCCTCAGATTCGTCCGTGAGATATCAGTGGTGCCTTAGTAGTTAACTATTCTTTTTTCGAATAAATACAGCAACTGTTCGTTACTTTTGTTATTGTGAAAATGACACACTGAATTATGACAGTTTCAAACGACCAATATTACGAAAATTTTTGCCCGTGCAGTGTTTAACGATATGTTTTGCCTGCCTGAATATTTTTTGAAGTAACTGCATATACAAGAGCATTTAGAAAACATAATTTTCCGATAGATCACATTTCCTCCCCGTATAATTGGCAGTCGTACTCGACTCTCAGCCCTCTGTCTCCCTCCAGAAACGTGCGTACGTAAACTTCATCTCTAGTCGACAAGAAAGACACACGTGTCTGCAGTTTGTATCTCATCCGTCGAAGATGTTTTCCTTTCCCCTTTGTATAATGTGGGAAGATTTGCGAAGAAATTGTTGGGAATCCCGGTCTCTCCGTTCGGAATATCCGTGGCCCGTTCGCCGCGCAGAAGGAGATTTGACAAATGGTTTTATCCGGCAGTTGACGCCTCAGTTGACGCGCGTACGTGCACGTGACATGTGTCGCGTGTGTCGCCTCGTGTGACCCCGGTCCCAATGGGAACCTGAGAATATGTCATTCCTCGACGTTCGTGAAATGGATGGTGGTGGCGCGCTGCTTGACGCACCCTCGATGCTGAAATTTCGGACGGGAGGGTGATCGCGTTGCCGATTTGACAGTCGTCCGTGCGCGATTCGCCCGTCTATGCGAAATAATGCGTCGACAGCCCGATTACGGATTGAATGAGCATCGATCTCGATTCAATCCTCGAGGCAATTCCTTTTTCGACCACCTCCGGGTCAACAACTTTCTCTGCTCTGGGAAGGTCGTCTTGGAATCCTCCCGATTCCATTTCAGACGCGAAAATTGTTCTTCTATCGTCGTTCCAGGGAATTTACGTCGCTTGTAGGATTTCTGGAATATCAAAATTCTCCACTTTTTCATTTCGGTGTCCAATATCGGTAATCTGAAAGTTTTCGTTAGGTATTGTAGCTTCTTAAATACGCTACTATTCTCTATACTTGAATTTTCGAGTAAAACTTGAGAACTCTAGCCTCTCAAATCTTCCTTCACTCTAGCACAAGCGTTCTTTATTCTCTCCAGAGCGCTCGAAGCTTAAAAATTCTCACGAAAATCCTATCGCTCCTGTAACAGTCACCGTTTCCCACAATCTCGAGCATAAATCTCGATCAAAATTGAGGGTATCAACGCGATAGCGACCTAATCCCAGAACCCTCGTTTCAAGATCACAGCTAATGAAATGATCTACATTTCAAAATATTTTTTTGCAACTTCGTCCATTGTAGAATTTTTCAGTACACCAACTGTTTCACCCTTAAATCTCAATCCTCCGAAAATTGTATTACAGACTACTCCACTATTTATCCCACCGACCCTAAATTTCCAGTCACCAGACACGATCTCTCCATTCTCCAAAAGTAACCACGCTCCCTGTCCACCGTTATCATTTACTTAGCAACGCTTAATTCACCGCCTCGCGTCACTTGCAAACCGATGGAAAAAATCGCTGGTCTATGCAAAATTTCGCGAGGTTTTCACGTAGCTGCGTGGCAACCGGGTGGAAGCACCGCGCGAGAACCATCGGGTAATAATGTTCGGTCGGAGAACAAGCTCGCTATGAGTGTTTGCAGCTGTGTGCGGTCGTTTGGAAAGGAGGAGGGAAGAATCGAGGTGGAAAGCGATCGGGAAACGGGCCGTTCGTGTCGGATGGGAACATGCTGAACTCGCTAATTGCAAAAACTGCCTGCAGCGTCGTCCACGCTTCCTCTCAGGCTGCGCTTCTGGTTCTTCGGTGCGAGAAAGAAACGGTGTGACACATGAAACACGGCTATTTGGTCAGCTAGGCTGGAAACTTTCCACATTCTTCGTTCACGTGTCAGTTTCCGGTTTCATTAATTTTTCCCATCCGTTCAACCGGCTGTGTTTCGTTTCGTACTGTTTGCTCTATCGATCGAGCTTTATCGTTTCTGCGAACGAAAGGAACCCGACGATGTTCATTTCGTATGTGAGAATAGTTTTCTCTACTTCGCTTTAATGTTTCATCGGCGAAGATCGCGTTTCTTCTTTTTCCGTGGTTTTCGGTAAGGTACACGCAAGGATCTAGGTTTTTACCACATTTTCGCCCTGTTACAGCGAAATCTGTGTTCGGAATAGTTTCCACGGTTTTTCTCGGATTCTGCAACTTTTCCCTACCTCCTCGCGATGGAAATTAAAAAGATCTCGAATTTGGTCTCGTTTCCGCGATATTATACGATCTGCGGAAAATGTAGAAGGAGGATCCGTATATCTATATAGGTGGGATTCGTGAATTGTTCGCTCTTTTGTGGAACGCCAGCTGCGTTTTATCTTTACGACACCGGCAACGCGTGCCATTTCCACGTTCCGCAAAGTTTTTCCAACCCTGCTGCACTACCGACTGCCGATAATAGACGCATTGCAGAACCGTCGAAACGTCTCTATTTCGCGTATTAGCGATATCGTTCCGGCGATAAACGACGTGCGGACCACCGTTTCGCGTGCTGGATGCCCTTTTATCGTGTTCCAGAACGGAGATTCACGGTCAGGCTGGATTTTTTAATACACCACGGGTGGTCACAGTTCACTTGCGTATTTCGTAAAATCGAACTGTTAATCCAGTCTTGCAATTTTTTTTCAAAGGCGATTAACCAACCTTTTTCACCCTTTCCTTCTGTTCAAGTCGTCTGCACACTTTTACTGGACTTTCATCGCTGTTCTTCTCCGATTAAAAGTGGGCTTCTTTCTGTGGAAATGGAAATAATCGAGTGATCGTTAAGTGTCTCGTGTTTCTGTTCGATGAAGTTAAGAGAAAACGACGACCGTAAAATCTTTCTATTCTCGTAAGGAAATTTTGATATTCGAAAAAATTCCATTTATAAAAATAAAATTCAACAAAGTTTCTCGATGTCGTATGTTTCGAGGAAAATCAGCTCTGCGAATTGAAATAATAATTGTCTAACGATATTGCACAGAGATACTCTGGAACGATTGGTATTATTACCGATAAAACAACTCGTAAAATAACGGCAAGAGTGTAATATTGTTGCACGTGGCGGGAAATTATAGTCCGTCGCAAAAAGCAAGCCAACCAGCGGGGCAAATAATGGATAGATACCTAAGTGATACACGCAAACACAAGATGTGTACCGTGATTAAACGACACGTTTACAAATAACAGGAATGAAGCAGTCGATATTTCAGTCAGGCCGTCATCTTCCCCCTAGGAGAAACGACTGATCAATTACACGGTTCATTCTACCAGCGAGTGATTGTAGGTTCTACCGTCTCTTCTAATATACGGCCAATTACGGCCTTCTCTCTACTTACAACCGTTGCCACTGAAATATGATCGAATTACGTATCGTGTAACGTTTTAACTTCACGGTTTGATTTTCCTACCGACGCCTCGAAATGGGAATTATTTTACAGGAAAAACTGTCCGACGTACGAGACTTCGATCAGTTTTTAATTACCACGGTACTTCGATTGGTTCTTTCGTTAACGCTTTCGGTGTCTGATAAGTCACACTTTGTTCGGGAAAGTTCGAAATTAGAAGTTGTATGTTTTCGATTTAGAGGGTAGTTTGCGTTTCAATTTTTACGCGAGACGTATTTCGGGGATTTCAGTTTAGTTTGACACGAGATTTCTTCGAAATACCTTAATTATATCAGGGCAAAAGTTTTTGGTTTATTTTGATACTCACTTCACGGGAAAATATGGGATGTCTGATAATTCGTTAACTCTGTCTACTTAGTTCCACGAAGAATAAACTGTTAGATAGCTCGTTGCATGTCTGATAGTTGATCGACTCTTTCTACTTAATTTCACGAAGAACAAACTGTTGTTTAGCTCGCTGGACGTCTGATACTCCATTGACTCTTTCTACTTAGTTTCACGAAGAGTAAACTGTTATTTAGCTCGTTGGACGTCTGATAGTTCATTGACTCTTACTACTTGACGTCACCAAGAATAAACCGAATGTAGCTCGTTACATGTCCGATAACTCGTTGACCCTCTCTACTTAATTTCAGGAAGAATAAGCTTTTAGATTTCTCGTTGAATGTCTGAAACTTCATCGCCCCTTTCTACTTAACTTCACGACGAATAAACTGTTATTTAGCTCGTCGGACGTCTGACAACTCGTTGACTTTTTCTACTTAATTTCACGATTCTCCTTACAACGCTTCCCTGTTATTACGACGATATAGAAAAAACACGCTGCGGTGTATCTTTCAAATCTTAACACCTCTAAATTGCCGTCGTTCTGCTAAATAAAAGTGGAAGCGATACCGTAAAGTAGAGAATCGAAGCGTTGTAAAAAAAGGCGGGACAGAGTCGTGAATTCTGGTTGCAGGTTCACGCAACGCGTAGTAAAAGTTTGATGGGCCGGACACCGGTACTATTCAATACTCTTTAGGGGATTTAAGCAGTGATCGATGAAATCGTTGTATTTCCCGGCAATTCGCTGCAGGCTTGCCAGCGGTTACGAACGACCGCACGCGTCACTTGTTCGGACACGTTGGACCAGAAGCGAAACGCGGACGACCATGGCCCCAATTAATTTGCAATCGATTATACGGGCCGCGTTTTAACGTCACGTAACAAGCAATTCGTACCTGCCTCCCGGCCATATTTGTACATTATATTTCAACGTTGAGATATTAACCCCTCAGCGACCGATGGATTTCTGCTTCTTCCCACGTTACCCGCTGTTTTTCTCAAATTTATCGCGATAAACGTGCACACGCGAGGAAATAGGTCTTTCAAGCTAATTGGATCGATTTTTTTTTGGAAAATTGATCACGTATCAGCATTAATTTCCTGTCACCTTGAATTTGTGTTAACCGTTTGAGAGGCAAGGAGCGCCAAGGAGGATATTCGACTGTCTGTTTTTTAATCAAAAATTGAACCAATGTTGCCTTCGTTTCGCGTTATTTCCAAATAGTCGCATTTAGTGAAAATGTCCAAAACGAAATTTTTGTAATTTTTCGACGTCAAATGAAAGAAGCGCGATCGCTTGGCACTTTTGGATTGGGAAACGACAAAGACCCGTGGCACTCAAACGGTTAATTATTTCCAAGGAAAATGATCAAGGATTGCTCAGATTACCTTCAATTTAGATAAACAAATTTTTTTCAATGATTTTTTTAAACAAAATTTTCAAATTATTAGTTGTGGTCCTGTTGATAATGATTGTCCTTTCTTCTGAGGCATTGTGTGAAAAAAACCAAGTCAAATTATAGTGTTATTTTTTTTTCATTGTAAAATATTTGAAACATTTCTGAAGATATAAGGATCCCAAGTTAAGAATAAAATACGAAATGTTCCAGATGTCCTGACAGCGGGCCCCGGGCCACCAGGATGCCGACAGACGACGACTATGGCCGAAGAGAACGTCTCCTACTGCACCAGCATCCGATCACACAGTACGGGCCCTCGTCATCTCCGGTTCCAGGATCGAGTGCCGGGACTTCCGGAAGTGTTGGGTCCCAGATCGGTTCCACTAGCTCCACAGACTGCTACAAGCCCCAGCAGCAACAACAACAACAGCAACAACAACAACAGCAACAACCTCAACAAACAGATCTACGAATCGGCGGGTCGAACGTTGCCAGCCAGGATCATCGTTACCCATCGTCCGAGCAATCGAGCCAAGGAAACGAGCAAATCGATTATGGAGGTGGCAGAGAACGTATGTCCGGTCTGGAACGGCACGAAAAGTCGACGGACAAGCCGACGATCGACGATTTCCCAAAGTCCTGCGCGGAAACACGCTCGATACAGTCAGGTTGCGAACGATACAGCCATTATCAGAGCCAAGAGAGATTCGGTCAGTCCTCTCTGCAAACACACCATCAGTTCACCGTTTCAAGTCGATCGAGCACGTCAGGTCAACAGACACTGTCGCAGAACGTTCTGGCCGAGCGTTTTCCGCGATTCAACGAGCTCACCGGCCTCCACGGCGAGCAAAGACTATCGCTGGCCCCGAGTGAACGTTTTCAGCCGGCAACAACCACCGAGCTACGTTTCCATCACCCTGTCTCTAACGAGCTGGTGTCAAGCGGGAACGAGTACGCGAACACGAACATCCTTGTGTCAAGCTGCACCGCGACAAGTCCATTCTCATCCGAGACATTCCCCTCACCGCCGTCGCCGGCACCCGCGAACGATCGTTTCGTCCCACCACCGCCCCTATCGCCAAGCCCAAGCGAGAAGTATGCCTCGACCCAGAGTCTGGCTGGTTATCCTGCTGCTGATAGGATTCTGCCCCCAAGTTCTCCAAGCACCAGATATGGCGGGGGGGGGGG
>NW_017100177.1:1435925-1449095 GCF_001263275.1 Habropoda laboriosa
ACAGCACCAGCCTCACCGATGCCAGCTAAAGAACGATTCTCCTCGGCGGAACGACTATTGGCCAATCAACCATCGTCGGTCTCTATGCACGAACCCAAGGATCAGCAACGATACAACACTGGAGGCAACGATCGGTTGTTGTCCGGCTCGTCGCCGGTGTTGGGAAGTTTACAAGCCAGTTTACAAGGCGACAGGAACAGCGTGTACACCACTGGCAAGGATTCCACCGGATCGAGATACGGCGCGATCTCTACGGACAGGTTACTATCCTCGTCGCCTATACACGCTCCTGTGCCAGAGAGATTCGCGGGGAAATCTAGCGAGAGGTATCTCGCCGATTCCCCTGTACACGAACGATACCATAGGCAGGAAGCGTCGTCAGGTGTTCATCACGATCGTTACACGACGATATCGTCTAGTACAGAGAGATTTCTCTCGAATTCACCGAATCCTGAGACCGCGTCGCATCAACGTTACACGTCGACGGAGAGGGCATTGCCGTCTGCTGGTAACGAACCGAGACGATTGTACGCTGACAGAGGCGTCGAAACGGTCTGTCAGAAGTATACGGATAGATCCAGCGGATCACCGGCACCTACGGATTTTAACAGATACTCCAGCTTCCAGGAGGTGGCTGGTACACAGTCGAGATACGTCGGTACAGGTGATCGTTTCAACGATCTCGCGATACAACGTTGCGGTCAAACGCGAGGAAACGATAGGTTCTGCGTGTCTACCGATCGTTATCTCGCTAGTTCGTCGCCGGGTCACGACGGTAGGCTCAGCAGCGGCGACACGTCCACCAGGTACGCCGTGTCCGGTTCGTCGACGGAGAGATTGCTCTCCGCGACATCTTCGTCCTCCTCCTCGTCGACCGACACGGTCGCTCGTTACCATTCCTCCTATACGAACACCACGTCTACACAGTCGACGACGTCCAACGATCGTTTCACCTCCATCTCTCCCACACCTGAGACAGCCAATGGGAATCTTCGCGTGGTCACGACAGGTGCGACCGGTAGCACCGTTGGATCTAGCTATCAGAGTACAACAAAAAGCAGCGTCGACAAGTATCTCCAGGTGTCGAAGTCTGTGCAGAGTTACAGCAACGATCGGTACACCGTCGGGAATCCTGGTGACCAGTTCGACAGGCTTAGCCAACAACAGGATCGTTACGATAGATTCTCGACACCTGTCGGTGGCAACGATCGATTCACACCTTCCACAGCACCACCTCCTGATCGTTTTCACTCAGCTACTGATCGATACTCTCCTGTACGTGTCGCGGACAAGTATCTATCCCTGCCAAAGCCCAAGGATCGATACACAGGTCGCATAACGCCGATCTCCTCCTCTTGCGGCACTTCGGTCGTCGCGGCAACCTCGACCGATCGAACGTACGGCTCGTCCACCTCGACCGGAAGTTACGTGCCACCGACCGCGCACACACCTGTCGAACGATACGTGCCTCAACCACCCCCGGAGGTCCTTTATCCGGACAGATATGTCGACAGGTACGTACCACCGTCGGCGCATACACCGACCGATCGTTACGTTCCCACAAACGATCCTGCTGACCCGTACATGAGACGAGATCTTGGATTCCATCATCATTATCGGCTACCACCGCCAGCTGGTTATCCGTACCATCAGTCTCACTTTCGGCTACGCGGTTTCGCCTACGCTTCGCCGGGTCGTTTGGGCGGTAGTCCTGGATCTAGCAGTTCGAGCAGCTCCGCTTCGAACCAGAGGGACGGTTTTTCGATGTCGCCGTTATTGAGGCCGAAGGTACGAACTTCGGCTGTCGAGTTCCCGACAACGTCCACTGGTGTCGTCGCTCGTCACGTCTGCACCAATCCGCCATCTTGTTGCAACGAGGCGTCGGGTAACGGGAGATCCTGTTGTCAGGCCATCAGGAGATCCTTGCCACCTGGAGCGCTGCCTTCGATACCAACGCAGTCTTCTTGGTGAGTGTTTTTTTCTTTTTTTCATATTCGCTGTTTGGTATTCGTCTCGTCCGATAAATTCCAAGGATTCAAATAAATATAAAAGAAAGAAAAATTTGGTGAAGACACCAAACTTCCAGAATTTAATTTACATTTCTTTCACATGCTCCTCAAATTTTTTTCATATTCGTCTCGTCCAATAAATTCCATAAAATGGAATTGAAAAAAAAAAAGAAAAATTGGTAGATGAGACATTTGGAGAGCACAGGTGACGCTAAATTTCTCCCTCAAATCAGTACCGAGAAAAAAATGCACATCCGCTTACAAGTAGTTAATAGAAACTTAATTTTCATTCGTTCCACGGTATCTCCCTCCAGTCGATAACAGAGACAAAAATACACACACACACACCTATTTTCCATTTTCCCGTGACTGGGGGTAAAGAGAGTGGCCGCGGTAAATTTCAATAGATTCACCGGCGGAGTTAGAATTACAAAGACATTTCCGAACATGCGAGTATTACGCTAATCTCGGCTGGCGGTGCAAAAAAATTAATTGCAGCCCAAATGGAAGCCAGCGTGCGGGTAAAAGGAATCGCAGGAGAGGAGAGCTGAGCCGTGTAGTCTCGGATTAAGAAGTACAGGGATCCTGGTTAATATACGCGTCTCTCCCTCCTTCTCTGCCGCTCCCAGTAATCATACGCCTTTATAATAAAGCTCAGGAATTAGAATGAGAGAGCCATAATTGCCGGGATGAGTGTTATTTATTGACTCGGAAAAAGAAGGTCCTTTTTCTTTATTCTTTCGCAACGGACTCTCTCTCTCTCTCTCTGTTCGTGGTTCGTGGTAATATCGCGAGTAAGTCCAAGGTGGAGAACGACGGTGTGTCGCGATTCAATTTCCGGTTTCGACGTCGATATTAAACCTGCTGGTTCGAGATTACAGTTCTCCGGGCAACGCAGCACCGCTCAACTTTTCGACGGGGGCGAAGCGTGTGTTGTGCGTGAATTTATAGTACCCTTAATATTCCGATACTGACCACCGTATTAAATGTTTGATCGTTAACGCAGAAGTTTGCGTCGTATCGGAGTGAAGAGGGGGAGGAGAGACGGAGAGGGGATGAAATTGATTAAATTCAGTTGGGAAAGTTTGAATTGAAGCATATTAGCTGACGGATGGAAGTTTCGCTGCGTTTGTTGTTTCTTTTCAGCCAGTATTTTTTCGTCGGTTACCTATTATACCGTGTTTATGGGAAATATTTTACGAGCGTTGAGGAAAATATCGAATTTATTCGTGGAGCTTTTTTTGGGAGGATATTCGAAGGATTAGAAATGTTTCTTGACTTTCGCTGGGAAGAGATTTTAATCCGACTAATTGGATCGCCTGTTTCCTCTTCCTTTCGTGATTTCTTGCCGGGGAAATTGTATCGTTCGGACAAGCTTTCATTTTGAAAATTGAATAGTTTGTCTGGAATAATTTGTGTGATGTGGAAAAATGTTATCTGACAAAGAGTACTGTAATTTCTTGTTGGAAGTAAAGAACACTGTGATTTGCATAAAATAAAAAAGGTTCGTTTAGAATCGATCTTACCCATGGATAATGATCGAACGGGCGAGATTAGTCGCCTGGCAACAGCTGAGAGTTTCGTCGAGGCTGGACTGGTAAGTCATTGTTTCACAGTTGATGATCACTGTTGAAAACGTTATCTAAAAATGAACTGGAATGTAGGCCGTGTCCACATTTAGCAGTCGCGCGGAACCCGCGAGCACAGAAAGGGTCGTTACTTTCGTGGCAGTAATCAGGTTAATGGAGTATCGTGGCCCACTTTATTTTTTCATCTTCATCGGCTCCACGCATCTCTCTGACTTCGCAGCCTTCCCTTTTTCGCGTTTCAAAGTCAATGATGCATTACCATCCGAAGAGTTCTCTCGCCAACTCTCTTTCTCTCTCTCTAGCAAGAAGCTTGAAGATTTTTTTCAGAAATATACCATATATATTGTCTTTGCCTATGCATGCATGCCTTTTCAACAGCGGAGCAGTATTTTTCAAGGCAGGAAAAAAAGGGAGAGAACAGAGAAGTTGATGTATATAAGTATAATACAGATTTGGGCTACTTTGGCAGTGGTGCTAAAAACATGAATTCCTCGTGATAATAGAAGACTTCCCTTTTGTCTCGTCCTTTTTGTTGTTGCTGGCTTTTGTTCGTTCTCCTTTTCCGCCACTTCGAAAATTATTTAGGAGGTTGAAACACGGCGAAATTAGCGAAACAGCGATTTCTCGTGAAAAAAAGAGATAAACGAAGAATGGAGTTTAATAAAAGAATTGAGATATTTCGTCAACGTTAATTCCTACGAAGTTTCGATGGAAAAATTGAGAAGCTGTAAAAACTGAATTTTTCCGGAGAGAAGAAAACCACTTTGTCAATTAAAGTATCACTTTTGCAGTGATTTCGTCCACCAACTACTGTTTATATTTATTTAATTTTTTCAGTTGGTAAATAAAATCGGTGGAAATATGTGCACCGAATTTTTCTTTCAGAAGGAAACTCAGGAAAATTAGAAAGTTTGTCTCTCAGAAGGAAACTCGGGAAAATTAGAAAATTTGTCTCTCAAAAGGAAGATCAGGAAAATTAGAAAATTTGTCCACAGAAGGAAGATCAGAAAAGTTAGAAAATTTTTCTCTTAGAAGGAAGATAAGAAAATTTTTCTCCCACGAGGAAAACCAGGAAGATCGGAAAACGTTTCTCTCGGAAGGAAAATCGGAAAATTGTTCTCTGTCAGAAATGATCCCACACAGGGTTCTACGATTCATCGCAGACCCTGGTAGACGATTCAGAGAGAGAGGGCAGGACATTATTTCAATCACGCCTCGTTAGCGATAATTTCCTGTTAACCTGTGGGGGGGAATGTTTAATTGAAGTTCGGGAACGTCAGCGAGTTTTCGTGGCGGAAAACAGAGGGGGATACTTGGAGCCATCCCAGGCTCGTTGTAGCGAAAGTTGAGGGGGTACAATGGTTGGACAGGCAGTTTCCTGAAAACTGCGCCAGGAGAAGCGTGATTCCTTTCGGTCTGAAAGGGTGGAAGAGATTACGTCGGCAGGCTCGTTCCGCTGAGTGTTCAGTTTGCTTTGGGATATCGGCTTTACCCTCGCGAATTCTCCGCGCGAGTTTGCCGAAAGCTTTGTGCTGGTCAAGCCGATTGTGACGTCCCTCCACCCCCGTCTACGAGAGGAGAGCCTGCCTGCCTCGGTCCTGGTTCGATGAAAATAGAGAAAAAGTTAGACGACTACCCGACATGAAAGAATTTCACCCCTTCCCGCGTTGCTAACGGTATCGCCCTACATGTATACTTAAAAAGACATCGGGTTGCAGTCTCTTTGGGGACTTTGGATCTTTTCCTTCCTCCTACTCTCACAGCTCGTCCCCCTTTCTCAGTTACACTCGCAATCCTATTGGCCGGCAGTCTGTCTTACGTTTACGCGATTTTACGCTTTTAACAGAGCCTTCTTGCCGATTATTTCAAGTTGCAGGGAAAAGGCACTGGTTGTTTCTCTTTGATTTTTATGCGATTTCGCAGGATGCTGGTATATAGGTCGTTATTAACGTTTCGAAGATGTCGGTTCTAGATTTTCCATTATTTTAACGACGTGAATGATTCAAGCTGCCTTTTGTAGCGTACAGAGCGACTGCAGAAAATGAGCCAGGCTGTAGTTTTGTTCCAAGTGAAGTGAAAAAAGAAAAAAATGATAGAGGAAGATTCTTCGGTATTTAACAAGCTCTGTGGCATAATTCTTTTCGAATGTTAAGTTGGAACAAAAGTTCGCAGCGTTTTTTAAGAGAAATTCAATGACAATGTTTAGATATTTATGCATAGATTTGTTCAGTGACATGTGCAACTTTGTTCCACCATTTTTCGCCATCTTTGAGGCACTTTGGTGATTTTATTCTCCCAAAACTTGGCATCTTTCGATAGATCTCTTTTTATAAACCTGCACTTTTTTTAAACACACGTTCACAATTTCTGGTCGCACAGTCACGTCCAAGAAGTATAAAAATTCTCCGTTCATCGGACTTCGATAAACTTTACGCCACTTTTAACAGCAAATTACTCGGAGTAAAGTATATCTCTTAGTTTCACGTCGACACTCCTTTCAAATTTTTCACGTTTCCGCTAGATTAAAAAGTCTCATTTAAAAAGTAGAAAATTCACACACACGCACGCGCACACGGGCTATCGATTTTAATTTCGTTTCTCCTTGAGATTTCAAGTCCGCCACTGTACGCGGGGTTTTACTTTGAAGGAAAAATAGCAGCACCGCGTCGCGACGCGTCGTTGGTTCTCCTTTTAGCACGCCACTCGCACGGAAAACATGTCAACTTATTTCCAGTACGACGTTTCCCCGTGAATTATTTCTTGTTTACCCCGGCATCTGGTCGCGTTTCCTTAGCCTCGCGTGCTCAACGGTTTCCTCGCCAACAAACGTTGTTTCTTCTCGGTTACCGTTCGCCACTTTCCGCTTGCGCGAATTTTAAATTTCGCGAACCGTGGTCCACGGTAAACATCTCTCTCTCTCTGTACATACAAACCCGGGATCTCGATTAACCAGCGGATCTTACGGTTTCTTGATTCACCGTAACTTGGAAATAAGGGAAACACGACCTGCCTTTTAACTTTCTAACGTCTCGTCGCGGTAAACACACAGCGACTCGAATTATACGTAATTTTTATAGTTAGCGCGGAAGCATTGTCACAAAAAATTGAATCGATAGATGTGAAGATCGTAAAAAAGTGATCTTAAAAAAATTGTACCCCGAAATATTTTCTTTCTCAGTCTGAGCCTTATCTGTGTACGCAATTAGCGACCAACTTTCACCATTACTCACACTGGACTCTTCCAACTCTCTTACGCAGTGATAACCCAAAGTTCATCTTCCTCGAACCCTCAAATAGCTCTATCTTTCCATCCTCGAGTCACTCTCTGTATTCTCATTCATGCCTAATGTTCGCCGGTTTTGATAAATTTTCTCCTCCACGCAACGTCGATCCTTAATTTCTCCGATTTAAGTGTCACCCTAATATCTGCTCCGAGTTTCGACAAATTCAGGTTAATAAAGTTTCTCTTCCACGCAACGTCGATCCTTCATTTTTCCGATTTAAGTGTCACCCCAGTACCTACCCTCAGTTTCAAGAAATTCAGGTATCGCAACACGTTTGACGCGTGTAATTAAACTGGTTAATTCAATCTACCAACCTATATACATATATTTCGTAGCCTCGAACGAGGGAAGAAACTGAAATTGTCGATGATATTTCATTTATTCAGCTTTTTCCTTTTCTCTCTCTCTTTCTCCCTCGTAACTGACGATAAAAAGGAGAAAAAAAAAAAAATAGAGGGAAGTAAGTACAGAGAAAGGGCGGACGCTTTAAACAGACGATCGATCATACACGATAGGCTTGAAGAAAACTTCCACACTTGGTTCATTACGTTTCATCTTTCATGCATGAGAATTTCCGTTCTCCAGTCAGCCTAGTTTCTGGTTTCGCGTTAACAACGCGAAATACCGACACGTTTGGAAGTTCGATCCGTGGCCGCGATACAGCACCAGGGATTAACGAGGCGATTAGAAACGACGTGGGTATTTTCGAAATTAGCAGAGTTAGGATTACAGCTGCATAATTGTAGCTGCAACAATGGGGAGAGTAGACGGGGAAAGCTTATCGCGGAACTTCTATCAACTTCTCTTTCCACGGCCTTTGTTCTTTCTCGAAATGAGTCGCCTGGTATGAACCGGTATTTTTGGTACCGGTGAAGATGACGGACCAAGATCGGGCAAACTTATTTTCAGGGCAGAATTGTCAATTGGGAATGTAAGGTTTTTCTTTTTTTCTGTAGATGAGTCGATAGTAGAAAAATGATGTAGAAAACGACCATTTCCAAAGAGGTTGTTCGGAACGCGTGGGGTCTTCGTTGACCGGGTTTATGGCACGCTCGTACGAGAAGGTTATTTTTCAGAACAAAGACGCTGCGTAGCTCCGCGAAAAAATAAGTCATTTCTTACAGAGCAATGCCTTTAGAATTTCGACTTTTCCGCGTCCTCGATAACCGAAGACGTGCCATAAACCAGGTATTACTGAAGGGTCAATCCACGCGTGCGTATAACGGCACTCTCGGCCAAGGGTTGACCTGGCGGGAATTTCCGACGCGTCACCGAAGGACAGCGAAGATTCCACGCACCCGCAGGTAGGGCCCCACTCGTTCCAAGGAAAAGCGCGCTAAGGGCGCAATGGAAGGGCACGTTGATTGGTAATTTGTGCGTACGTGAAAAACCAATCAGCGTGCACTTGGCGGGGGAGTCACTGCGGACTCCAGAAAAATTCGGTAATCGAGCGAGAGATTGAGAAAAGGTTCCATCGAGCGAACACCGCTAGATCTCCAGCCGTTCGAGGAGACATCAGGCACATTTCGAGTCGAACACTCGAGTTATTTAAAACAAGTCGTCAATCGTTTCGTAACGTACTCTACGTTCCGAGCAAAACAAACTTGAACTAGTCACCCAAAATTAATTTGGCGGGTAACAGTCGCGACCGCGAGCTTCCTTTTGAACATCGCAAAAGAACGCGACGCGACAGAGGTTCGTTTTGAAATTGTCGAGTGAAGATCGGACAATTTTTTCACACGGAAATTGTAAAGTAAAGTGACGGAATTTGAAAATAGGGTTTTCGAAAATAGAGTAGAAAAGGACAATTTTCGCAAAGGTTCATTTCCATGGAAACTTTTTCTCATTCAAGTATTATCGAGTTGTTCAAACACTCGAATTCTAGATCAAAAATTTATACGATTCTACCGCCTCTGCTTCCTGTGTAATGCAATTTAATCGTACACACCTCTTTTGTTGTGCCGTCACGCGAATGATCTTGGCATTTGAAGTGCCGCCTCGGTGACGCGTGCGATCCGAGACTTTTGGACGAACGGCCGGGCGTGCGTGGCTTGGCACTTTGAAGTGCCGCCTCGGTGACGCGTGCAATCCGAGACTTTTGGACGAACGGCCGGGCGTGCGTTGTCGCTGCGTATAAAGACGGCGGACGAGCCGTCGTCTGGGCATAGTATTACATCGCCTGTCGTAGCCGAATATTCGTATCGTTAACATCTTTCGCTAACATTTTCCCTGTCGTACGATAAACACTGTTCGAATGGTTCGTAAATATCCTCGAGACGATCCTAATATGTTCCGTTGACATGTCAGAAACGCTTTCTCTCTCTCTGTCTCTCTCGGAAAACTCATTAAAAATCGTTTTCCCCGGGAAAGAAATATTGCCCTCGTTCTACCGGTAATTTTTCCTCCCTCGACCCCGAAAGTTGCCAGGCTGGTTTCCATGGAACGCGTTACATTAGCATCACGTATAAAATCAACATCGGCCTGGCTACGAAATTAATGAAACACTCGGTGTACGGGGCGGAACTTTTGATGGAACAAGCGAATTGAAAATTACGTACGCGTAAACGGCGGAATGGCATGCGAGACTCTTTGAATATTACAAACCGCGGACGATTTATCAACGTCTGTAGTGTTGCACGTTTAAGTGTCTTTGTTTCGGAGTAATTGCAGGCATGGAAATTTCCAGATGCATTTGCCAATCTGTTATTGAAATTTAAACGGGCATTCTGTGATGCATAGGTGATGATTATGGGAATTATAGCTGTTACTCGATCGTTTCAGAGGGTTGAACGTTTTCGAGATTTTTGTCGGGAAATTTAGTATTATAATTGGTTACTATAGTTCGTTAGTGAACTAGTGGCATGATCTTTGTATTAGGTGCTTGGTATTTTAACGAAAATCCAAGGAAATTTCAGAGTTTTCTTTCGTCAAATTTAAAGGTTTGTTGCAAATTTCGAGCAAAATTATAAAATTCGACGCGAGCTAAAATTTGTCAGGGGAAATTAGGGCTGCAATTCATTTTGGAAAGATCGACGAATATTTGATAAAAATTGACACTAGCGTAAAGATTATTTTCCGTCAAATTTCGTTTATTTACAGAGCCCCTTCAAACTCAAATTAGTTCGTTTCTGGGCTTTAATAAATGCACCACAGTTTTTCAAAATAGAACTTTCATTAACTCTTTGAGGACGATGGACACGCGTATGTGCGTATACAAAAAATATGAACGTCGGTAAACTCATATATTTTTTAGCAACAAAAATATTTGACGTTGCAATTAACTCATGCATGCACATTGCAGAAAAATATAATTTTTATATGATTCAGTTTTTCAAAAATAAATTAAACAATTGACCTACTTATATGTCGCACGAGTAATTATTTTTTAAACACCATATGTAGTTCTCAAAGGGTATTTTCCGACTCGTATAAAATATATACAAAAAAAGATTAGAGTGTGAAAAATTCGACCCTATATTTTCACAATTCGAACGCTTTAAAAAAATTATTTCAACAAATGCTGAAATATCGTGACAAATATCCTTCATTTTCTGGACCCGTGTAAAATATGTCTAAAGGAAAATTAGAGTGCCAAAAATTCAACCCTATATTTTCACAATTCGAACGCTTTAAAAAAATTATTTCAACATGTACTGAAATTTCCTGAATTTCTTCGACTCGTATAATCGGGGTGTCAAAAATTCAACCCTATATTTTCATAACTCAATCGTGTTGAAAAAGTAATTTCAACAAATACCGAAATATCGCAACAAAAATCTTTCACTGGTGCTTTTCAACGAAAGGCATAAAATTCATCGTAGTAAAATCTCCAAGTTTATTCCATCGGAAGAAATACCATCGGAATTCTCGTTCAAGTAATGCTTATTAATCTCCTCATAACGAATACTCAATTTCGACTGGAGTTGCACTCGAGCGATAGATCGTGTTTAAAACGAGCACGTTGCACCCGGGTGGAATTGTATTAGAAAGAACAGCAGCGCGTCAGCGATGAACAAATCAATTTTCCACAAGGCAACGGTGAAAAGAAGACCGTTCGATCGGTCGAAGATACAACGAGCACAGCAAACACGGCTCTGTTTAATTAAACACCTCGTTGCCTTGCCGTGCGTTCAAAGCACCCGCACGACCGCGCTCGTGCAAACACTCGAAACACAGAGTAGAAACGTTTTCGCATCGATTTGCGGCCACTGCACGCAAGAAAGTCCCGGGATTTTGCGAAATTATTCGACGAGATTGCCTGACCTCGCTCTCTGAGCGACTTGTGCCGGCACGGGGAAATCGACGAGCCTGGGAAAACGTCTGAAATATATATTCCCTCGTGTGCAACACGGTCTGTCTGTAGACAATAACAATTAAGGCTTGTCGTTTCGTTCTTTCAATTGTAAAGTTGGGAAAAAGTTGATTTTTCGTGTAGGAAGGAGATTACTGTATAGTCGCCTTTGCATTGATATTATCTAATAACTGTGCAATACGTGGCTGTGCAAATCTCGCCAACATGTTAAAAAAAATTCCAGATGAAAAAAAGTAAAATTAAAGAAATGATATTTTTCTATTATGAATTGTCGAGCCGTGTAATCTTGTAAAAGAAACCGAGTGGTGTATCGTTACACACTTGACTGACAGCGAGCGAGATAACATAGGCACAGCAATGACGCAGACCTAGGTGTAGGACCATCTATACTGACACTTGTAGAATCCAAACTGACACTTGTAGAGAATTTGCTGTACTTCTATTCACAAGAACCCGTTAAGCAATTTTATGTTTTAAAAATTATTTTCTAGACGTATAGAAACAAGTTTCCCTTTATTCACAACGCTGTAACTTACCTTTTCGCCACAATAAAACAGATAACGCGATACAAAAAATGAAACAAGACGATTTAAAAGAAATTACACTTATCGTACGATCAGCTGTTCAGATATGACACACTTGCACGAACGTTGAAGGGTTAAGCGGAAAAGATCCGCTCGTACGGGAAGAAATTATCCACGTCAATCTGAACCTTACGTTTAACAAGCGTTCAGCCCTTCCGCCATCGAGTAAATCCCAAATTAATCCGGATGATTGTAACAGGCTCATGATACGAGGGTTGGAGGATAGATAGGGGAAGAGAGAGAGAGAGAGAAGCTTGTGGACCTCCTGTTAGAAATCAGGCGGAAGTCATAACGGGAACAGAGGGCTGGGACGTTGTCTTCCGCGAAGGCGAGAGGACGTTCCACGTGCTGTTGGCAACTTGGGTAATTATGTCGTGTCCGCGACTTTACCCAGCCCCGTCACACGAAATTGCAACCTGACACAGACTAACTCCTTCCTCTCCCATACTCTATCTCTCTCTCTGTGAACACGCGCGCGTGTACCAGCCCCCATACTCGTTGCTTTCAATTAAGCCTTTTATTCCGTATCCTCGAAAATTGCCGCTCGTGAGTCGCCTACGAATGGTTGCTGTTTTCAAAACAGCACGATTATGGTTATTAAACGGCCCTCCTACGTTCACGTTTTTACACATGTGCGTTCGGTATCTCGAGACGTTATTAAAATCTTGTCACTCCTTCGCTGCTGTTAGTTTTAGGTAAACCTTAGGTTTTCTGTAGAAACGGTTTATGGCACGATCGACCGGGAACGGTTATTTTTCAGTTTAGGACTTTCGTTTATTGCTTGCACGGGTCTAATTACATCCTGCGAGGGTCACTAGAATTGCTTTGCTAGATTTTTAGTAATTTGTGTCCCTCGCGCTCAATAGCCTACGAACATGCCATAAACGGCATATCTGTATGTAACGGTCCGCTTGTCGATGAGTCACCCGGAGGAAGTTCCAGATTTTTGGGACTTTCCGTCCACCCCTTCCAAGGTGACAACGCGCTAAGGGCGCACTGGAAGGGAGGTGAAGATGATACTAGACACGCTGATTGGCAAATGCAATTGTTCACCGTTAACCAATCAGCGTTTCCTAACAAATTCCCTCTCACGGATGTCCGAGACGCGACGTCGGAGGGTCAGTCGTTGAGTAGTCGTTCAACCACCACGAACGGGGAGACCCGCTTGCCGATGAGTCACCCGGAGGAAGTTCCAGATTTTTGGGACTTTCCGTCCATCCCTTCCAAGGTGACAACGCGCTAAGGGCGCGCTGGAAGGGAGGTGAAGATGATACTAGACACGAACCAAGGAACAACCAGCTCACATCACGCGATAGAAATAGATCAATTTACGAGTCCCAATCATATTGGGTGGTCCTTCGAATCAGTATCTAGACGGCACAACATCGTGCA
>NW_017100177.1:1449144-1450326 GCF_001263275.1 Habropoda laboriosa
CAACCAGCTCATATCACGCGATAGAAATAGATCAATTTACGAGTCCCAATCATATTGGGTGGTCCTTCGAATCAGTATCTAGACGGCACAACATCGTGCAAACACTACAAGGCTCGAAAGTTCATCGCCACAACCACGGGCATTAGCACCTTCTTTTTTCTACCGTGAAAATGGAACTCGATTAACGAAATTGGACGACGACGCCGCAGGTGCTGTTAATGATGAGTTAGTTTGATTGGTCGCCAGGAATATTGCCACTTGCACGACTAGAGTTTCAATGGGGAACATTTGCCGAGCTGTTCTCCACTCAAATAGAAAGGGAAATAGTCGTTGAAAGGTGGCGAGGCTGTTACAAGCAAACCGCGTGCAATGTTTCTCGCGTGTGTGTGTGTGTTAAGGACGATGTATTTTTAAGGGTGGTCGAAAGGTGTCGACAATTTTTATCGCAATTTCGTGAATACGGTTGTAAAATTTCTTACACACTTTTGGGACTGTATTTATACCATATTTTTGAGAATTTTGGAAGAATACTGCTAGAATTTTCCGGCGATTAGATAGGAATTTTATGGGGAAATTAGGCTGAGGATTTTTCTTATAACTCAGGAATTCGGTGGGATAGTCGGAAAGTATCTGAGTAAGGGTCCGATAGTGATAAGATAGGAATGCGTGGAAGGATCAGGATGTATTGGAGTCAGGGTTTAGAGGGAATCAGGATTGGGCAAAGGTAACTAGTACGATTTATGGCAGGTACTTAAACTGTGTAGCTAGAGAGAGTGTTTACGAGAGGAGACAATCCAGGCGACCAACGATTGCTGGTGATTCCAAGTCACGTAGCTGTCAGGTCTCAGGATTAATTGCTTGGAAGAGGACACGATAAAGTTTAGGAATAACAATTTACTTCAAAAGTAGAAAAATTGTTCCTAAAGAAAGTAGCCACAGTTTGAGAAAGGTTAGGCTGTGTTTTGTTAACTTCTGCACCTAACACTTTACCGACCGGTAGCCTATTAATCGGCTTTTTGCCGCCAACGCTTACCGACCGGTAGCCTATTAATCGGCTTTTTGCCGCCAACGCTTACCGACCGGTAGCCTATTAATCGGCTTTTTGCCGCCAACGCTTACCGACCGGTAGCCTATTAATCGGCTTTTTGCCGCCAACGCTTACCGACCGGTAGCCTATTAATC
>NW_017100177.1:1450354-1491394 GCF_001263275.1 Habropoda laboriosa
CCTATTAACCGGTCAAAGTTTGATTTAACATTTCTACAAGTATAAGAAAAAGCGCGTATGTTCCCGCGCAATAGTCTAGAGTCTAAACAGAGCCGGTGTCACCGATGTATCTGTGGCTGAGTGACCGGTCGAAAATGCGTAGAATGTTCAACCGCTACCGGTCGGTAAAGTGTTAACGTAGAACTTCAGAACAGGGTGAACTAGATAAACATTAATTAAACATTTCTAGCACGTGTGTATGTGTGTAGCTTTTTCTCCGAGGTTTAATTTCACGATTTGCTAAGTTTTCATTAGGGGAACAATTTATCTTTTACGATTCGTCAGATGAGGAAGAAGAAATTATGATGGTGAAAGGTGACTTTCTGAAAAACCGACGAATTGGGTCGTGAGGTGTTTTTCAACGGAACGTTCTGAAAGGTTTGAAGGATAAAAGTCGGAAAGTAGCGTGAATCCACGTTTCATCTTTTTCCAACTACTCTCTACCTACTCTCGCGATCGTGTTCTCTTCTCCACTGTGGGATTCCACCTTTTCCAAGCGAGCAATCGAGTTAATCGTTGCTCGAATTCTAAGGTCCTAATTATGCGTTCTGGATGGCAATCCAGACGGCGAGTTTAATTACTCCCGATAATCGAGTAGATCCTTCCTAACCTCCTTCTCAAAGGACCTCCGGAACAGATTACAGTGACTTGAGGTGCTAGCCTCGACATCGAGCCGGGAATCAGGGAATATAAATGAGAGACACCTTCGGCTTGAGGACTTGCTTGTTCGTGCCGTGATTCCCACGTTCCGGTAGATAGAACGTCTCTCCATTCGGGCGCGGAAAGGGAGATTTGCGAAATCGAACATTTTCGAGGGAACGTACTTTCCATCGAGAAATGGTCGGTTTTCGAAATTTACATTTTTTTATATCTCTCATCGATGCATGATAGTTTTCTAAATTTATCTTTCAGAATTCACTTATACGTGTACAAGGTGTTTTGCCTAATTTTATCACCTGAAGTACATTTTCTACCTTTCACTTCTGCAAAATTGTGCAACTTTTGTGAGAGACATTTTTGTGAAGTTTTAAATATAGCAGAAAAATTCTAGGAAATATTTTTAAACAAAATTCAATAATGACTGTTGAAGAATTAACCGAAACTTTGTTCGGAGAAGCAAGAATTAATAATTATAAAAAAATGTTTTGGTTAAAGCTAAAATACTCCAATTTGCAAAAATCAAATTTGCTCAAAGAAAAATTAATATGTTTCGTACCGTACTCTTATTTATTCGGTTCCAAGGCGTCACGGTATTTTTTCAACCCAATGCGGAATGGGATGAAGATTGTAACGAATATGTTTAGTGTGGTTGCTCGGTTATAAGTTGCTTTATCGTGGAGCCGTGGTTCAGCTTCTTGTTACAAGGCTCCCTTTTCTTTTTTACCGATTCTATGTTAAACAGGGTTGCTTATATATATTTTTCCGTAGCTGTAGGTTCGAGGAACGGGCCTTTCCCGAAATAAGGTCTCCTTCGCGAGTTTCTATTGGCAGGTAGAGACTGGCGCCATAGGTCAACGTGGAGGGTCGTCGGTCGCGTCAATGTTTCGTGTTTGAGGACACGACACAATACTTTGACTTTTTTAAATTTGTGGCGGCCCATGCAGCGCGCACGGTGCCACATTGTAAACACCATCTTTCGTCGCTGTCGATGTCGCGGCGGGCCGATAAGGATGGCTGTCCCCGGAAAGCGGGGAGACACTTGAGATCCGTTCCGAGGGCAGCCAGGGTCCCGACGCGAAGGGATTCAACCGCCGAAAGTCGCACGAGCGACATCAGACATCTCGTCTGGGTTTTCCTAAATTTATTCTCCCGTCAGCCACAAATTCAACGCTGTAGTAGGCTAACGTACGCAGAAATGAAAAAAATCGTAAGACAAGGGTGGAATTTAGAAGTTACAGAATCCAAGTCCCCGAAACGAATAGAATTTTTACGACGAAGCCACAACAGATGGGCCGTAATTCGACGTGAGAAATGAGGCGTAACATGGAGCCATTGTCATAGGAGAGGCGTTGGCTTCTCTGCGGTCAGTACATAAACTAAACCGGGTGGTTTCTAGGGGTGTAAACAGTGACCAGGGGGTGGCTTTACTACTCCATAAATCGCAAGACATGGGGCCGGTCGTGTTTGTGACATTGCCGAATCCAGAGTGCGACCAGATATTTATTGCACGCGGAATAATTTACGACTTGCCGTCGTAAATTTCTTATTAGAAAACTTCTGTATCTACCGTCGTTCCTCCTGTACAGCGTTCCCTCCTCGCGGAAGAAACGCGCAGATTCTTCTCTTTCACCGGGAAACTTTGAAATTCGGGGGTGGAAAAAGAAAGGTTTAGGAATTCTATACGCTCGCTACAGGGCTGAAAGATTTATTCGAATGCGAGGAGAAGCTCTGTGCTTTCTAAATTTGATGTTTCATGGTGGAACTCCTCGTTTTTAGGGTATTTTTCAAATGTTCAGTAATTGTTTAGGAATAATATTGAAAATTGAAAACTGGAATATTGGATGTAGAAAGAGTTCTAAGTTCTAAAAGTATTTATTAACAAAATTCATCGGAACTTATTCTTTACAATATTTCCTATTTTAATATTCCAGAGTCTTACTAGTTACCAAAATAACAAATTTTGTATCACAGTAAAGGATACTTTTGTTACGTCCACCCTTCAGTTCTTCTCGTTAAATTTGAAAAGTATGATTTCTAGCTCTCGACGTTTCGAAGAACCAAAGTCGATTCGAAAGGGTTAAAAAATCTTGGAAAGTAGATTGTTGAGAGATTCGAAGCATTCTCGTCCTAGTGCAGTTTAGACTCCACTATTGGCTCGTTTAATGAGTACTAATATATCCCTGGCAGCCAGCTAAGGCTAGATAAAGGAGACTGTCATCCCTTGTTAGTTCGCCGTTGATTGAGCCGACCGCGGCGGAAGAGAGGCGAAACTTTTAATTAGTTACCGATCCCACGGATAAAATAATTCCTTGCTGCGGGACGAAAGCATGACGGGAATAAATTGAAATTGCCTCGGTTGCCGCGGTTTAACATACTTCCGTCTAGCTCCTCTGGCTTAACGACCGAAAAAATCGCTCTAATCGAACCGCTCGAGATCGTCCTGGCCAATGAATTACCCCGGTGTGCTTTAATCGATCCAAAGACTGATCAACCGGATAACCTTATATTTATGATCCCCACGGTTCATCCACCAGCTTGCTTCCGCCTTCGGGACTCTGCAATTGTTTTAACCCTTTCGTTACCAACACGTGGCGACGAAACCGCATTTGCCAACCCTTTGTGTCTCACTTCGATACTCGAACTGTTGGATTGTTTCTAACAACACCCTATTTTAAAGATGTGTCTGGTGTCCGTCTTCGAGTCACTCACTGCACAATGCGATACCATAAAGTGAACAGTTCCTAAGGGCACCCCAACTTTCTTTTTTCTTGCCCAGATACAGTCCTTTAGAAGATTCAATAGCGTAAAGACGTTTCCTCTGAGTCCGTCAATAAATAGCATACTACAAAGTTTAAAGACCCATTTCCAATACGAACAAACATAGTTCTCAATTTAGCGTTTATTACAGACGCGATGATCTGTAGGTAAGTTAGAAATTTGAAACAAATAATTTGGACACGAAAGGGTTAAATGATTTTTGAAATTTGAAGTAGGCACCTTGAATAGAAAATGATTAATTTGCATAGGACGACCTTTTGGGGCAAAAAGCGGAAGGGTTGAAAGGGTTGAAGCGAGTCAAATATTGAACATTATCAGTTTAAACGTCAGGTAGTTATCTCTCGCAACTCTTTTTCGTCGACAGTCCCCTTTATTCACATTTCTACCCGTCCTCCGAGACATTCTACGTTTTTATATCTTTGCTCGTCTGCTTTATACGGATGTTTGCGCAAAATTTTTACAGGAGACTTGACAGTCTTCATTCGGGATTTTTGACTTTCTCTGAACCTCTCTCTAGATATGTACATTTCGGATTATTTCAAGCTGTCTGAATTCGTATCGTAGGATTCGCGTAGATTGAAACGCGCGATTGTTTAACTCTGCTCGTTACATGGTTTCTTTTCGGTTCGGTATTTAGTTGTCGGTATCATCTTTCGACGAGCTCGAAGAGGCGGAAGTGCGTCGTTAGCAGTTATGTAGATCCTTCTTCAACTTAATCCGCTTGAAGGATCAAGGCCTTTGATGCTGGCTTGAAGGTCCTCGTCGAGCGTAAGAATGTCGGAGCATTTTTCATGTATAACCCTTTTCTTGCGAAATCTATCAAATTTCTCTTGGTGCCCTGTAATCATTATCTGCAACGAATTTTCAGTCCAACGACACGTTTGAGTCTTATTCCTTCAGAAATGCTCCTTTCGTTATTCGCAATTGACAATAATTAAAATAATTATTTTATACAAGGACTCGACATTTCGTTTCACTGTTAAAAATTTGTTTATCTAGAAATTGTTCGCTTTAATCCTTTCGTGCGCGGTGTCTCACTTCAGAATTCGGAGAAAAATCGATCGGTAGATAAATAAGAAATTGTTTGAAAAAATAATTTAGTCGCGAAAGGGTTAAGAAAAATAATAGAAACGGCAGTGTGCGATCGTTTACGTTTCCACGAAGGAAAAAAGAAGAGAAAAGGAGGTAGATAGGGTTTATTAGAGTGATCTGGTGGAAAAGTTATTAACCGCTGATCATTATCACCAGGTGACAACGTGGAAACACGAGGCATTTGAGTTTCTACGAACGGAAGTAACTACATCACCATTTCTCTGTGAATTCTGACCCATAACGGCCGTTCTGGACACGTTTATGGACAGGATAATGGCAGGATCGTCAGAGGGAAATGCCACGGAATAGGGTTGCATCGGGTTGAACGCGAATATTCTGTTATAACTATGAGGAAACCCGCAGGATCCGGCTGCGGGGATCCTTGTATTATACTCTATGCATCTGTACGTGTTAAGGATAGAGACATCGAGTTGCATGATCATCGCACACGGTGTAATCGTGAAATCGCATATCAGATTGATATTGGCAACGGTTGATTCGAAAAGCTTTTAGCTTGATAAGCACCTTCGAAACGATTAGCTTCGCTGATAACCGATTTCGATCGTTCGAATCTTGCATTTTCCTCTCCGTTCTGTTGGCCAACTGTTTGCGTTAACAAATGATACTTTTTGGGTGTTTGGAATTTGGAAAGGAAAGTTTTGTGTAATGGAAATTGTGTAATATTGAAAATTACTTAATACTGAAAATTACTTAATATTGAAATATTTATTTTGCGTGTAAAATGCGTTTTTCGCGAATCCTCGAAATATCGTTAGAATTTAGATTACATTTTTTCGAAATTGCAAGGAAATATTTATTTTGTATGCAAAAATTCTGAACATCAGTTATTTATCAAAATTTGTAGGTTCTGTTTACGCGAGTTTAACATGAATACCGGTTGAGAAAGAAAAATAGCAAATAATTAGATGTACGTTTAATCGCAACCCAGAAAGAGGGAAGATGGAGAGTCGAGAAGGACGAATAAATTTTCTTTCCTATTACCAACCATATACCCACCTATAAATTTTCATCCTGTTACGATCCTAAAATCGCTCGAGAACTTTTCTAAATTTTCTTTCGGATTTTAAATAGAGTTCCTCTTCTTTCCCCCAACCGGTTTTTCATTCTTTTTCACGCCGGCTAATTAGTTTTCCAACTTTCCTTTTCAACTTCAACGCTCTCCCAGCGTGTCTCTCTGTGTGTGTTAAATCAAAAGGCTGGATTTGCTCTGAGGATATCCGCAAACTATAAATCTTTGCGCATAAAACGTTCCACTCGTAAAACGAACAGATGTAACGCAGAAAAAGGAAAAAAAGGAAGGTTCGGAAGATTATTCAAATAGCGGAGATTTAATGTTACGAACCACCTGGGTATCTAGAAACCTTTAAACGCTGCACTCGATGCTACAGAAATATTCTCGATGTCACATATTTTTTACAGGAAAAAAAGAAAGAAAGAGAAATAGGGAAAAGGGAAAAATAGATAATACCTGAAACTGTAGAAACGTACCTTTTGAATCGGGCGAACTTCAACGTTACAGATTTCATGCGAAATTTATAGAGATATTCGTCGGAGAGATTAGACAATGAGAGATTGAAATGTATTTTTTCGTGGATTTAATACTTCTCGACGAATAGCGATTTACAGGGAATTTGATGTTCCTATGGATTTCTAATAAATGGTTCTTCTTTTCTAATTTATGTCGATGCCGCGAAATCTCGCCGGCTCGCCCACATATTCTCAGTAATAAAGTTTGATAAGCCATCCATCCATCACGATGAACTGCACATAAATCACCCATTGTCGGGTTTGGTGCATCGGCTCAGGTCTCTTCATGTTTAAACAGTTACCAGGACATCTGTAAGGGTCCCCATAAATTATTCAATATCGAACCACTTCACCCTTCATGTAAAACGTAATTGATAAGAAAATTTACATATTTCCCGTATTTCTCGGGGGAATCCTTTGAGTTGAACAGGACTGCGAATTCTGATAACGAAAATTTTAAGGAAAACAGTGGTCCTAGTCGCCAAAATTCTATTTATCAACAAAATGTATTATTGCTATATTTTTATTTTAATATTTATTTAGGTCCAGTTTTCAGTTAGAAAATTTTAAGGAAAACAGTGGTCCTAGTCGCGAAAATTCTATTTATCAACAAAATGTATCATTGCAATATTTTTCTTTTAATATTTCAATATTTATTTAGGTCCACTTTTCAATGATTGAAACTTCTAATTCCAGCATTTTGCGATAGTCAATTATTCTACAAAAAAGAGACGAAATTCACCGATAACTTTTTTTACGTCCACTCTTCGATTGTCAAGATTCAGAATTCGAGTGTTTCGCGATAATTAATTATCAGAGTTGAGAATTTTTTCCCTTCTTCCCTGTTTATCCGTTAAAATTCGGATTATTGGGTAAACGGCGTGCAATACTTTGGAATATGCCGCGATTGTCAAGGTATTTGCACGGTAGTCATAATTGTCGAGGATTTTGAGCGGTCGATTGAACCGAGCGCTTGCAGGAGAACGCATCGAATGCCAATCACCGATGTCAGGCATGTGTACATACCCCCGATGCTCGATGTACACATATCAATTTGCATTCGGTATAAATAAGTCGTGCGTGTGGGTGTTGTGTCCTAAATGCGCATGTATGGATGGCTCGAATTTACCATTGCAACGTAACGTGCAAATCAGCCGTCCGATAACAGCGACAGCCTCCTATCGAACAATAATATTGTCCGCAAAACGACTCTACCTATGATTTATGTTTATCATGCTCGGTTAATGGACACTATCGTTCTTTGGATAGAGTCCTGTGTGTTGGTATTTTAGAACCTTCTTTCCGCGTGAAATTCGACTAAGAACTCGGATTATAGCTGGAGCCGTTGAATGTTAGCAGAGGTAAAATTGATTTCAAGGAAGAATATTTTTTTCTACGCTTTGAATTTCATTTTGAATCGTTTGGAAATTTTTCTCTCGTCCGAATATCGAAATTTCTTTCAAAGTATTTTTCTACCATTGGAAATTCTATGCTTTTTTAATCGTTTGGAAATTTTTCTCTCGTCCGAATATCGAAATTTCTTTCAAAGTATTTTTCTACCATTGGAAATTCTATGCTTTTTTAATCGTTTGGAAATTTTTCTCTCGTCCGAATATCGAAATTTCTTTCAAAGTATTTTTCCACGATTGGAAATTCTACGCTTTTTTAATCTTTTGGAAATTTTTCTCTCCTCTGAATATCATTATTCCATTTTTCGAATTTCACTTTTAGTCATTTTCAGCCGAACAAATTCCCTGTTATAGTGAACCGGTACAGCGATCTCTTGGCGTTAAAATATCACCTGGAAAACGCATCGTCTTCCCGTTGTTCCCTTAAACGTGAACATCGCGATACTGCATTTTATTTTTCTCGAGTGTTTGAAAATAAGGGAAAAAAGGAACCTAGTTTTCGCGTATCGCCTTTGCATATTGTGGATTTTACAGGAACGCAGGGGAGAGAGAGTTCGTGTAACAAGATGTACGCGCGTGTATCATTTTATACTATCTACGGTGGAATTCTTAAAGGAACCGAAGCATCGCGTTTTATGCATACACGACGTTTCGCGGGAGTTGCTGTGCGAATTTCCGGAGTGCGCGCTATTTCGAGTGTACACGTCGGAAATATTCAAGCAACGGGAAGCTAAAGACGCTTTTAAAATTTAAATTCGCCGAGAAATCGCGTGCTCGATTTCGTCGGGTCTGCGCGACACGCGAGATCGTCCTTTTGCAATTCGTACTTGTCGTTGGGAACAACCGGATCGTCATCCTCCGTCTGCCTCTTATAGCCGATATATTCAAATTAGAGCAGAGCCACCACGTGAATTGTCGGAGGAAAAAGAGAAAACAAGGTGGCTGAATTTTCCTCGTTGGAATTTCTCGACCACCTGTTCACTGTTCAGAACGCCTAATCAGAGCGTCCAGAACTTAGCAGCAGATCGTCGTGTCCGCATGTCGAATTTTCTCGCGAAATGTCCGGCGCATTGCTAATTAATTGTCCGCAGTTTCGATCGGCCAGGCGCTAATTGAATTAGGTTGCGTGCCTCGCCTATGAAATTCCACGTTAACGCTGTCCCTCCTCGAATCTTTTGTGTTCACATTATGAATTTCCAGTTCTGCATTTCTACTTCCTAGAGCATTGCTTTCTCTTGTGTTTTTAGTCAATTTTTTTTCAGTTATTTTAGCGTTATAGTATTGTAAATATGTGGAAAAATAGTTTGCACTGTTTCTGATGGTTTTAGTATTTTTTTTAAATAATAAATTGGAAAATTGGAGGAAAAATAAACGATGGTGCATTTCTGCTATCTAAAAGCACTGTTTTCTATATTTTTTAGTGAATTTTTTTTAGTAATTTTAGTATTTTAATATGGGTAAATAAGTAGAAAAATATTTTGCACGCTGTCTGTTAGTTTCAGCATTGTTTTTCGTAATAAATTGGAAAATTGGAGGAAAAATTAATGATGCATTGAATGATAATGCATCTCTGTTCTCTGAAGCATTATTTTAGACTTTTTTTTTAGTAATTTTAGTGTCATAATATTGATGAATAACTACATTGTTTTTTTTAACAATAAATTGGAAAATTAGAAGAAAAATAAACGACGAGGTATTTCTGCTCCCTAAAGCATTATTTTCTCTATTTCTTAGTGACTTTTTTTTTAGTAATTTTAGTGTCATAATATTGGAAGAAAATTTAAAAAATATTTTGCACGGTTTCTGTTAATTTTACTATTTTTTGTTTTGCGATAAATTGGAAAATTGGAAGAAGAATAAATGATGCATTGAACCGAGCGATTGTATTTGTCAGTGATCACAGATTGTCACGCACACGTCCATGCCTTTCACCTGGGAATTGATTGCGTAAGACGCGCCTCTTTCCTTTCCGCGAACCAACGTTTATCTCGCCTCTTCGTTCCGATCGTATGATTCAGATGCAAGCTGTCCTCGTTGCACGGGTAATCACCGTCGACTATCACTGCCCCTGATTCTCTCCCTCTTCTCCCGTATCTCCTCTCTCTTCCTCTGCTGTAGCACGACTTACAGCACGGTTCTCGTCTTTCGAAGAGTTAGAAGTGCAGAAAGCATTTTCTCCATTCACCGTTCTTCTCCCTTCTTGTTCTACTTTGTTTATTGCAGCGAATGATACAGTGGAGAGTATGGAATACGAATTAAAATAAAACACGACAAAATTCTATCATCGTACGAATCGATAAATTATGGAAATTCACAACTGAACGTGAAATGCAATTAGAATTGTGGAGATGAAAATTTTTGATATCTTCTTGCACATGTCAGTCTTTACTTCAGACGTAAATTTAAATTTAAAATAATTTTTTATTGCTCTCTTCTCCTGTAGTCACATTCAGCTCACTTTTTTACTCGAACAGTGAAAATTTGCATGTTCGTAGTTTTGACGTAAGAGGTATGCCTCTTTTTCTATGAATTAATTGAAATCCTTCGGAACAGTCTACCAGTGTGCATAGAGATTAAATTGAACAGCGTATGAATATTCCAGGGCATTTATTTGATTCGCGAATGTTACGCGTGTTATTTGAGAAATGTTACATCTTGTAAGATGGGTCACAGCTGTCGTCGTAGTTAAACTATATACAGTATATGGCACGAGGAACACGTGTGCTGGTCTACTGCGCATCCGGCACGCGCAGTACACCACGAGCCTTGGTTAGTGACACAGCTTGTCGAACAACGAGTAAATTTTTCAATTGTTCCGTGGAATAGTGCGTGTAATTAGTTTGCATATGTGTGTGAGTGTGTTCCGAAGTATTCAAAGGGTGCAGTGTTCGTCGGGCATACGTCATTTATATTAATAACAGTGTACTACATGAGAAAATAAAGAGACGCCGCAGGTCTTGAAGCGTCAAGTGAACGAGGCTACGACTCGAGTCAAGGTGGCGGCAGGTAAACATTGAATATGTCTATGTTACTGGTTCAGAAAATTCTATTTCGCCGTAGAAACGATCGTAATGCTTGTGCACATCGTTTTTAACGTCGTATCTTTCTATCCTTCGTGTTAATTTTATTACTATGTACTTGGATATTATTTTGCGTTTCAATTTTTTGGCGCGTAAATTGAGTTAGTTGGTTGTTGGAGGGAAAAGGACAGCAATGGCGGATTAACGTAGCGGTAGTTTGCAAACGCGTTGTGAAGTTAGATTTTTTTTTGTTTCAACTTGGTTTTATTAACGTACTACTAGTTATAGTTATCAGAGAATTGTAGCTAAGTTTGGTGTGTACAATAATATTAAATAAATGTGGCGTATTGAACTTTGAGTGTTATATTAATACGTAGTAAAGGTAAAAGTGTCTTGTAACAGGCGGTTGTGTTACTTTCCAACAAGTCGTTTCTTGGGTTATATCAAGAGATAAGATGATAAAAGAGATATTGTCCTTATATGTGTAAGATTAACACACATTCTTCCTTACCTGAAATAATCGTGACTCAGGCGGAAATTTGCACGTTTGAGTCATTCAGTGTGATATGAATCGATAAGTGATTCTGTATTTGGACGTGCTTTTCGATTTTTATTAAAGAAGGTATCGATACGAAAATTAGTTACACGTAGATATTTTACTTTGAAATTTCAATTATTGCACGATATTCTTATTTGACGAAAGGCACTTCAATGTTATGAAATACGATACCTTCGATACGAGGAAAGTCTGAAATGCGCAGTTCCGAAGTTCAAAGACCCTTTTTTTTTTGTTTTCTGGTCGACCAAGCCCTCGAATATAACAACAGTAATTCGATATTTCTCAGTATCGACGAACATTCTGTTTTAGGTCGTCGTACGACTGCCAGTTTAGAACGCAAAATATTTCAGTAGTTACAGAATCGTTTGTACAATTCATATAACTCTGTGTCGATCAAAATTTTAAACGTCAATTCAATTAATTGAAAAGCGATGTGCATATACAAGTGACAGTTAATTTCAAGTGTTGTTGAAACATTAATTAAAAGTGAAAAATAACAAAATTAAAAAAAATAAAAATTCGTAACGTAGATTCGAAGAAACATAATTGGTTACGAGTACGAAGTGAAGAGAAAGTGGAATTTGCAGCGAGTGTTCTACGAAACGAGTTCCCATCGACGATTTCTTTTGCCGCACTCGACGATGTGTTCTTAGCTTCTTCTTGCTTGCTCCGTCAACAAAATGTGAGTAAAAGAAACAAGATAATATCATTGTTTAACCTCGTTATGCTGTATTACATCGTGCAGTTGTTGGAAACACTGCGTCTCGTGTGAAACACTTACGATACAACTTTCAATTCTTGAAATTACAGCGGAGCACAGTTTATAACCTATAATAAAACAATTAACCTACAGTTCTGAGTTTAATAAGTCTGAGTTTAGACTTATTTCTATGATTGCTGCAAATTAAAATATAATCATTGAAGAATATAACCTCAATTATCAGGAATAAAAAAACAGGACACAGCAAACTCCAGCCTCAACGTTTGAAAACATAAAGGCGTGTCTCCAAGGCAAGAAATAAAATTTTTGCAGTGCTACTGAAGTCTTCATGCAACTGTCTAAAATTTTCAGTGGTTAATTTAAGATTGAAACAGAGATTAAATACTTTTCACTCTCATTTCCTAAATATCAGTGTTCCCGTCTCACTCTTTCATTCTATTTTCAATATTCCCTAATTCACTCAGTAAATATAAAAACTTAAGCAAGACTAAATACCTTCAACTCTGTACCTCAGTGTAGAAATACTTTTCACTCTCAATTCCTAAACATCAGTGTTCCCTTCTCACTTCTTCATTCTATTTTCAATATTTCCTAATTCACTCTGTGAAAGTACAACAACTTAAGCAAGATTAAATACCTTCAACTCTTTGTACCTCAATGCAGACACATTTCATCCTCTTTCCGCCATCTTATTCACTCCGCAGAATTAAACCTACCGCTCACGTACTAGCATAATCACATTAGACAGAGGGAACCGCGAGGCTATCAGCAAACGAATCACAGCATTCAACGTGTTCCCATCCTCTAAAAGGTTGGCAAATCCATTCAATGGTTCTCGATGCTTATACAACGTGGGGCAACTGTCGTGTGGAATAGCCAGCATCGCGCCTGCGATCGTCCAGCACATCTGACGGCAATGCACACCGTGGACGACGCTGATACATGCAGGTGTTGATCCCATTTCCGGTCGTGAGAGCGGTTAACGTCGCCGCGAGTCACGTGCGTTTGATTTACTCTCGCGTACCCGTATGCTGCTGTCTCTGTTCGCTGCGCCAGATCCCGCAGACGTTCCCAGAGAATTCTGTTAAATCATGTCAGGTCGTATTGGGTCGCGATGCTTCCTTGCACCGCCTCGCCCTCGGCCTCGTGTCCCGTTCCTCGCCGGCCCCACCCACGCTGTTGCTGTTGCGTGTCACACAGTACTGTTAATCACGTTATTTACAATATACCGTCGGACCACGCGGTATATACACTGCTCTGATCACACAAGGTTACATTAATCCTTGGATACTAACGTCAATGTTAATGTAAGACACCCTGTATATACCTGATGCAGTGCAAATTATGTTTGCATTTCTTTTTAGTACTTTTGTTGGTACTGAAATTGTGACAATTGTTTGTAATGATATTTTTTAACCTTTTAACCGGAGAAGACTAGTTTAACAATAATTGGAAGATAATAGTTTATTTATTGAAGGATTGTTTATTTTTATTTGTACAATTTTGCCTGCATTCACATTTGCAAGAAGAAAAATGAAATAATTAGTTATAATTTGTATTCATTTTTAATTAGAAACTAGAGAGATTGAATTTCTGTTTGAGAAGTGAACTCAGTTAGAAGGTTAATATGAGAATATGGAAAGGGTGTCTTGTGAGGTTTCTAACAAACTTTGCTCATGTGTGCAGCATGTGATTCTGAAGAGAAAGTGTTAGGTGCACTATAGGTCTATTTAGTTTCATTAGGCAATTATATTAAACACAATTACAATGAAACATTAATATATTTTAATCTACTTTTGATGTACAGTTAGTTATAAAAGTAGTTAACTAAAGTTTCCTAACTCTTGACATTTTTCCTGAAAGTATCATACTTTCCTTTTCACTGTCTTCCATTCCACCACAATGAATTATTAAACTGAGAGAATTTGTTCAATCAATGAACCAACTAAATACTCCACCATTCCCATGTCATACTCCTTTCTTGTATCAAATCCCACGGAGATTACGTAGCCGCCTGCAATTGCACCAAGCAATAAGACAAACTCATTTAATCTCGCACCAATTAACCCTTATCCCGACACAAGATGTCTACCGGATCTACCAAGAAGACTGAAAATTCTCCAAGAAATCGCGTCTCTCTTAATTCTCCACTCGATTCACGAATATCAGAAGTATTAGGAAAAACCTGAACGTTCATCGCAAAATTCTTAAAATCCAAAGAAAAAATATTCAACCTGGATTCTTACGATCCAAAGAAGAAAAAATATTCAACCTGGATTCTTAAGATCCAAAGTAGACAAAATTGTCAACCAGAATTCTCACGATAAAATAAACACCCAAAATTTCCAAAAGAGCGACGAAATTCAAATCGTATGGAAATTTCTGCTCGAATATAACGGGTGTCCTAATATCTCACGTAGAGAAACTTCTCCATCTTGAAGTCCACTTAATCCAAGCACATATTTATAACTATGTACCGTTTCTGTAAATAGCATTTTGCAAATTTTAAGAGCATTATTCTGTCGAGCTTTACTCCCTGTCTCTCCCTGGCTCTCCCCGTCTCTCCCTGGCTCTCCCCGTCTCTCCCTCGCTCTCCCCGTCTCTCCCTCGCTCTCCCCGTCTCTCCCCGTCTCTCCCTCTCTCTTCCCGTCTCTCCCTGGCTCTCCCCGTCTCTCCCTCTCTTTGGGGGCAGTTCTCTCCTCTTTCGAGCGATTTGAGGGTGAAACGGAGGCCAGGAAGCTGGAATATTCTCTGGCGGCGAACTTGGAATAACTTATTTCAACTGCAAGGCGAAACTGATTTCGGAATTAAACGTACGGCTGGAAAGGTCACGTCGGTGAAGTTGCGTTGGCGAACGCGGAACGGAAAAGCTAGTGCGGTGTGAACGACTGGCCTGGGAATTAGGCGTATAGCTGCAGCTGCCTCCTTTCAAAGTTGTTGTTAACTTCGATCGGCGTATTTGTACTTGCCGTGACTAAGGGCCTGGCTAAAGTGTTTATTGTTTTTTAATGCAACCGCAGGATATCTTTTTCTTTCGCTATCGGTTCGTTCTGCAAATCGAGGAGTAATTTTATAAAAGAGTGTTCACCAGGCTTTACCGTTCGAACATTTATCTTTACGTAGCTTCTTTAAAATAGCTTTTCGAACTTTGGAGAAATCTGAAATTCTCTTGGATTTCTTGTAATCTTGAGGAATATTCGCTGATTTCTAATTTATCGTGCGTTCAATTTTTGTTACATTTTTGAAAACGTGAAAGCGACCCATGATTAGTTCAAATTTAATTTACAATTTTAATCAAGGTCTGTATTAAAAGGAAAGATCGTTTTTAAGTTCACTTTGAGAAAATTAAAAAATTTGAAAAATTGCAATAGTGTCTTGTTTCTTTTTAAATCTTTCTCAAACAAGTTAATAGATTATTGCTAGGAACATTCTTGCATCGGTGTAATGCGGAATATTTATTCGATTGCTCGCCAGACTTGATGATTCCCTAACGAGGCAAGTTTTTAGCCAGGCGGTCGGTGCCGCCGTATTGGCGCGGTCTCCATTTCATTATTTATTCTTCTGATTTGAATAAAGCCACCGGAAATGTTCTTCGAACCGCCCCCACAAACACTTGGTAACTTCTCGGTTGACTGTATAATGTCGCGGTTGTACTTGTTCGCGATACTTTCGCGTAATCTCCAGCGTAGAATTCGAAACTTTCTCGTTATCGATTCCGCCACGCTATTTGTCTATATCTTCGAAGCTGTACGTAGTCGTTAAAACTCTCTGGATAGAATTCAGAATTACAATCGTGTACTTCCGATGGAGGATTTCTCGCAAGTTATAGTTAGAATTCATAGAAGTGCAGAGAAAGAGAGAGAGAGAGAGATCGAAACTGTGTTCTGAAGGAAAAAGTTGGGATCTTGGACGATAAGTTTGGGGAAGTTGCGCGTGGAATTTTAGTGTAACGGAAATTAGGGAAAATTGGTTTTTAATTTTTCCAGTTAAATTATGTTTTATTCAATGAAAATTTGTTGCACCTATAAGGCAGATTGTGAAAATTTTATTTGCAACTGAAGAAGTGATAGCTTTTTTATAAAATAATTAGACCAATATTTCTTGAATATTTGCCTACCTAATTGTCCTTTTAGGTAATTCTATATCTAACAAATTTTCACCCAAAATATCAGCTATATTAAATAAATTAAATTAATTAAATTTCTCATTTATTCTCCAAAAATTAGACAAATATGTGCTTACCCAATTATCCTTTTAGGTGATTCAATATTTAACAAATTTCCCCCCCAAAGAATCAGCTATATTAAGTAAATTAAATTTACGAATTATTCTCTAAAAATTGGACAAATATCTCTCAGATATTTGCTCACCTTCTATCTTTTTACCTGGTCCAATTCTCTAACAAATTTCACCCCCAAAAAATCAACTCTGCGAAATAAATTCAGTTCACAAAAAATTCCTGAAAATTCTCAAAATAAAAGGCAAGGTATTTAATTAATAATCGTTAAGCAAACACGCACGTAGTATCGTACGTTTGTCACAATC
Organism: Habropoda laboriosa; assembly: GCF_001263275.1. Taxonomy (NCBI): domain Eukaryota; kingdom Metazoa; phylum Arthropoda; class Insecta; order Hymenoptera; family Apidae; genus Habropoda; species Habropoda laboriosa. The sequence goes on from NW_017100177.1 coordinate 1,466,726, forward strand.
ACTAAATAGGTTAAAAAGAGAATTAGTTAACGGCGGGATCTAGATAAGCCGTACCGAACGAGTTAAAAGTGGCGGAGGGTCAAAAAACGCGCGATTTCGCTACCTGTTAGCCATCCACCGAGCTTTTCTGCAACAACAGCAACAACGTGGAACGCGATTTAGCTCGATTTTCCGTCGCGAGGCCGTTACTGTCGCGCTATCGCCGCTCTAAAAGAGAATTATTCAAGAAAAATTCGCATTGTCGCGGTCGCCGTGGAAGATTGTTATCGCAGAAAGCCAAGCCACGTTTTATACATATTTACCACGCTAATTACACCGTACGCCTCGAAGACGAGATCCGTATTACGACGCATAAAAGATACACAGGCGGGGGAGTTGAAAGAGGATTTACATTATACCCCGTTAATTTCCATCGTAAAAAAGAGAGGAGGAACGGCGTTGGTATTCAGAAGAGGGCAGGGAACCCGGGGCTGACTTTGTCGGTGATTACGACGGCGAGAGAAGAAGAAGAAAGAAATGTACAGTGGTAGAAAGTAGAGAAAAGAGGAGAAGGTATCCGCCGACTCGAAGAAGCGTAGCCTTTTGTCTTAGCTCGTTTTTCTTTTTCTTTTTTGTAATATCGATTCTACGCGAAATGACGGTCACACTTGAAGCTCGAATTGTGAGAAGACTCGGATGAGTATTTGTTGAAAAATCTGTGGAAGATTTGAGGCGGGATAATTGTGTTTAATTTATTCGGCAGACTTTGAGATTTTTGGGAAAAAGTCTGTTGTTGGTTTTGGGTGATTTTGTGAATGATAGATTTGCCAAATTTGAGGTAGGAAATTTTGTCGTGGATATTGTACGCTTTGGTAGGCCAAAGAAAGTTGAAAACGAACAACCCTATAGATAAGCTTGAAAAGTACAAGAAAATTTGTTGAAAAATTGCTTATTTTAGCTCCACTGAAAGTATATTAAAACACATCACACAGCAGAATTATTACGGAGTTTGGACAGAGTTTCTGAAATTAGAAGCTCGTATTAAAATCCTTAATTACACCGTTTTCCATTAACTAAGAAAGTTCCACGTCGATATTGCTTACCCGACTACCGCACCGTGTTACAAGAAAGCTTCGTCGACACGTTTCGTTTCGGATAAAAGTAACATTTACGGCGGAGAAGAAGGTGGAAAAAATATTCACCAGCGGAGAGAAGCATCTCTCTGTCTCCTCGTAAGAATAATCTAAGAGATACGGCAAGGGTTGTCGCGTCTAGAAACGAGAACCACACGAAATGATGCGTCTCGTGCGACGCGCACCGAGCTTTTTCATTCGCGAGCTCTGATGTGTTGGACAAAGCGACTCGTGGAGGAGGCGGGTGATAGCGGAAGGAGAGAAGAGAGAAAGGGGGTGGAAAGAGTTGTCGATACACCGCGAGATACGTATGAAATATTCATGGAACTGTGCACGGAGAGTGAACCCTTTCGTTAGAGTGAATCGCGGAGGAAGCGGCGAAGAGCGGAGTGAGAGAGATGGTCGAAGCAGCGTTCAACCGTAGGCAATCTTGTTTTCGAGGGGGATGCAAATGGGTGGTGCTTGGATGGCGATGTTGGATGCGCTTCGGAATCGAATTTCCAGATAAATTCTTGAAAACCACGGGCACATCGGTGCGACGCTTTGCAAATAAGTCATGAATACCAGCTGATGGAAATAAAATCACACGACGTGTGTTGTTCGAACGGGATATCGTCGGTGTTTTGCTGCTCCGCTCCGCGGACTCGATTGTGATCGTTGACTCGCGTAATTGAAGAGTTCGATTTCCGCCGGATAACGCGGACGATGTTTCATTTCCTGAACGGGTGGGACGTGCGTGGCTCGATGGGGATGAAGAATTGTAACGCGTCCTGTCTGTGATAGGGTGACATTTGTAAAGGAGAAGTATTATCCGAGTAGAGAGGGAGGGTGGAAAAATTGGCGCGCAGGGAGGTAATGTTGGCGACGAGTATTTTTATGTGCAGTCAAACGATGCATTTAGGCGCATTCGTTGTTCTGTTTATTCGCTGTTCCACGGAAATTTGAAAATTTGGGTATGTGAGAATTCGGGTTTTCGAATATTTGAAAATTTAGGAATTTGAGTGTGTGAAAATTGGGGTTTTAGAATATTTGAAAATTTAGGAATTTGAGTGTGTGAAAATTGGGGTTTTCGAATATTTGAAAATTTAGGAATTTGAGTGTGTGAAAATTGGGGTTTTAGAATATTTGAAAAGTTAGAAATTTGAGTATGTGAAAATTCGGGTCTTGGAATATTTGAAAATTTAGAAATTTGGGTATGTGAAAATTCGGGTCTTGGAATATTTGAAAATTTAGATATTTGAGTGTGTGAAAATTCGGGTCTTGGAATATTTGAAAATTTAGGAATGTGAGTGTGTGAAAATTGGGGTCTTCGAATATTTAAAAATTTGGAAAGTCGAATATTGTGAAAGTGTCTCCCTTGTGTCTATGCTTCGTCGAAACTTGGAAAGTATCGATGCCACGTAAAGAAAAATTCACGGAAATTAAGCGTTCCGCATTTGAGGATTTGAAAATTCGGATTTTTTAATTTTTGAATATCACGAAAGTGCCTCCCTCGCGAGCTACGCCTCGTTGAAACGTCGGAAATATTGATGCCGCGGAAAGAAAAACCTCTATGCATGGAAATTAAGACATGTTTGCATGGCCACGACACGCCACACACATTTCTCGAGCAAATATACCTGATACTCGGTCTCTAAAGCCACCTGTGAGAGTCGGGGACGTTCTCCACGGATGACGAGTAAATTTTACGTTTCACGTCAGAAAGAAATGTACAGACGGTAAGAAAAAAGGACATTTTGTCAACAGCGACAGCGCATAATTTCCAACTACGTCCAATTCCATGTGGAAATTATCTGTTTACGCAAGATATTGCGATATTCATTACTAACGATGACTACGTAAGTCCTGGCAATTATATATCTCGTTGTGTGACGTTAACACACTCGTGTCTAACTGTTTTATGTAAAAAATAACACCAGTCATCATAACGTCAAAAGACTTCTCTATAGAAAACTAGTAAAATGTACAGAAATCTTTCATTTACGTACTGAATTTCTTTTTAAAATCAGACGATTAATTTAAATTATCAAAATGGCTAAATTATGAAAGTACCATACTTCTCTTTTCACTTTCCTTCAATTCGCAAAAAAAGAAAAAAAATTGTCTCAAATACTGAACAAGGTAGAAAGAAATCTTTGCAGTTCCAATTAATAAAAAAAATCAGAAAAATTCATAGCATAGCTAGAACAATTTCCAAAGGCGCACCAATGCCCCAAACATATCTCATTTGTAGGAGGTGGTCTAATGAACTTTACTCAAATCAGGAGCCATAAACCGTCCCAAAATGCCTACACATTCGATCCGCCTGCATTTTCCTCGCGGGGGAAACTATGGAAACTCTATTTTGCGTAGGACAAAAGCAGGACAAATTAGACGGTCATCGGGGAGACGGAATTTCTCCGTGGTTCGCGTTAATTAATTATCGTCTGCCGTGGCATCGCGTTGTGGATAAACGAGCTAAACCCCATAAGCACAGCCGGGCGAGCAGAGTGGCGGGATAAATGACGGAATTGCGACGGTGACCCCGACGAATAAATGTGGACTCTGGGTGGCGAGACAATGAACGTGTCTGACGGTAATCTCGGAGGAAATGAGTCTGGGATTTCTTCGCGAACGAAAAAAATCCTGCCGCTTTGTTGTATGCGCCACTGCAGAGACCAGCTGACGCATGTAATTACTCGCGTACCCGCGATCCAAGCTGAAGAGAGAAAGAAAGAGAGTGGAGAGAGAGAGAGGAGAGGAGATCCGCACCCTAAACGATTTCCACTGTTCGTTGAAACGTGCACCGTGAGGGGAATTGCGATCGGGTAAGATGGAAATCCACCACGAGTATTTCGTCTGACTGTCGTCTGCGTGCTCTGAGGGAATCGAGAGGTCTACCTTCGCGTCTTTTTTCTCCAGAGTTAACTTTCAAATTGAATTTTAACCCTTTCCGCGAGCTAGAGTTTCCTTCTGTGGAGATACGCTTCCGAGCAATTCTGGAGGAGATCTTTTGTACGGTCCACTTATGTCACTCTGTGATATAGAGTCTGTCAATCTGACAATCGTTGCTAATATTCTACGTAGCAGGTTTCTTCTAATGCTGAATTTTGCAAGGATTCCATGCACAATTTTTTGGAAACTTAGGTAACTAACGAAATTTTTCAAACGAAAATTATCGTTCTTTTCAAAATGACTTGGTATCGGTAGATGCTGAGAATGTTTATTTTTTGAACAATTGGGTGATAGTTAGGTAGAACAGTTTTTTCCAAGATTTTTCTTTTTCTACATGGAACGTTGTGGTTAGGAACCCTTCAATTGACTATTTCCAACGCTGCTTCCTTCGCCTACTCTCAGGTACTCACACTCGTGTGAGCACTTCGCGAAGATGCCCTGAAGACTACCTGTGCTGAAACGAGCAACTCGAAGTAATTTTGCGAAAAAAGCTTTCTCGCCAGGAGCAAGTTAGGCGAGAGCTCGTGCTCAACCCTCGGTTACCCTCGTCATCGTTTTCACTCTGTTTACAAAACTCGTCCGAACAATTTTCTATTTCCGTCAAATTCCCTTTCCAAATACTTTATTCCTCCTTAAAACCCATTCCACCGTCGTTCTTACAATTCCAAAATTCTAAAATTCTCCGTCGAACCAAGATAGCGCAAGCGTTGAATCGAAGGAAGACTCTCTTCGTCAAATTATTATTCCTCGCCTTTCAGCGTCGAAATTCTTCGAATTTTTCTTCTTACACAAATCAATTCCATTCTACGTGTTCCATTTGAACTGTGTTCGCAGAGGGTTCGTTGAAGCGCGATTCTTCGTTAAATCGCGTCGAATCGATCACATCTTGGAATTCCTTGGCGTAGGCAAACGGTACACCAACCATCTAAAGGGGAGCATTTTATCGCGTAGGAAATGTCGCGGCGCGGGGGTGGCTGTGTAGTAAATCGATAATGCAGCGTCGACGTGTGCCCGGTTCTCTCTCCTCACATACCTGCATCCATTCTCCCAGTTTCTCAGTCACTTTCCTCCATCCTGCCTGCCATCGTTCCTCTGGCTTTTCGAGAGGCACCGTAAGCACTGTATCCTCGGATTCCATAGATGTTGGAAACATTCTTCGCGGAGGATGGTTGCTGAAGTATTAAAACGAAAGGATAAGAGCGGGGGTTGCAGCCGGTGAACAGGGCGCGCAACCTTTTCATAGGCTTCTTTGACTTCTCTTCGTTGCATCTCAAAGGATTCGAGGGATGGAGCGCAGAGGAAGAGCGAGAGTATAGTCCAATCTAGTATTTCAGAAATTGCCCATTTTCCGCTTGGCTCTACATATTTCTTCCATTTTTCTCTCTCTCTCTCTCTCTCTCTCCTATTCCTATTTTCTTCCTTCTCGTTAATCCTTTATGCATATGGTATATATGTGTGTGTGCAGTCTTTTTCGTGTTCGTTGGAGTAGAGTTGAAGATTTTATTTCGGATGAAACAGCGGCGCTGAATGCGTCGTCACACATCCAACAAAGAGTTTCGTGATTGCGGTTCGATCGATACGCTGCATTGTCTCGCGACTGAATTATTTACTGGGAACCTTTCCGGCAGCCAGGAAACCAGCTCATTCGAGACTTTTCGGCCACTTTGTTTTCTGAACGTCAAATAGAGAGAGAGAGAGGTTTTTTTTTGTATAAGTGTTAATATTTTGTTTTTTCAAGTATCTTGTGCAGTATGTGTGTTTAATATTATGTCATTTGGGTAAAGGGACGTGTTACGTTAATCCAAGTTTCCTGAGTAGCTAAAGGGTTGTAAAGTCACACATAAATGTGGCCCATTAGTCCCAGTGGTTTAGTCAACAACACCCGTAAACCCTCTTAATAGAGGAAGCAATCTTCTTTTATAATCTCATTTCACATTTAAGCTCCCCTTAAAATTCATACTGTTTTCAAACGCACCTTCTACACTATGCAGAAACGGGAAGTTTACTTGTATCTTGTAGGGCGTGTCGTGCAAAATGAGTCTTAAATGATCATTTTGGCAATTTTTTCAAACATTCTTAACACGTTCCGTGCCGGACCGATTTTCGGTCACTTTCCGTCCCACATTGTCGAGACTAACAGTTTTGCTTTTCGCCCTATATGTCTTCCAATATTTGTAAGATTGCAAATATCATTGTTATCGAGAAAAAGGTAACGTTTAAGATACGCTGTAGAGCAAAGGAAAAATTTTTGTTTTAACAAATTATCGCCGTAGTTGCATAGTTTAAGTTAGCGAAATATCAGATGGCCTGAACGGAAAGACCAGAGTGGGGCGTATGCGACACACGCGGCACGGAACGTGTTAATAGTAACGTACAGTATGTAGCAAAAATTCTCAGATTTCCAGTTTAATAATTTATTATCAAATCAGTAATGTAAGAATATGGTTGAGTGAAGGTAGGGACTCGGGCCGGTTTATGACCCGCAGACCTCTCGGTCTGCGGAGGAACCCGGTCCCAACGCCTGACTCCTCCACGCGCTAAGGGCTGGGTCAGTAAGGACCCAGCCACGTGCTCGCGAGACGCGGTCCTTGCCGGGTAGAAACCCCCAACTTGCGCCAGGGTTTCCCAAAGGCAAGAGAGGGGCGTCAAAGCCGGCATATAAGGACGCGTTAGGAGCACTGCGGGCAGAAACATAAGAACTATAAGAATTGTAAGAATTGTAAGGAGAGTAAATTGAGCCGCATAGTCAACGACGGAATAAATATAGTTTTTTTCAAATTATCTTACGAAGCACTATTTAAACTGAAACCCCTTACAGTAAAAGGAAAAACTGAGTGGCAGTGTGAAATTTCTAAAATACTTGAAATAAAAATGAAATATAATTTTTGCAAATTGAGTCAGAGAATTCTTCTTACACACCGGTATATCTACAATAAGTTTCTCTGCTTGAATTGCCTCGACATGCTCCTCAGGTGCATCCCTGAAAACCTGAAACTTTCTGCACACTTCAATTGAAAACCACGCTCGTTCCTCGCAGGATGCAAATATATCCTCGATCCTCTGAAACCCAGCCGTCGAGGAAACACAACGTCGTAGAGAGAAAGAAAGAAGTGGAAGTCGAGGAGAGGCGTCCTTCGCTTATCGATTAACCTCCGTGGCGATTTTGCCTCACAAATTCGGCGGTGCCAGGCTAAAAGGATCGCCGCTGCTATTATTCATGCGGCGGTGCGTCATTATCTTGGGGCTATCTTAAGTGCTCGTTTTCGTAGTCAGCGCTTATTGATTTTAGCCTTTAAGAGTGCCCACGCTAGACCAAAAAGCCGGCGAGAGAGATAGAGAAAAATGGACCGAAAGAGATGAAAGAAGCGATAGCTCTGGTGGGAAACGAGAGCAGAAACGACGATGAGTTCTAATTGGATTAAAATTTCATCGACGGGACACGGGTGTGCAGTTTTGCCCCAACTTTCCTTCCTTCGTTGCCCATCCTCCACTTTCACGTTGGATTACGAAATAATAATGGCCAGTGGTTGGCAAGTATGTCACGCAAGAACACCCTATGTGTGCGTGTGTGTTTAGTATGGCCAGGAGATCCGCGGAGGAGAAAAAATGTTAATGGCCACGAAGCGTTATTTAGCGACGTACACACGACCAACCGGTCTCTACTTTTTCGCTGAATTGGACAATCTGTTTAGAACTTCTCTTCCCCGACGGTCGATCGACCGCGTAATGTAACGAGGCTGTACTCGAACATCCGTGAAAATCCACCCTACCCTTGGTCGTTTCGCGAAAGTGAACGTGCAAACGCCTGGCGAAATTGCGGCAGGCACGAAAGTCTCTTGAAAACTGTGCTCGGTGTATAGATACTTTAACGTGCTTGTAGATTTTCTCGATTGTCGCGTAACTACTTGTCGCAGGAATTTCAGTTGTTTCGCTGTTTGTTGACGGTGAATTTTTTGCGAATTCTGGGATGTTTTGGAAGTTCAGTTTTTCAGGGATTTTTTAGGTGAATTAGTGGGTTTTAAGAAGTAGTCTGGATTTTTTTCACAGTACTTTCTGTTCTTACTTTTGACTCTGTTAGGATTAAGAAGCGAATTCTTCTGTTGCAAAAATTCTCAAGGATCACAGCCAGAGATTCGATCGACCCTTAAGGAAAAATGGGGCAATGTAAAGATTGGAAAGTGAATCAGCAGTGGAACTTTATTCAATTAACCTTGATTCGGTAGTGAAGAATTAATCGATAAGGTGGCAAGCTCCTTTTTTCAGCAAAGTGTATTCTACTTTATGAGGAAACGAAACGAGATTTCGCAGCGCATAAATTACGTTCACGTTTCTACGTTCGTCGACGCCGCTGGAAAGCAGTTTCCTTTCGACACAAAAGAGAAATGGATGATTCCAATTTCGTAGTCGATAATGTATAGACAGGCGAACGGTATTACAGACCATTACTCTCTGTTCCTTCGAAAATCTCCGTACTCTACTTGCAAGCTACACCGATCAGCAGAATCTTGGCTAAGAATGTTCTTTTCATGCTCTTCCTTCTATCTTCTTTCCCCCCCTCTCTCACTCTTTACTGATTCTTTTCTTTTCATTCGTTCGTTCGTGTCCGCACTTTTCTCCCTACCCGAACTCCATTCCAATGAATTGTCTGGAAGGGCGGCAGTAGTTGGTCGAACGATGATATACTTCCTGCGTAGTTACAGGGAAAATCGAACGAGCAGAGTCACATGGAGAATCGCGACAAACGATTCTGCAGTCGAACGAACAGGCGGTAGGTTTACATTCGTTATATCGTGGAAAATAGAGCTCCGGTTTGCGAAACTCGTTCCCTGCGCCTTTCTTTTTTTTCTTCTTTTTCGCCCGAACAGTGTTCGTTTAATGTTAGAAATAGGGTTAGGGGTTTTTTCGTCGCAGGGAATGTCTTTTTAGCGAGGATGCAGGCGGAGTAATGGAAATGGATGGAAAATGGAGTGTGAATTTTTTTGAGGGGATTTTGAAGGGAATAGCGGACATTTTTTACCCATTTTCTTTGGAGATGGTAAAGTTCAATATTTGGGAAGTTTGAGAATTTCGAAGCATTGGATATTCGAGAATTTAGAAATTTCGGAGATTTAAAGTTGGAAAGTTTGAAAATTTGAGAATTTAGGGATTTGGGAATTTGGGAATTTAGGGATTTGGGAATTTGGGAATTTCGAAGATTTGAAATTAGGAACCGTGGAAAACTCCAGAGTTTGGAAATTTCAGTGATTTGAAGTCGGAAAGTTTGGAAATTTGGGAATTTCGAAGATTTGAAATTAGGAACCGTGGAAAACTCCAGAGTTTGGAAATTTCAGTACTTCAGAGTTGGAAAATTTGTAAATTGGGAAATCTCAAAGATTCCCTACCCAAAAATCTATCGAAATCCGAAGAAAATTCTCATCTCAGAGAATTCAAAGCCTCAGAGTAGAACAGCTTACAGCAATTCAATTAACCTAATCTTCGCGCCTCCGTCCATCTTCCGCCTCAACTATGCACGGAGCTTGAATTAATCCCGGAGAATGTGACTTTGGTCTAACAGTGTATAAAAAAGCTACAGGCCTCGAAACAGCGTTTCCTCGGCGAACAGTTCATTGGATCGTCTGAGGATACGAGTAACGTAGCTAATGGGCCCCCATTTCCCGCGATTTTGCTATTTTTCCACGGATTCCACTGAATTTGCATAAGCGTCGGAGAGACCGCCCTGTTCTTGTTTGCTCAGTGACCGAGGCTTAATTGAACAATCCGATCAATTATGCCGCTCGGCGTAGTCTTTGCATCGCGGATACACCTGGAACTTTCCCCGTGGATTAATTAGCGGAAACACACCTCACCTGTAGGGAGGAGTGGCGATTCAAAAAGAGAACTAATTAATACATGCCACTCATTAACGGGGCGCGCGAGAAAATTAATGCCCTCACGCCCTTTGAGAGGGAAAAATAAACGACCTTAAAGCTCTTGTTCACCTGGCTGTAATTTCACTTCCCTCGAAACTTTCGATTTGGAATCGCGCCGACCTTTTTTTTGTTTTCTCTTTTATCACGAAAACTACTCGATTTCACGCTTAATTAATTCTTTTTCAAACAGTAGAACGCGTCTATAAAAACCAAAAAGGGAGACTTTCTTTTTTAACGGAATGCTCGAATTGTTTTTCACGGACAGAAGTTGCGTATTTTTCGTACGGTTCGATACAGAGTAACTTTTTCTCCAAGTATTATCTGTCAGAGAAATAGGAATGTTAATTGTGAATGAAATTTGAACGAACCGGTGGAATTTCTAATATGACAAAAAGTCATCTTGGACGTGTCCGTGTAAATTATATCAGTGATTTTCTCAGGGGAATCTCTGCTAGTTTCCCTAGAATTTGAAAAGCGCCAGTTTCACCCTGGATTACGATCAAATTTTCCGACCACTGTCCTTCCATATTTTCATCCAAAACTTGTCTTGGTCGAATGAGAAATCCCGAGGCAAGATATCATCGTGTAGATTCGTTGATAGAATTTTCAAAGCGACATTTTGTCGGTCTAGTATCGATTGTCTGTCGTTGACGAGACGTATAACACGTATGAAATCCAAGACACCAGCCCATCTTCCGTTTCAATCTCTATCTGAGCCTTGTAATCGAGACAGTCTCTCTACGAGCTGAATATCCAAAGTTACGAATGAAAAGGTACATTTGCGGGCGTCAAAGGGTTGAAGAGACGGTTCATTTTCGAAAAATGGTGCCGTGCTTCAGGGATTATTACGACGAGAAGAAAAAGTGTCGTTTTAGATCGTTTCTTGTGAGATGGAAGAAGCGAAGATCTGATTTTTCAACGAACTTAACGATTAAACGAAACAAACTGTCGAGAAGTGGTTTAACGTAGATTAAACAGTGGCGAGATAAAGAGGCGAGGATTGTCTTTAAACAGTGCTTGAAGAAGAAGAACGACAGTAGGGATAGATAGAGATAGTATTAAGGAAAGTATTGGGAAAGGAGAATTGATAGAAAACAGAATGGAGGACAAAAGAACCTTGAAGGTAGAAAGACAATGGAAGAGGAAACTGAAAATGTCTACATAACTCTGGAGAAACTTCGAGAGGAAGAATGGAAAAGATTTTTTCAAGAACATGGATACAGTAGTGACATAACTGTCGCAGTTCCATTTCTTCGAATTGGACGTTACACAATGAATGATTTACAGAAGTTTCTTGGGAAAGCTCTCGTTTCTGGAGATGATAGATATCTTTCCGATTGGATAGATACGTTGAATTTAGTTATTCACTGTTCTATGTACACCGTAATTCTCTGTTTTATTGTCTCAAGTCAAAATTAAAGTCCTCTTCTTTTTTACTATAATTCGATCATAAGCTGAAAAACGAAAATTCGTATTTTCATTTCAACTAATAAAATAGAGAATTATTACGTACAGACTGAATGATTTTTATGCATTTATAGGAAATTTGAGGGTGCAAAATTGCACAGAATGCACGTAACACGAAAAAGTATGCGAAATATCTAAATTATAGCGCTTTTCATAGTACCTGGAAGGTGAAATAATTTTCTACCGAAGTTTTACTTTTTTCACTATATTCTCAAAAATATGAATTTGCATAAAAATCCGTAGTCTAATAACGTACTGTAGTATCAGGGCCTCTATACCCCAAAATAGGAAACCGGCACGGGAGAATAGAGAGGGAGTTTCTGGCGTAGCGCGCAAAGCCTCGGCTTGCTAAACCCCGGGTTCGATTCCCGTTGGGTTCCTACAAACGGGGGCTCGTCCGGGATGGAGGCATCTACGGCTGCACGAAGCCAGGCGCTGTGAGATGGAAGCATCTCGAGGGGTTGCACGTCTCCCAAAAATACGTTGTTTCTGCTGTGTGCTACTGTGGGGGAGTGTACTCGAAAGTTGTTGTGTTGCACTGAGGACATTCGAGGGCGAATGTCAGTTCAGGATGGCCGAGTGTAGTATCGGGGCCTCCATACCCAAAATGTAGGAAACCGGCACGGGGGAATAGAGAGGGAGCGATTGGCGTAGCGCGCAAAGCCTCGGCTTGCTAAGCCGAAGGTCCCGAGTTCGATTCCCGGTTGGGTCCCTCAGTATTTTTCCGTCGTCGATTCCTGCAGTACTGTTAGGGTAGTGACACCGCTTAGAATTAGTCACTATCCTGACGCACCAGGAGGATCCTTTGGCCGTTCGAAGCTCGAACGGCTTACTCATAGGGGTACAAACTCCAGGAAAAGCGAAGGGATAAAGGACAGCGTCCCCACACGTTTCAGGCAATAGTTGGTTTCACTTCGTCCCGCGCACGTCATAGTAAAAACGTCCTCTGTACGTGATTCCTGTATTATATTAATAAAACTACTTTTACACACTAAGTAACGTTCTTCGAGACTCCTCTCTTTGCTGCGGCATAACAGTACAAAGAATTCAGCCACCAAGAAAGAAGGGAATTAGTAGAATTCGATCACAATCCAACAGACGAGTATGGTTGGAATAAATCCAGTTTAACAAGGATACAATGAAACATCTATAAACTCGTCAATCTTCAATCCGAATATCAGTTCTTCCTTCAATATTGACCGATCGATAATATCGTCAATATTTGTCGGTACTGAACAGAGTAACCCCGTCTTTCGAATAGTAACCCAAGTATTATCTCGCAAATTCACAGTTCATAGACATCGGTGCAATACCGTACAATATTGGACATATATTTTCCGCGGTATTTTATTCGTGGACATTTTCAAGGGAAAATGTATCGAGTGAAGAGGGTGAGGACGAGAAGAAGGAGTGCAAAGATCCCCGTGGGAGAAGGTTAATCCGTACCTACGAGCAATCTTTTGTATCTTACCGTATCTTTCCGACCTTAATGGATCGGCGTGGCTGGTTTTACGCTGCACCAAAGGGGTTGTTTTCCAACGAGTTCTCTCTTCTTTCAACCTTGTCCGACTCTCATTCTTGCCGGTCGAGCCACAAATTCCCGAGTTTTATGTGTCTGTCGGCTCCATTCCCCGTGTTTCGCCGAATCGTCGAAATGCACCGCGACCTATCTCGATGATAAAAGTTTGACGATTGAGCTGCGGCTCGATACACCGCCCCCGACATTTCCGCCCCTGGTCCCAGCTGTTCGAGTGGAACGGTGAAAATAATGGAATAGTTGGACTATTCTTTTTCTTTTCTTGTTTTAATTAGAACGAAAGAATTGGAATTGAAGAGGAATTCAACTTGCGTGCGTGTGTTTGTTCGTTCAACTATTGCTTGGATTTCATTTTACTCGCTGTTCGATCGATTTTCGTTGAATTCTTTATTTTTTGGGGCGGGGATGCAACTAAGCAACATTTGTGAAAAAATAGAAAAGGATAGTGAAGTTTTCGTGGACGCAGTTGGCTGTCCTTTTCACGCGAATCTCGACCAGGCATGAGTGTGGTGAAATGATGTCGAATCATTTGCCTGTCACTCGATAACGTGCTCTGGATTCGATGCGTGACCTATTTTCTCAGCACCGCGATCATTTCTCTACTGGAATTTAAATGTTGTTCTGGTTTCTGCGATTTAAATATGTGAAAAGGGATTTTTCTTTTCGAAACGTTCGCTGTTTGTTCCACTTTCGGTGTAATTTCGTGACGATACTTATGTCAGACTAAACACCGAAAGGGTTAAAATAATAGTCGTTCGTTTCTTTACTTACGGAACGGTTTATTATTCTACTCTCCGTGTTCTCCGAATTCCAGTTTCAATTTTTTCTTGATAATCACTAAAAGGTCGAAGGAGAAATCTTGAAATTTCGTGACGTCACCTGAGTTTAAGCACCGAAAGGGTTAAAATAACCTTGGAACGGTCCTCGTATTATTTCGCGAGTTCTCTTTTCCCGTGCACGTAATAAAAACGGTGAAATAAAATAAAAGGAGAAGAGGTTGAGCGAAGTAGAAATCTGCATGCAGGTGAAGATCAACCAGGATCGATTCTATCGAAGGCCGGATCAGCAGGTATATCGGGTTTTCAGAGCGAACGTCCGGTCGGGATTGTGTCGGTGGGAGATGGTCGAGGACAGGCTGTCGATACCATCGATCCTCTCGACTTGGTGGTTCCTTCCGTGCCGAAATGGCTGTACGGACTCTGTCGCGGAAATCCGGCTCGAGGATCCATTTTCTTCCGGGATAAACGCCATCGGCCGGTGTTCCTGACGCTGGAAATTTCGGCTCGTTGCCTCCTTGAAACGTTTGTTTATTTTAAACGAGGGGGAATTACGCAACCGCGGGATCGGTTCAACGTTGTTCGTTTGTGTTTCGGACGTGGTTGAATTCGTGTATTCGTTGAAAATCAACGAATGGTAAGTACATTTACGAAGAGATTGAAAGTGGCGCTTTTAGAATTTACGATAGCAGTGAAACTTTCGTTTAATTTTTATTTTATTTTGAATTGTATATTGTGTGTTTATGCATAATATCTTTGTATACGTTTTATCTTAATCATTTTCAAGCATTCCAGTCGAAATGTCACGCTATAACAATTTTCATTTCTCTGTCTTTAATCATTTTCAAGTTTTCCAGTAAAAACGTCACATCATAGTAATTCTGTATCAATTTTTTGTTCTCTCATTTTAATCGTTTCCAAGTATTCCATTCGAAACGTCCCAGCACACCTGATAATTCTAAATTTCACCCAGCAGCAAGTTTCTCTACATGCCAGCTAGTGTTGTTAAGCAGTGTTCGTACTTAAAGCAGGGTGCAGCATGTAACGATGCCATTTCGAGTGCAATCTTCTTCTGTTTATTGCGTCGGTATTTTATCTTGGAGTTTCCTTAAGCGCGCCGCTTGTTGCTGAATTGCTCGCGCGATCATTGAGTGTATATAAATTGGGGGAAATTATACCGTGGAAATTAACGGGGCTTGAAGGGGAGAACGGTTACGATTTCTCCACGGCAAACCGAGGCGAGGCGCGAGATTCTTCGTATCCTGTTGTTTCGTAAAACCACGGGGAAAAGGCTCTGAAAGAAGAGCTAATTAATTCACGCCAGTTGTTGAGTCTTTTGTTAGCAAATTAACATGTCCAAATATTCGTCTGCTTTATTTTCACTCCTCTTTCCTTTCCGTTCTTTCAACCCTTCCCTCGGTATTCATTTCAATTTAAACATTCGTTCCAAACTCGTTGCATCAAAGAACGAACGCTTTCTAAATGTCATAAAGAAAAAAGAAAGAATCTCGCCAGTTGCTCGAAATCAGCTTGAAACATTCCACGGAGTACCATAATTCGCTCTTTTCACCGACGAAAAGGGAGAAGCTAATATTCGAAATTCTAATACCACCCGCGGCTCGAGTCTTCTTTCACTTGAGAACGTTTCCCTCGAAGACGTTACTCGACCAATGATAAGCTCGGGGTCTCCGCAGGGTTCTCTCTTTCCTCCGGGAAAAGGTCGGAGGACGCGGTTTGGTCGTCTCAAAACCGCACTTACTTTTATGCTGCACGCGGCGACAGAAGCCCTTCTCCGCGCGGCGGTTTTCAAGACGCGCGTGTTATTCAAATTCTTTGAACCGGCGGCGCGGAGCTTCCATTTTGTTAAGGTTCGCCGGGAATCCCGTGGAAGGAAGAAGATGGCCTCTGGAAAGGAGGAAGACGAAGGGCTGTGAAGAAGGAGAGAGTGGGGACAGTGTGACGGTGTGGCGGTGAGTGTGAATTATGAAGTTGAGAACTCGAACGACGGACAAAGGGAGAGCTTTGTGCGCGGAGTCCTATGGGGTCCCAAAGAGGGATTTGCTAAGACGGTTCTGCCCGGCAAGGCTGTCTCGAGGGTCTTCTCTGGCTTGGATCGAGCTTAAATATGGCAGGAACGATGAATCTTTAAGAACCGTCTGCCTTTCCATCCAACCACACCTCTGTACACCTCCGCTTCCGTATTATTGAAATCGCTTCCCAGATTTCGGCTACGCAAGCCCTCGAGAGTTTCCTACCTTCCATCCAGCGGATAAGTCTCTGTCTCTCTGTCGGCTCTAGGCCTTCTTCGATGTCTCTCCGCGGAGTAGAACGTGTCTTAAGTAGCATTTTCGATGTGAACACTCTGGGGATATGAAATGGATTGTGGATGAAGATTTGATGGTACTGAACGGGTGTATTATTTAGGCTCTTCATTTTCGAACATCTCAACTCTCTCTGATAATTATTATTAATATTATTCAGGGTCATTTGTGAAAATGTTACACGGAGAATTTTTCTTTCGTTTTCTTCTTTGCAATTGATGGAAATGGCAAGGAGAGTGTCTTTGGAACGAAGAAGAAAGATTAGGTTAGCTATGGTGTATTATTTAAGGAGTTCGTTGTTGAAGATTGCAGGTGTTTTTGGTAATTACCGTGGGTTCTATCGAAGACGAACTGTTTCTCTGAAAAAGTCACTTTCGTATAAGTGTTAACATCTTTTGCAAGCACTCTATAAAATATTGATCGTGTGTTGAGTATAATTTGGGAAATGAACGTGTTGTTTAAGGGATTGGTTCTTTAAAGCCAAGCTGAAACTTTTTGGGTTTCTATTTACCCGAACTTTGATTGGGAAATGATCGAGGGTGTTGATATTGGATCTTGGTGGAAATATTGTCGATTTGAAAGAGCGATATCTGTGGTGAAAGAATTTTATGCGAATACAATATTCGAACGTTCTTCCTACTTTTATTGGGTCCTCGAAATGACGACCAGTTTAATTTTCTTTTTCAACTTCTCTTTGTCTCTCCCATTTTACTGCAGGTCTGACTTTATCGCCGCGATATCTTTTTACTATCTATCAAACCGTATCAACATCCACTCTGCTTTTATCACTCTTTCGAGGGAAATTGTGTGCAATCGAGTTCTCCCCTCTGACAATTCAGTCCGAAGCAGACATTAAAAAATTATCGGAAATTTTAACTTTATTTCTTATTTTTTCCCCCTCCCTCAACGTTCGTGTATTAATATCAAATCATTCCTACGTATTCCAACTTGTTCTATTTCAATACTCCAAAAAAAAAAAAAAAAAAAAAATGAAATTCCCCCGATGAATCTTCCTGGAATCAGCAATTTTTATCGATTTATCGAACATCGAGTTAGGGTAGTCACATGTCGAGGACAAAGGGGTTAATTCTCATTCATATCGGTGTTCGCAATTTGATCAGTCGAGAAATACGACTCTCGTCGGAATGTCGTCAGTTGCAGCTGGGGCTCCGCAAATTTTTCTACCCCTATGACCCTTCCTTCCCGCAATTTCCCCGGAATTTTACATTCCCTGCTTACGTGACCTAGACACAGACATTTTTAGGACCCACGGCGACTGGCATCCGAAAAGAAACGTAAACGAAGACACGGGAACGAAACGCAGGTGCTTCCGGGGGTAGCTCCTCCTGTTTCGTTCGTGTTTGCAGCCATGTTTCCCTTACGAGCGTAATTTCCGGGTGGAACTAGCCTGTTTTTCGACATCACCCTTGGAAGGAAACAAGTTTTTCGAAAAAACCTTCGAATTTTTCCAAACGTTCAAAAATTTGTTATAAATTGTACTGCACACGAATATTATTCGTGATTTTTCGATATCCTCGTGGTCTGTCTAAAAAAAAGGCAAAGAATTTTCGAGGGAATATTAACCATGCCACGCGTTCTATAGCAAATGCTCGTTCAAGTATACAGAATTCACACACACAGAGTAAGAAAGAGATAAAGAAGAAAGAGCACAGTGCCATTTCTCAAAAATGTCGAAAGTAATGAGCGAATCGCCATTTCGCTAGGATAGCTCGTTTAAGAATCTCCCGATAATTATTTATGGTTACGCGATGTTCTCGAAAGAGTTTCATCGCCTCGGAGCTATCTTCGAGACATCAATTCTCCCTCTGACTGAATTGTATTACTTACTTTAATGCAATTCGCATAATGGCTCTCCTGGAAAATGTTTGATTTACGCGTTGAAGATGCACCGGGACGATATTTATGGCCGTGATATCTCGCGGGTTAGCTTCTTTTCCCTCGAAAGTGTCGATGGTCTTTCCCGAGGAACCCTCGAATATTTCTCAACAGAAAATTCTCTATTCCGTCAACGTCGTTCGCTGTACGATCATTTTCTTCTCGAATTAAGCACGTTTGGTACAGTTTCGGGACGATGAAATTGCAAAAAACTTGAGCTCTAATCCAAGTACTTGGAAGTAGCGAGAAATCCCAGAGAAATTTACTCGACTCTGGCTGTTTGACGTGGAGAATCCGAAGGAAAACCTACATTAATATTAGTCGTTGCAACGGACTTTCGCATTATCCAGCATCCCATCAGAGAATTCCAAGAAGCAGCGAGACAAACTAGCGCGGAAGCCAACGCAGGAGGTCCGCGAATGCCGGTTGGAAAACTGCTTCCTCTCTACATTTTTCTCTCGAGCGTAGATCAAAGATAATCCCGTCTTGCGCGCTCAGGCTAAGCTTTCGTCCAGTCGCTTTCACGGCTTAAAAGTACACCCAGCAGCCAGGCCAGGCCGGGCCAGGCAAGGCTGTATCCGTGTTTCATAGATATACAGCGTGATGCACAATAATTCGCTGGCTGGTTTGATCGGTAATCGATGCCCATTCCGGCTTTCCGTTCCACCTCGAGACACCTTTCTCTACGCTGTTGTCGGGCGGAAAGAAGAAATTACAAGGCGAAGAGTGTACGGCGGTGGAAGAAGAAGAAGAAGAAGTAAGAGGAAGAGGGAATTTGCTGTTACACGCGTGCAACGCCCTGGAAAAACTGTGCTACGTGGTCGTAGTTTATAACCGGAAGTGGTCGCGGTCGGTAATAACCAGACAGCGCGCTTTTAGAGGAAACATTTACGAGGTACATATAGATACGGTGTATCCGAGCTTGCTCGCAACGTGTGTCCCCTTTCTTCCTTGCCTGCCCACCTATATTTTACTTACCATATCGTGCATCAACTACGCAGAAACTACTTTTGCTTTTTGCCAACGGACGGTACACCGAGTGAGATAGACTTGGTCCATCCACGATCGTAAATCTTGCTTGAGGAATTTTTCCGTGTCTCTGCAAACGGTGTTTTCTTTGTTGCGTGGAAGATGTTTGCGCGGGTTCAAGACGTAGGGGATTGTGGAATAAGATCTTGCGTTTTGTTGACAGTTCTTGTAAGTGTACGCTGGGTTTGTTGTAGGGAATAACGGTTTAACTGTTACGTTGCGACAGAAATGCTGTGTCGTTCGATTTAGAGTATTGGATCGTGTAATGTGAAGAGTTGAATTGTTTGTTATTTGCAAATTGACCACTCGAGTTTTTCAATTTTATTCATTTTAAGGTATCAACGAGTGATTTCTTTCAGGCTAGATGAAATTGTTTTAACCTCTTCGGGGACGGTTTTCTTTGAAATTAGAAAATATTGCTCTAATTTTTTATGTAGTTACATTTATACTCGTGTTAAATCGATTGCAATTAAACTACTTTCCTTAGGAGATTTTGGGAGATTATGTTTTTCGTATTTTCTCTGTGGCAAATATTGGAATTTTCGGAAAATTTAAAGGTACACGTATGTGTCGGTGTCCCTGAAGGGGTTAAAAATATATAGAGATTTTTGAAATGGAAATTTGGAATCACCTGTCCCGAATTTAGAAAATTTTCTTCTAGCTCCTTTTTGTAATCTTAAAGACTATTACAGAATTAGAATAATCAAACGAAGCTTTGCATATAATTGAAAAGGCAAACTGTTGAAAGTTTGCTTCCTGAAGCTTCCTTTCCATGTTCAAAGGTTCATCAATATTTTTCCAACAATTACGCTCTCAATATGCGGATGAAATTTCAATTTTTCCTAAGACTGTATTTCCTCCGTGCTATGACAATTTTTCTACCCTCCAATTTCGGATATTCTAACTCCATAGTAAGTTTAATATTAAACAGAATCACGCTGACTTGCGTATTCCCCTTACGCAGAGAGGATAAAACGATCTCAGCTCGCGATTTTTCAATTTTTAATACACCTTTCGAGAAAGAAAAGATCCTACTTCAACTTGGCAAGGATAAATGAAAAAAAAAATTTCTCTCGCCGGAATATCTCTCAAAGCGTGCGAATAACACGGCGTTGTAACATCCTGAAGTTAAAACTAGCAACAAAAGGCTGCACAACATAGTCGTCGTCGCATTCCCATAGCGAGAATGTTTCCTACACTCGTGATTTTGAGAATGTTTCACGCTTTTTCCGTCCCTTTTTTCGGGGGTGTTTTTTCGAAAAACTTTTTACCCACGGCAGAAACATTTTCCGCGGCATTGTGTTACGCAATTAGGAAAGGTGAATTTCCGTGTTTTCTCTCTGTTCTCTAGTCTGTTATATTTTTTTCATATTTTTTTTTTTTCTTTCTGTCACGACTCTTTTTTCCAGACGATACACGTTTTGGTAGATTCATAGTGGCTCGATGTTGAATTAAGATAAATTTTAAGTGCAGTAGCTTAATAAATTAAGTCTGTTCGACTTTTAAAATCTTACATGATTTGAGTTCAGATCGACGTAAGTCAGATCGGTTTCTATCTATAATAAAAAAAATAAGTTTCTGTACGAAAGGACAAAACTTATTAATATAATTATAAGAATTATAATGATTAATAACCATTATTTTGGCAGAATAGTGCATTAAATTTAGAATTTAAATAATATATAAATAAATCATATATAATATAATAATTTTTGTAATATTAAACATAATTTTATTAATCATTATAATTCTTATTAGAGTTGCCTTTCTAACCTTACTTGAACGTAAAATTCTTAGTTATCAACAAATACGAAAAGGTCCAAATAAAGTTGGATTCAAAGGATTTTTACAACCAATTAGAGATGCAATTAAATTAATATCTAAAGAATGAATTGTAATAAATATTAATTTTACTATTTATAAATTAAGCCCCATATTTATATTTATATTATCAATAATTATATGAATTATATATCCATGATTTAATTTATACCACATAACAAATAGAATAATTTTTCTAATCTTAATAATTGGACTAAATACTTACCCCATAGTACTAATTGGATGAATTTCAAAAAATAAATATGCAATTATTGGATCAGTTCGATCAATTGCTCAAATAATTTCATTTGAAATTAGACTATTTTTAATAATTTTTATTTTCATAATACTAACCTAATTCATAATACTATTATAGAATACCAGACGTTTTCGTTTTATCGTTTAGTATGGTCATTGATAATTTTGTTATTAGTACGATTTCTTTAGTTCTTTCCCATTAGCATTTCGTGAATTTAACTTGGAATTGAATTTTACTTTTAATTTCTTTTTTAAATTTAACGATTTCTCTTTTAACATTGTATTTAGTGTTTCCTTTTTCTCTTTGTAACGTACATTACGCATTGCAACGTGTTTATACCGGCGAAATAAATAAATAAGTATCCCCCCGGTCCGTGGAAATTGTTTAACGCGCGCGCGAGAGTCGCGCGATTTTCCCAAGTGACGCGTTTTCCATTAACTTTCGCCGACAGGAAAGAAAATCGGCGCGTAACGAGAGAAACGCGAACTAATTAATTTCCGCGAGGTGGAAATAAAATTTCTGCAATTTCAATTCCGACCGTTTTGTTCCGTAACTCTTTGTTTTCGAAATGCGTTTCCATAAAAAGTACCGATTAATTTTGCTTTCTAACAGGGGAAAACTGTTTGAAATTACAATTGAACTCTTTGAATCTTTCATTTTCGTATATTTCGTTATTCCTATTATTATATTTCCGAAGTGACTTCTTCTCTCATCGACGTAACCCAGACGAAAGTTCATCAGTATAAAGAATCGCCAGAGCGTCGCCGCTTTGCAGCGTTTGTATCGATCTCTTCGAATCTCTTTTTCTCGTCAGAGAAATATTCACGTATCGCGAGAAGCTTTTCCTCTATTCGTACAGAAGCTCTTTCGTATTCAGAGTTTCACGGGACAGCAGCGCACTGGCACTTTGTAGAAGAATATTTTGTATTATTTCGAGTATATACGCGTGTGCAGAGACGGGGTTGTTTCGTAAACCATTAGGCAAAGGACTGAACCACGGGTAACCCAGTTAATTCTCGGCTTCCGGCGTTGGCCAGAGTCTTGGCGTTTCCCGCTAATTGGATCGCCACGATGACGCAATGAATATTAACGGTCTAGTCATTTACCCGGTTTTGTGGAGCCCATTGAAGTTCATCAAAAGGTGTATCAGTGACGTCGTGCATGAATTGCTTATGTAATGACCCTTACGGGGCTGAATTTTAAAATAGCCGCCGATCGAATCTTTCCGCGTGCTTGTTTTTCTGCTTCTGTCCAAATTAGGATTTTAATTCGACGCTTGTTACGCAAGCAAATTTATTTACGTTTTTGTTCACGTGTGGGGAGAATGGCGATTATGTAGTCTGAAAATTTCTTCGTCGAAATTGGTTGTAAGAAAATTCAGGTTGTCAGTAACCAAAGAATAATAACGTTATACTTGGAGTCATTAGAATTCCATGTAAAAGAGGGAAACGAAACTTCCCAGAATTAACAGTTTTTTAAAATTTGACTGATACAAGTTATCGGCAGCCAAAAAAAATTTGTATTACAGCTATTTATTCGCATATAACAATGATAATAATCTTAGACGTCCTTCAAGTCATTAGGATTTCAAATAAAAGAGGAAAATAAAATTTGCAAGAATTAAAATTTTTTGAAAATTTGTCGCGATCGATATAAGTTGTCGAGCGATCAATAAATGTTTGTATTACAGCTATTTACCCGTATATGTTAATGACAATAATATTAGACCTCCTACGAGCCTTCAATTAAAATAATTCCAAATGAAGGAAAAACTGAAACTTTTCAAGAATACAAATTTTGAAGTGAAAG
Organism: Habropoda laboriosa; assembly: GCF_001263275.1. Taxonomy (NCBI): domain Eukaryota; kingdom Metazoa; phylum Arthropoda; class Insecta; order Hymenoptera; family Apidae; genus Habropoda; species Habropoda laboriosa. The sequence goes on from NW_017100177.1 coordinate 1,489,596, forward strand.
ACAAAACCAACGAAGAGCAATCATTAATCAACGACTGTTACACCAATCCAAGGAACCAAGGAACGCGCTTATCGTAATTCATACCCGTTACAAGACATCCGTAGAAATTCCCCAGCAGTTTCAGAGCTCGCGGAAAAAGGTTAAGCCGGTGTGATTTTGAAAAAAGGGTCGACGAAAGATTCGAAGGCCGGTCGATAATGTAGCCGCGACATGATAAGACACTCGTGACAAATGAGGAAAAGAAAAATCGACCGCGTGAAAGGGGGTAGAGGAAAAGGTTCGCGCAGGATGAAAAGCAGCGATGGTTGGCGAGGTGGAGAGGGTGGAAGGGTTAAAAGGAGGACAAGAATAAGGGGTGAACAGGCTGCTGGGAAGCGAAGGATACGACTTGGCAAGAGTGGTTGGCGTGACGCGGGGTAATTACACGACGAAATCTGCAAATGGATAGACACACGTCTGACAAATTAGTCGGCTAAAGCGAGCTCGTCCCCTTCACGTGGAAACACGGTTGAAATGGATATTTTTGTATCTGCTACTGTTCCCTGCAAGCGTCTCTGAATTTCCCTCTGCTTCGAATATCCTGTTATTTAGCGAGACGAACGAGACGTGTAAAAAAGTCGTGTAAAAAAGAAGAAAACTAGCGCTGATAATTGTACAGGAAAAACTGAATCGAAAATGTGGAATACAATTTTTTCGTAAGAAACTTAGTTTTCGAGAAAATCGAAGGAATTGACACTGGCGAAAACGTGCAATCGAGAGATAGTTGAACGCACGCGTACGCCATAAACTTTCAAAATTATTTTCTCGGAAACAAAGCCTCGTGTGAGAAAATGTTATTCTATATTTTCGATTCGGTTTTTCGTGTAGAATCAGCAGGTACCAGTTTGTACCACCTTGTAAATGGGGAATAGAAAATTGTAGACACGATTCTGTACGAAATATGCAATGATTGGTAATATTGAGAAATAACGAGGAATATCCGTGACGCTAATGGTTTCTGTATTTAGAAACTAATAGACTAACGAAAATCGGCTGGAGAAAAGAGGAACACGGATATTTGGAAAACATATCGAGCCATTTAATAGATTGGGAAAACATTAGGTGTTTCCGATATCGAATTTTCGTTTAGACTCGTATAGAAACATGTTACCGGGCTTTTTTCTCTCGTTTTTTACGAAGAGGAAAGCGTCGGAAGGAGTCTGGCGATAAACAAAGAGCAAAATATTCTTGTTATCTGCGCTATTTATTCACGGGGAATACAGTTTATTAGTCAAAGAACGCAACAGCGTTCTTTCTCTCCTGTTCCATGGGTTTATCTCGGTTGGAAAAATATGGCTTCGCTTTTGTTGCTCGTGTTTTGTTAAGGAGCTGCTCTGAAATAACAAGCCACGATGGATGAGAAGTAGAACGAGTGGGGGAAAGGAAGAGGTGGTCAGAAATATCGTGGAATAGAAAATGTGAGAGAAGAAACGTAGTTCTTTTTCTTTTTTCACCCCTCTCTTCTTTTTCTCTCGTTCTTTCGTTCTGTTTGGAGAACGATGGCCTGATTTAATTGATCACGGGTAAAACCTTGATGTATACATTATGGTAACGGGAAAGAATGGCTTGTTTCGCATTCAATCGAATGAATTCCCTTGCATCGCTAATAAGCAAGGAGAATGGAGTTTCGAAAGAATTGCATTCTTCGACCTTTGTTATTATACGTAATTAAATGCCGGCCCGAAATGGAATAAAATAAATATGCTTTGTGAACTCGATGGGTAAATAAAATCGAGATTTTTCTTTTTAACTTTATTCAC
>NW_017100177.1:1491499-1494171 GCF_001263275.1 Habropoda laboriosa
TTTCGGGACATTGTGTATTTTTTAGATATCGCTGCTTTGTGTTGACAGTGACGTGACTTAGAATATATAAGATTTGCAGAAAATCTGTCTGAAATGAATGAAATTAGAGATGTGTCACTTTGAAAAATGAAAATTGACATCGTGGTTGCACTTTTGTGGTTCTTCATTTTTCAGATGTGCGCAATCTTTGAAATTCTCCAATTTTTCTGTTACTTAGGGCGAGAAAGTAAAGAGAATTATTTGAAATTAAAATCGATAGTCACGGTTGGTAGAGTAAAGTTTGCTCTTCTGTCGTCGATAAATTCGTCATTGATATTCAGAAATGTTTATTATTCCGGTACCGTTGGAGTACGCAGAAAGTGAGAAGGGTTAGTAACGAAGTCACGTAAGTTTTCTCAATGCAAATGCGACCGAAGAATATCCGAGGAAGGTAAATTCGTCGAGGTCTTGGATTTTCTTTGATGGTAATGCACGTCAACAGGGAAATATCGATATCACGATAATTCGCGCATGAAACGTACCGTGAAATTATTCCCGTCTTCCCCTTCGTTCAACCGTGATACGCTTCAAAAAGATCGTTCGTTTCCCTGTGCTTTTTATTTTACAGCGAGACCCTTTGCGTCGCTTGCAATTGACACGACCAACCTCCCAGAGAAAAAGCGCCAGGAAAGAGAGAGGGAGAGAGAGTAAACGGGTTGAAAGGTGTCTTAACTCGGTGATTCTCGAATGGATCAAAATAGCCACCTCTGTATTAAAATTATGGCAATATTAAGTACGTCGAAAGTAGGGAAAAATAAGGAAAATACATCAAAGTGGGGAAAATTAAAATAGTGGAAATGTCGGTATTAGAAATAAGGAAAATTCGATATTAAAAGTAGGGAAATTTTTACATTAGGGCAATATTAAGAATATCAAGACTAGGGAAATATATCAAAGTGGGGAAAATTAAAATAGTGGAAATATGAAAATTCTAATATCAAAAATCAGGAAAATTTCAATATCACAATTAAGGAAAATTCGATATTAAGAGTAGGGAAATTTTTACGTTTTGGAAATATTAAGAATTACGAAAATAGGAAAATATATCAAAGTGGGGAAAATTAAAATAGTGGAAATATGAAAATTCTAATATCAAAAATCAGGAAAATTTCAATATCAGAATTAAGGAAAATTCGATATTAAGAGTAGGGAAATTTTTACGTTTTGGCAATATTAAGAATATCAAGACTAGGGAAATATATCAAAGTGGGGAAAATTAAAATAGTGGAAATGTGAAAATTTGAATTTAAGAAATAAGGAAAATTCAATATTAAAAGTCGCGAAATTAAAGAATTATGGCAATATTAAGAATATTAAAAGTAGGAAAATATATTGAAGTGGGGAAAATTGAAAAACTGGAAATATGAAAATTTTAATATCAGAAATAAGGAAAATTCGATACTAAAAGTAGGGAAATTTGTTCGTTTCACCGTGCAGATAAAAATACTTAAAAGACGGTAATTCGTGCGTCTATTTCTGTCGAGCAATACCAAGACATAAAAGCACTGGCTGTTGCTAACAAATAAGTTCATTTGTTTGGAGATAGCTCGAAGCTATAAAGTGCAAGAGTAATTTTTTCGAATTCACCGGGTTTTTCCTTTTACCGTCGTACATCTCGGGCCGGTTTTTATCGAATTTTTTCGTTTGCTCCGCGATACATTCTACGGTCGCTAGTTTCCAACACTCAGCAGACGTGATCTGAGATCGAGCAGAAGCTCGTTGAATTAGAGATGGCCGGTAAATTTTTTAATCTATAGTCTTCGCGGCGAGTGCAGAGTCAGGGATACGTTGCGATTTTTATGGTCCCTTTTACTACTCTATTCTGATTATTTCTTCCTTCCATAAAATTTTCAATTTCATCCTCTTCCTTTTTCCACCTTCTCCAAGGATTTTACTCTTTCAACCAATCAATCCGCCATCTTGTATTCCTTCCCAACCGAGCAATTTCTGCTTACTGTTCTGTCTTCCCAGAAATTGTTCTTAAAAATTTCGGGAAAGTTGGGAAACGTAGTTTCCAGAAAAATACATTTAAATTTGGCGCCCTGTAATTTGCTTATTTTTACGAATTCGTCCTTAACCCTTTATCTACTGTGCACTACTACAGTGATGACCCTCTTCTTCACATTATTAAATATTAGAACGTTATATATTTTTCTGATGTACTCTCGATTTATGCAAAAAGAATTCAACATCATCTTTGAGAAAGTGCAATAAAAAAGAATCGATTTTTCCACCCCTCTCGCACTTTAATACTGCACGACGATATTTTTCAGCCGATATTGCCCGTTTGTGGGAAAAAAAGAAAAAAAGAAAAAGAAAAATCGATATTTCGACACTTTGAAACTGGACTGCCGCCTTAAACACTCGTTCGGTCGGTCGAATCGCAGTGAACAGATATCTGTTGTGTGTGATGTGTGCGCGAAACAATTGGAATAGCCAATATAACGTCTAACCAATGGTCGTCCATAGTCAAATAATAGGCAACGAAGCAAGGGAAAGCCAATCGATCGGGTTCCCTCTACTCTCTAATCCGAAGCCACAATCTCGCGAGAATATGGTTTTGGTGGCGGGACTGCGGCCCTATTCCAGAATTCCGTGAATGCTTGGCATAGTTTTCGACGATGGTATTTAGT
>NW_017100177.1:1494195-1502262 GCF_001263275.1 Habropoda laboriosa
CTCGTGCTTGCACGCTCCAGAAACTCGGTCTTTCTTCCGAAACGGAGAAACCACGATTTCAGAACGTCCACCGGAAACATTTCCTTCTTCCACACTGCTTAACCTCGAGATCCTCTATCATTTTTCTCTTCTATACCCTTTCATCCACGTGAAAAGAGAGTAAATCTCATTCAGACCATGGAAATTCCGTAATTCTTTCATTCTCTCTCTCTCTCTCACTTCCGAGGCATTTTATTTTCAATAGAAGTTTTCGGTGAAACGGAGACGCGGTAATTGTTACAGAGTTACATTCGTTTAGTGTAGCTTTTTCTTCCTGCTTTTCTCTGGGATTACATTGTTCCGTCTCGTTCTATTGGATTGTTACGTTTTGACGTCGTGTGTCTGGTTCACCTGTGGTTTGAAGGGAACACCGGCAGCGAGGTGAGTTCAAAGGGTAACGAACTGAAATTATCTGTTTTACACAAGACGTCGTTTTGAAAAAATTTTTCAAACATTAATTACACAGGTAGTGTTGACAGAGAAAATTACTTTTCTGAAGATTTATGTTCACGAAAATTTGGAGATTTATAGAAATTTATATTCGTCGTATTCCATGAAAATTTTGAAAATGTGTAATTTGCGAAAATTTTGGAAAAATAATTTTCTCTTCTTTCTGATAAGTTGTTATGGTAACGAGTGACTTAGGCTGTGTCCGATCTCGTGGATTTGTATGTAGGAGGCGAAGTACAGAGATTCTTTTAACTCAGAAATTGAACTTTTACCCAAACGACGATATTGCAATTACATCGAACACTTGCTCGCTCATTGTCAAGTGGAATTTACATATACCAAGCGTCGCGAAAACAGGAATGTTGGCAGACAAAACTCCGCCGCGTATCCAAGAGAATTTCTCTTGACTTACTTGATCGAACTCAGCTATCCGTTTGGTCACACGCCAAATACTTTCGACGTTTTGTGGATTTCGAGTCAATAGGAATGATATTCTTCCAAGAATTCCCTGTGCCAGGCTGTGTCGTAAATTTTCTTTCTGTCTCGGATAAAAATTTTTCTTCGCCGAGATTAAGACAAATTTCGCGGAAAGTGTTACGTTTACATCATCAGCGGGCAATATTCTTGGCTTCGATCCAACGAATTTCTTTTTTTTCTCTCCCTCTCTATTTTTTTTTTTTTTTCGAACTTCACGGAACTTCATCGTTTCACTCAACTTCCGTCCGTGCCACTTTGTTCCGTCGGATTCCACAGAAAACTAACAGTCAATTCGATTTCACTGGAAACTCGTATTGTTTCGAGGAGAGTTAACCCGCGAAATGGATGCAACAAATTGCAAACTCGTCGAATTGTTGCGATACGATTCTACTTGCGCCGGGGTTTTTGTGAATGAAAAAATTCTCGATATTTCGCCGGGAACATTTTTTTCACAAACGAAACCGTTTCGCTGGAAATTCAATGAAACTCTGCTTTCGTATATTCAGGTTAGGAGATGAAAGGAAAAATAGGAAACTTCGGTTAATTCGAGGGAAGTGTACGCAGAGATTTGTAGAAATTCTAATCGCGTAGAGGAGATATCGTGCCAGCTGGTGAATTGTTCATTGCTGTTGATGTTCTTCGATTAACCACCGTTTAGCGGTTTGGGTCAGATCAGAATGATTCGAGTGAAAAATTAATGGGTAGAAATGAATTCTCTGACAATTGACGTTTGAATACACTTACGGCTGGAAAGCCACTTTTCAACCGAGTTTCTCCCCCGCTCCTCGCTGCTGCTGATTTATTTATTGTTTAATTAACCGGCGGGATTTTACTAACTGCGGGATAACCGAGGGAAAATTTGTTGTTTGAACCGTGGAGAGATGTTCTCGGTGTTAATTCACCGGGTGAAACGAATTTGCGTTTCACCGTGGTGTGGTTGAGAAGAATCGGGATGAGTAAGGAGTACAACGGGAAGATTCTGTTTCTGAAATTTTACGGACGAGTAAATTTGAGCGAAATTACAGTTTGTGAAATTAAATGGGAATTCGCTTTGTGTATTATTCTTTTATTATTTAACGCTAATGAAAGAAAATTAATCCGCTATGCAAGCTTCATGCGATCTTTTCTAAATTTTACAAATTTTCGACTGAAATTAGTTTTCAGATTAATGGAAAATATTCTAAACACTATTCCTCGGGAAAATTTCCAGAAATAACAAATTTAACTGATATTATTTCTCAGATCAGCAGACAATAATCGCTCTAAACTTCGTTTCTCAAGAAAATTTCCAGAAATGGAAAAAAAGAAAGACTGATATTATTTCTCGTATCAACAAAAAATAGTCGCTCTAATCTTCGTTTCTCAAGAAAATTCTCAGAAATAAAAAATCGTCTGATATTATTTCTCAGATCAGCAGACAATAAGCACTCTGAACTTCGTTTCTCAAGAAAATTCTCAGAAATAAAAAAAGAACTGATATTATTTTAGAGATCAACAGACAATAATCACCCTAAACTTCATTTCTCCAGAAAATTCCCCGAAATAAAAAATCACCTGACAGTATTTCTCTCTGATCAACAGGCAATAATCGTGCCAAACCCAGTTTCCCAAGAAAATTCCCAGAAATAAGATACCAACGTTCAAGATCGAGCTGAATTCTTGCCGGCTCTTCAAATTTACTTTATTTACCCCGTAATTTCATTTAGACGTTTCAATTATCCAGTCGCCTTACACGAAGAAATTTAATCGTCGACCGGCATCCAACCTCTTCCATCTGGAGAACGGAAGTTGATGTCGGGCACGCGCGCGGGTTAATCGGTTTCCTCGGGTGGAAACAACGGAGAAAGAGTGAAAAAATAAACACGGGGAAAGACAGCGTTGATTAACATCGTAGGTGAAACTGACGGGTTTTTGCAACGGTGTTCCCGGGGACAAACGTTTTTGAATTCTCCCGGTTTTGTTCGTGTTAGCGCGACGTCACTCTCAGTCAAATTGGAAATCAGCTTAAGCAAAAGGCAGCGTCGACCTTGATTGTTCCCCGTTACCAAGAAGAAAGCCTGGCTTCGTTCTTGCGACTAGCAGTTCGCGAGGAAATTGGTTTCCCCTCTATTCGCCATTTTACTCGCCACTTATTTCTCTTGCCAACTCTGTAACATTGTCCCTGTGTTTCTTTCGGTTAATTTCTCGGGGAATTTGAGCCGGACGGTGCACAAAACAGGGAGAAGAAAAGACTTGCTAATTGGAAGTTGTGTTTATTTGCACCGGAAGTTGCAGTAAATTTGATTAAATTTAGAAGCCAGGGAGAAATTTCATTTCGTCGATTAAAAAACTTTTTATAACGTTAACAACGAGACATTTTGTTCAGATAAAATTCTTTCGCAAACGTTAGAAACATTTCAGAAAATAATTAATTTCTTTTTAATTTCTTCTTGCTTCTTCCGTGAAAATGTAGAGAAAAATCAAGCGCTTTGTGTCCTTATGCGGAGCGGAATTTCGGTTAGTTAGATAGTTAAATGGTTAATTCTCGACTGGCCGAGGACATTCCTTCTCAGTTTACGCGACGAGCCGCGGGGGTGTCTTAGGCCGTATTGAGAATATAACAATTCTGTTATATTCTCGGAGTAACGTTTTGGAAAAAGACTGAGCCCCAGAGCATCAAACATCGTGCCCTTATATACACCAAAAATCGTGGTTTTTGGTGGTGGGGGCGCTAGATTTTCGTGGGAACGAAGTGCTTTCGTTTACCCTATCTCGAGGGCCTCCTAGGGGGTGCGCGCTAGACGAAAGTCTTGGCGCCGTTGTGTCGGTTAGTCTGCGTACGTAACACACGAGCGAAGAAAAATTTGGGTGACGGAAGTGTAAGGCGCCATGCGACGCGCCTAGGGGGCCCTAGACAAGGATGAGCGTAGGTTGCAGGGTCCTAACGGCCGAAGAACCATGTAAAAACGGGAAAAAAGGCAGCGGTCTACACAATACCGTACATAGCCATCGACGAGCGAACCAACATTATTTTAATATCCGTCATTTTAAGCGCCTGTAATTCTTTACTCTTACAAAAGGTTAAATTTTTAAAAATATTCAATAATGTGGGATTTTGTTGATTACTTTTTATGTATATTAAATTAAAAGTACTCCACGCGTCGCCGGTGCTGTTCACTAATGTTATCTTTATTTGTCGCAGAAAATGTAAATCGCTCTTGTCAGCACAACTTAAGTAAATTTAACACAGAGTAGGGTATTAACTAAAAATGTATTAAAGTATAGTGATAAGCGACTGCTAAGTGCTTCGGTGTCTGTCTCGCTCGACGGCTATTTCCAGAGTGTCCTCTCCGCGTCGTATCCCGTTGGAGCCCCCTCGTTCGACTTTCCGGGGAAAGAGCTTAGTTTGTGGTACCCTCAGGTATCCGCGCGCTTTCTCTTCCTGGGTAACAAAGTCTAGGCCATCATTTCGCCGCCGAAATCTCGCATTTCTTACACTCTCTTAATATTTACGGTGGTGCGGTTAACGCACACCTCTTCTTCTTTTTCTCGACACACGCATTCACACACAGACGCCGCGATAGGGTTGACAACCCATGTTATTGTCTAAACATAAATAAATGCGCCACGCACGATCGTCTTTCATTCGTTCTTCCTTTCCAGGCCATTCACACCAACTCTCTCCATTTCCTTATCTCTCCCCATTCACTCTTTCATACCAAAAACCCCACAATAATTCTAAGGAATTGTGTTCGATTTATTTGCTTGATGCGATGACAGATGGATGATCGACTCTATACGCTAGTGCGACATTCGTTTTGTTTTCTTCGTGAAATTAGTACCGATGAATCGTCTGCACGCTGATTACTCGTGTGTCATATCGCAGGTATACTAACGTAACGTTGTTTGTTCTGTGTTCCAGGTGAGTACCCGTCCAAGTCCAGTTTTAGTGAAACGACACGAGTGAGTACAGATAAATCTTAATTTACGACCAGGATTAAAATAAACGTCACAAAATGGTCGTGTGGTTTGTAATAACACGTCGAGTGTGAAAAGATTTATGTGTGACAAATTTATAAGATTAACACATTTTTTTCTTCGCGTAACAAGTAGATTTTTGTAATATTTCTGCGTGAGAAAGATATGGCTATTTGTTCGAGTCCAGTGCAGTGTGATTAAATCGTTAAATTCTTTTTTCTACCGTGTGACGAAGCAAAATTGAACAAAGATTTTAATTTACCCGATTTGTTGGTTTTAAACGGTAATTAATTTCCGATGGAATGTGACGATTTGCAAAGAGCTATTGTCGAGTATTCAGATTTAATTAAAATTAGCATTGTGATTCTACCTTTGGCGCATGTAGCTTAAATTTAGCTTATTTGTACAGATTTCATTTGCAATTGAAAATTAATCAAAAATTAATTAATAAATTTTACAAAGTATTTCAAAATAATTTCCATTTACACGCAATTTAATAAATTAAATTTTCAGTTGAGCATTTTGTAGAATGCGGTTTAAATTTTCGTATTTGCAGCCTTTAAAATTCTCCATTAGTCGTCGCCATTGACAAGCATCGATTGTTCGAATTTCATCGAAAATATTGTCTTTTGTTTCATTCCTAAGCTGCTGCATAGTTTATTCGCAATAAAAATTGATATTTTCAAAAAATTCATCGTGTAATTGATGAATTGAATTATACATCTATTTTAAAAATAAAAAGGCTACTAAAATTTAACTGGAGTATTCTACAGTAGCTTTTCGAACATTGTCACCATTTATTTTCACTTAATTTTTCTTCTGCATCTACATAGTAACTGGACAATTTGCACAGATATGATATTAGACGGTTCTCAGTTCCCCTATGTCCAACTCATTGTTGCTCTAGATTGACGTTACATCTGTATACACCTTTTGTAAGCACCGATAATTGACTGTTTGCAGTGACCAAGCACGGGACAAGCTACGTGTTGAATTTCCCTGTAGGGGTGCTTCAACAGCCGCCTACAAATCTATCATGAACCGCGTGCTCGAGGTTTCGAAACAGGTACACGAGTGCGTGTGTTGCGTTCTTGTGTCTAAAATCGGCGTTAAATAAATAGGGGTGTGGTCTGAATCAGGATTATTTAGGGTCGGTCTGACAATTGATTCGATCTCGTGGGCAAATTGCTGGGAAACTAGCTGTTTATCACCATAGTACAAGGTGTCGTATTTGCACTACTGTAAACGTATTGCATTTCCTAATTGATGCTCCTTTCGGGGGCAATTTTATTCTCATTTTCGAATGAGATGCTTTGACGGGAATTGAAATTGTGACGGGTTTTTGACGGAATTCATATTCGTTTTCTGTCGAGAAAATTGTGGAGAGTGTGAAATCTGTAATTTTGAAATTTTGTCAAATTTAATAATCGCGTGTTCTTTATAAAATTCCTATTCGTGTTTTTGAGAAAAGAAATTATGGAATATGTGGAATCTGTAATCTTAAAATTTCGTGAAATTTAATAATAGTGGATTCTGTATAAAATTCCTATTCGTATTCTTAAAAAAAGAATTGTGGAAAATGTAGAATCTGTAATTCTCAAGTTTCAGCAATTTTCGGAACAAATATTTGGTGTGAATTTTCATACGATTTCAATAAAGAGAAAAGCAATCCTCTAGGCAGGATTGTTCAGATAATCTCGGATGTGTGAAATTCATTCGAAAGGGATTCACGTGTCTCAGGTTCCCCATAAATGTTCCATAAAAACGGTGTCTTATAAACGAAGACAATTATAGAGGATCGTTGGAGTTAGCGTGCTCCATTGGGCCAGATGAAGTTCTAAAGTGATCATATGTCTCTCTAGAGAGGAAGCACATGTTCCTCCCCATAACAATGGAACACACGGTCTAGGTTAGACAGCTTGATCAGATAATGGAGCACCAAGAGTGCATTACACTGTATAGTCAAATTATGCATTTCTGAGGGTCTGCTATGGTCGCTTGTCTCCTATATGCGTGTACACTCGTGTTGATCGCGTGCATTAAACCTGCACAGATTTTCCAATGCAACACTACTGTTGGATTCCGGGCGATGGAACGTGTACAACACTTTGTAAAATCTTAACAAGAGGTTTATTCAAGAGTCCAAACACGTTTTGAATCGTACAAAGATATGGAAAATAACGAGTGTCGGCGCTTTTGAGGTTGTTATATTTATAGGGATTGGAAAAGGACGTGGAAGGGACTAAAAAGTGGCAAGGGTTTTAGGCGAATAAGAACTAAACCGCAAAATATTTGGAAGAAATGATCGAGAGAGAGAGAGAGAGAGAGAGAGGGAGAAACCGGTAAATTGGATTTCGATATTTGTTGCTACAGCAATATATATAAATGTAAATACTTAAACGTGAACGAAGCAGGGATGAAAATTAATTAGCAAACGTGTCTCGTTGCTACGATTTTCAAGCGTGTTAAAAAAGAACGACATAGACAAGCGGTGGATTGATCAATTGTCAGCGATGATTCTCTCTAACAGAGAGAACTTGTCTTAATTAAAAGCTCGAGACAAGAGATTCGAGCAATAACGAAAAGTGTAAGTTTCTTTTTTCTCTCTGAGAGATTCCGTCGTTCAATTGACAGTTTATTAACTACGCCCGAGGCGTGGGTGGGAAAGTTGCGGGAAAATGGCCAAATGAGTTTTCCAGTGGTTTCTTTGTTCCGTTGAAACTACCAAGAGAAAACAGCAATATTTTTCACACGTCCTTTTCTCTCTCTCTTGCCTCGAAAACCCTCGAGGAGAAGAATAATCCTCGCCACACCCACTTCTGGTAGGAGTTTTACGGTTGGATACCGTGAAAACCCGGCATATCATCATCCCTAATCCTTCTTTTTCTTTCTCCCCTTCTTACATCTAGACGAGGGGGGCAGAGAAACACGCGTATTTTACAGCAAGTATGCGTATACTTTTTTCGGATAAAGTATCGAGGATTTCACGGTTGCACAGAGAGGCTATTCATCGAAAGCCAGAGCAACTTTTCCGGCCGCTTTGTTCCTCCAGTCGCGAGCTGGCTAAATTAGAAGTCCGGCTTAATGTCTTCTTAATGTGCTTTCGTCGTTTCGCTGTCTTTACCTTTCGCTTGTTCCTGTATC
>NW_017100177.1:1502272-1515330 GCF_001263275.1 Habropoda laboriosa
TGCTTCGGTGGAAGCTAGTCGGAGTTGTGATTTCGTTGTTATCACACTCGAAAGTTCTCGCGAAAGAAACTCTTTCGTTCCTTTTTTTATTTGGAAAGATTCCAAGATAATGGATAACACGTGTCCTGAATGAAATGTTGCATAGAAAAGGGTTAACCGAGTCAATTCTGAGAAGTACCAAATTTCCGCTCCACAGTGTATTAATTGAACCCTTACATCCCCGTTAACTCGACTTTGACAAAATGTCTCTCCCTTGAAAAATTAGAAATATGAAAATAAAAGAATTTCGCAAAATTCACTGTACAATTCTAGTTTCATTTCCGTTGCAATACTCCAATTTCAACAATTCACACGTTTATCAGAATTTTACCTTCGAAACTGTACCTTTCCTTTGAGGCCGTTTCAACTCTCCTCGAATTAACCTCGTCCAATTGTAAGAATCAAACCGTTCCATCCGCGCGATTCAAAATTCCTTCGCCCAGCTCGTAGCAGGTATATACGGAAATTGAATTACAGAAACACTTTCCTCGTTTCGCCATTGTAAACCCCGTTGTTTAAGAATCGAAGCGTAGATAGACGCGGAGGAAACTTTTGGAAACTGAAAGTGCGCCCCGGTTCGAATGGCCGAAGTTTCAATTCCTCTCGGTAAATCCACGCCCGATACAACCGAGCTCTCCCCGATTCCCAGGCTGGTGGAAATCCAGGATCGATACCCAAGTCCAAGCGTCCAATTCCTCGAAATTCTTCGTCGTAAATTCAAAGAGCCCCGAAGGTCTTTCACCGATGCCTGTTACCTCCGGGCTACTTGTCCCCCTCTACTCTCCTCCTCCGCCCTCGCTAATGCGTACTTATTATGTCCGGCGTGGAAACGCTGGAACTTCTCTCGTAATGCGCCGACCATCCTCTGGCGAACTTGGCGAAAGCTAAACTTGGAGATTAGCGTTTGGGGGCGGGTGAGACACGAGAGGGGTGACAACAACCGTGGACACGATGTTCTACCCTTAATCATACTGGTGCGATCCCTTTTCGCTGGTCGAAACGGAATTTTCAGGTCAGAAATAGAGGACAATTGTGTCGAAACAATTTTTGAATTTCTTGCTGATAACAGTAGATTTCTGTATTTGGGGTGTTAACCCTAGAGCGGTCTTCGGGTCTTTTCTGACCCATCGCCTTTTTATATTTTTAGTCATTTTTGCTGTTATCAAGTTTACGTTCCTTAACATTATTTTGAACGTTTATTGTCTAGGTTCGTATGTCGCGTTGGAAACAAAAATGATTACACATAAGGTGTTAGGTCCTGTTTGACCCAAAGGTCTTAAGTTTACAGCCGAAACGAAGAACGCACTAGGGTTAATTTTGTCCTTTGGGAAAATAATTGATTCTAATTTCTTTGTAAAAAGTAATATGAAGCACGAGCAGGCTTTAAGAATACCTTTTTTCAGTAAAAAGTAACATCTTTCTTCATTTTCAGTAATATTACAATTTTAATGTCTTGAATAATTTCTGTATTTTTGAAATTATTAGAATCCTGTGCTTCTCTGGGTGTTCAAAATATTTCAGAAATATTCCAAATTTCGCAATTTACATTTTTTGCATTTTTTAAATTTCTCAATTTTGTCCTGAACTTTCGTCGGTGATGTGTCTCTAATAGGCGGTTCTACGAAGAGGACGATAAAGACGTGCAAATTTTATAATTACAATTTTTTTCATTTTTCGTCCTGATCTTTGGTCAGTGACGTGTTAATATTTGATTCCACGGAGAGGAGACAATAAAGATATAAAGAGAGAGGTTGAATCGCGTACTGGAACGCGAGCTGACTTATCATCGATACGAAAATTGACGCAGTACGCTGTGACACGTTAATTGCATCACAAACTCGTTAATTATGCATTCGAGTCGGTTCGTGCAAATTTGTAATAATTTAGTCGGAATCTCGGGTTTCTGACGGATTCAATTGCCGATGGAAATTCAGCCTAAGCTCTGGATTCCATTGATCAATTCGAATTTGTTATTTAGATACCATTCACGCGTATATGTACCTTTAGAAACTTCCATCGTCATCCTAAAATCACTGCGAGCTGCCTATTTTTCGACGTTGATCGATAGTTCATAGATCGAAACGTTTAACGTGGGCAAAGATAACTTTGTACAGCAAAGGGGGAAGGCTTCGTTACCTTTTCTTAGGTCATCCCTTTACGTTCATCCTGTCGTTAATCTCTTATCGCTGATTCGATCGGATTTCGGTGGAAAGATAAGCTCGATCTTTTTGTGAAACTCCAAACAGAAGTTTGTACATTGATTGCAAACTCTGATTTATCAAGTGGCAGTGGCAAAATTTCGATACTGGAATGTTTGTAATGCAAAATTCTTAGATAAACTCGTGATTTTCAGGAAAGAAAAAAAGAATTAAATTTCTCCAATTTCAAAATTTTAATATCAGAACAACGTCAATATTTTTCTATTATTCTATTATAATTGTTTCCACGAAAGGTGAATAATTTCGCTAGCGGAATTTCTGGAGAAGTTTTATTTTCACTCGTGTTATTTAATTAAATTTTTATATTTACAGAAAATGACAGAAAATTAGAAATTCCTCGCAGAGAGTATTTTCAATTTTTTCAGCTAATAGCCCGACTTTTCGCGTAATCCACGGTCCATCAGAGCTCGCCAGTTGCGTAAGACGTGGAAATGCCGTGGTTTACGGAATTAATTTTGCCTGTCCTTATCGGTGTTCCACGTGATACCGTGTGCTCGCGGGACCGTGAAGTCGGCCTCGTCGAACAATCCCTAAAAGCGACTTCCGCTCGATGCAACGTGTACAATCTGTTGGCCGTCGGCCAGGCTGGTCATTCGACAGATTCTGTTTTCCTGCGTTTCGTCGATTGCAGGCGGAGAAAGGGAGAGAAAGAGAGGAAGAGAGACTGGCATGGAGATTACAGCGGTGCCTGATGGATCTCGTGTTTACCCCGGAGTTTCTCTTAGCTCGTTAAAAGTTTCCGCCTGCGGGGAAAAATTCGATAGGGGCGAGAAGAGCGCGCGCCAAAGCTGTACCGCCACGAACCTTTTGTGAAACGAACAGAAATCCATTCTGCCATCTTTGGTACACCGTATATACGTGTGTATGTATGTACATGTGTGTGGTAGGGGAAATTTTTCTGCAGTCAACGGTTTTGGCTGGTTGAGAACCGAGATTAATTTTATAGCGCGAAAATCTTGGCAAGACGAATGTTCGGCTTGAGCAGAAAATGGATTCGATGTCGATGGCACGTCAGCGTTTCCGGGGTGTGCAGGATATATCGTGGATTCGATTCGGATTGTATTGTTGGGAAATTTTACTATTAGGCTGCTCGGGAAATTTTGTCGGTTTTGTTGGAAATGAAAGGAAACCGATAAATTGGTGAAATTGATGAAAATTTCAGAGAAATATTGCGTTGCCGTTTTCATGGTACGAAAATTGGAACAATCTTTGAGTGGATCGAGCTAACATTAATTTTATTATTCAAATTTGAAGCATATTTGTTTTCTTCTTTTGTGATAAGAAAGTTTGTTATTTTTTTATTGTGATATTACTGAGATTAGGTACTCGAACTTTGATATGGATTTTTGTACAAGTTTCTTGTCATTCTGATACATTAATCTTTTCGAGAGATCGAGAAGAAGAAAGAAATTTTTACATTTTACGCTCGGAGAAAAAACATGTTTTTAAAATTTTTAAATTACGAAATGTAATGCTACAATGTAGAGAATTTGCTTAATAGCTCCACTAATTGCTCCCATTACGAGTTTCCAAACATCACGATAGAGTTACAAAACGAACAGTAATAAATTCGTTTAAAATCTCTTTAATTCAGCCCCCGTAAATGTCCTAAATTATACTCATGGAAGACACACGAGCTTCAATCAGCCGCCAGGCTAGTTAATCACCCTTTTCAAGCCCTGATCAACACGTCAATTGCTCGCGAAACATTTATTTCGCTGATGTTCCGAATCAATTTTATTCGTTATCGTTGTACGCGTTCCTCTGTCGTTCAAAAAATCCTGATACACGCTACGAAACTTTAATGTGTCGTAAATAATGGGAGATAGATGATAAACGCGTTTAATTACGCGAATCGTCAAAGATTTATTCTTCGATTTTTCTCCACATTTGCAAATTTTGCGTACACAAAAAAAAAAGTGTGACAAAACAGCGAAATTCATTCGAAAAACAGCTTCGATAAGCGTGCTGTCAGTTTGCTGTGTCATAAATAAAGAAAAATAGATAATAAACACTTATTAATCAAGCGAATCGTCTTTCAAAATTTTTCGAAATTTTTTCGCGTACGGACAGAAAAATGTCTCTAAAGAGTGTGATAAAGCAGAGAAATTAATTGGAAAGATAGGATCGACGAGCGTGCTTTGAAGTATTCCGAAAATGCAGCGAGCAGAGTAGACGGAGAAAAGAAGTAAAGAGGATTCTTAAGTCTTCATCTTTTCGAAAGTCGTCAGAGTCCTCGAGACTTTCGCCAGTCTTCGATCTTCGACACTCGGAAGATTTTAATTCCTTGTAAAGCTTTCGATAACGTTGAAAATCTTTGGAAGTTGCACATCGAAAGTCCTTGACAACTCTTTAGCTCCGCGTTTAGACGGTCGATGGTCTTGATACTGTTTGAAAGCCGATGGAGCTTTGACCCGCTTCGAATAGTATTTAGAACGGCGAGGAAATTAATAGTTTTGACGGCCGCGCACCTTTCATGCAACTAAGTACTTACCTACTTACTCTCTTCCTCAAATTTCTCGGGTTTTAAAATGTTCCTCCTGGACCTCTCTTGGAATTTTGCAACTCTTTGCATTTATCTATATAAATCGAGACAGAATTTTAACAAACACTCCGAAAATTTCGACGAAATTCAAGCTTTTTCTTCAGTGTCTACAGTGAATAATAGTGTCAAACTTTCTTCACTTATTATTTTAATAACGACTATTTACAAATGTAATAGAAATAAATTAGTGAAATATCCACGTGGGTCAGAAATGACTCAGGCTCAGGACTCTGAGAATCATTACTCGAAGTGTTCAATATCAGTTTGCCCCTTAACCTATGACAACGTGTGAGACTCGTGGCAGAGATTCCGGCGAAGATATGAGAAAAATAGTTATATTAGTAAGAAAAATTCATTATAATCCTAACTTTCGTTTTAATTCGTAAGACCGAGGATTGCTAAATTAATCTGCAACAGATGAGCTTTTGTTACCTGATACAGTACTAAAACATCAAAAATGGCCGACGCTTAGATGCACAGTCGGAAAAGAAATCATACGTTAAGGGGCTGCGATACGACAGAAAGAGTAAAATTGAAAACATCCCTCTGTCGTCTTTCCTCGAATCTCAACTCACATCCTCGTCGATTATTTCGAACATTCAGTAATCCGAAGAACCCGCAGAATCTTTCTCATTTAACAAGAAACGAATGACGGTACACATTCCATCGTTCAAGCCCGATATTACCTGTCGAAGAAGACGCGACCGCAACAAGAGGATCGGAAACAGGGGGCCGATCGATCCCGTCAAGAGATCAGGAGCCTGTCCAAAGTGAAATCCCCGACAGAAATTGTTCCCGATGGCTCTCTCTCTCCCCCTATTCACTCTACAGCTCCAAAGTTACAAGGCACCGATTAATTACGCAACGTGTTATCAGATCCTATTACACATTATCAGCCATCCACGTAGAAATCTGTCATGCTGTCGGATACTAGGTGTCTTCTATTGAATCGACATACATACATAACTATAAGCTGGTTTGAGAGAAGCTCATCCTCTGCTTTCTGGCGAAGGTTAAATCGAAGTAACGAACACCTCTCTCAATGGTGTTGTGTATATGTACATATATAAGGTATGGGTAAACTACACAAAAGCGTGGCTCGTTAATCTCCGGGAAATCTTAATCTCACGCTGCTCGAATGTGAAATCGATATTATGCAAACCGACACCGATAAATCGCCAGCTTGGCTCTCTGGCCAGGCTAAGGCCCTCTTTACGGTTCCACGGAAACGTCCGCTCGCGTATATACCAGTTGCTGCACCACCATAGGGGCTAGTGGCTGCTCCTCGTCGATTGTTGTTAATCGTTATGGCGTCGTAAAGCCGGCGTTAAATTCGCGT
Source organism: Habropoda laboriosa (assembly GCF_001263275.1). Taxonomy (NCBI): domain Eukaryota; kingdom Metazoa; phylum Arthropoda; class Insecta; order Hymenoptera; family Apidae; genus Habropoda; species Habropoda laboriosa. Next base: position 1,508,415 of record NW_017100177.1, read on the forward strand.
TATCGTCCGTTTGAGTGATATCTGCTGAATTGGATTTAGCCCGGCGGTGATTTTCGTTGAGGTTGCTCGAAATTGAAACGTTTCCTCCCAAGAAATTAGGGCCTTTCTACTCTCTCTTTCTCTCTCGGTTGAACGAACGTACGAACGAACTGGGGAACTTTGGAACAGGCTTTGTAGTGCCTTGGGATAATTAATTAGGGGAATGCTGAAGAGGTATTGAATTATCGTGTATCAGACTTTGCTGGAGTAGGGAATTTCGTGATCGGTGTGTTTTAAGGTTCGGTGTTTAGGGTGGTAGATTAAATGTTTTCCGAGTTCACGATGTGAACGAAATATTTTCTATATTTTGGGGAGTTCAATATTTCAATTTTTCAATTTTTTATCATGCAAGATTTTTTTGACATTCCGCTTTATAATTGGGGGAAATATTCATAGTATTCTGTGTTTAGGGTAGTGAACGAAACATCCACTTTTTCTGAAAATTCGAATATTTTCATTTTTTAATGTCATTCATTTTACGATTAGGAAAAAAATTCACCGTGTCGTAAGGGAAAGATATTTTTGCTTAGTAACGGCGCCAAATTCTGCGTTAATATGCACATTTTAAGTAGGTGAAATATTTTGAACGCACGTTTAAAAATATTTCGTTAACACTGTTTTCATCAGTTTTCCAAAAGTTAGTACATTAGGAGCAACCTCCTTCTTGCAGCAAAGTTTTTAATTACTATTAAACAGACGGTGCTCTGCTCTTGAAATATACACGAACTTTCAAAAAAACCTGCTAACGTCCTGAAAATTAATAAACTAAATTCTGCAAAAATATACACTCGATACAGTAGAATCTCCCGGAGAAATGTTTATTACACGCTTCTAACTCGTAGATTCTTAATCTTCGAGAAAGTTTCTTAATATCCCTTAAGAATACCGTGCTTCTCGAAAATGAAATTATTTGAAGAAAACCTCGGAAATCGCAACGTTTCCCCCCCTCAGCGATAGCCACGCGTTTAAAAATAAAGTTGTTTTCCGTTTGGAAACCTTGGGAGGAAGTTTGTCCGAGCTGAAGTTCGCGTGCCGGTTCATTTGCATAATTAAACCTACTTCCACTTTCCACTCTGTGCAAAAGTTGCTGCAACAGTTCAACTGTAACACACACACCTAGCGACCTTTTTAATTTTCATCTATTAATTTCCCTCACGATCATTCTAACCCAGTTTCCATCTTCTCGGAAACGAAATTTTCGAAAATTTCACCGTACCCAGCAGCATCGAATACGTTACTAAATTTGCAAACGGTTCCAACACGGAAGAACTGTGTACGGTGGTCGTATCGTAAAGTTGGCCGGTTGTTTGCGCGTTGTTTACCACAGAGTTACGCCTCTTCCTTCTCGACGAATCGTCGTAGAGCGACGCGACGCGTTCGATTTTCCTCCCGGGCATAAATATTCCATTGAGAGTCAAAAGCATCCTTAATCCAACAGTTTTGTCGCTAAATTTATCCCCGGGTATAAAGAGCTTATCCTACCGGCTATCTATCTCGCCTATCGACGTTGCCACGAGCTTTTCCACCCTCCCTCCTCTTTCTCTCTCTCTTTCACCCTCCTTCCTCACAGTTGGCTCTTGCCTCGTTCTTTCATCCCCCTCGACACGAAGGATGAAACGTCGGTGTGTCCTAAACCTTGTCCATCCAGGTTGGCTCGATCATCCAACGATCGATTCCATCCATTTCCCTCCCCCGATGGATGGTTAACCAGCCTGCTGGAAACGCGATAATCAGCTCTACCTCTCTCCCCTCGACACGTCTTACCGCGTAATGCACAAAGAGAGTCGAAGTGCATTCCGTTTTATCGAGAACCCATGCCTTTACCTCTCCCATCTAATCTCGTGGCGATCGAGGATTGCTCTTTCGAGCGGGATGGTTATTGATTAGGGGTGATGAAGGAGGTTCGGTTCAGAATGGTTCGATTTTTCGGTTAGAGCTCTTCCTTTCTGAGTCCCAGGTGAAAATTCGTCGCTGATGGAAATGTGTTTGATATTTTTAAGGTGGTTTCTTTTTAGAAGGTCTGTTTAATTTTTATTCTGTTGTTTTTGTGATAGCAAAACTCATCGCACTTTAGATTTCTCAAATTTTCTATCACCTTAAATTTCTCAAAGTCTCTCTTTACCAATTTCTCAAATTTACCTCACCTTAAATTTCTCAAAATCTCACTTTACCAATTTCTCAATTTTCTCCACCTTAAATTTCGCAAAATCTCACTTTACCAATTTCTCAATTTTCCCTACCTTAAATTTCGCAAAATCTCACTTCATCGATTTCTCAAATTTACCTCACCTTAAATTTCTCAAAATCTCACTTTACCAATTTCTCAAATTTACCTCACCTTAAATTTCTCAAAGTCTCTCTTTACCAATTTCTCAATTTTCCCTACCTTAAATTTCTCAAAATCCCACTTTATCAATTTCTCAATTTTCCCTACCTTAAATTTCTCAAAATCCCACTTTATCAATTCTTTAATTTTCCCTACCTTAAATTTCGCAAAATCTCTCTTTATCAGTTTCTCAAATTTACCTCACCTTAAATTTCTCAAAGTCTCTCTTTACCAATTTCTCAAATTTACCTCACCTTAAATTTCTCAAAATCTCACTTTACCAATTTCTCAATTTTCCCTACCTTAAATTTCTCAAAATCCCTCTGTATCAATTTCTCAATTTCTCAATTTTCCCTATCTTAAATTTCTCAAAATCTCACTTTGTCAATTTCTCAATTTTCCCCACCTGAAATTTCCCAAAATCTCACTTCATCAATTTCTCAAACTTACCTCCCCTTCCAGATTTCAATTTCCCCCAATTCCCAGACCCAGTGCTAAATTCGAGACTTCCAAACAACCCAAAGAAAAAAATGACGAACTCCAAATTCTGAAAGTGTGGTAAAAATTCATCAGACCAACAGTACAGAGTTAACCGCACACCGAGGCACACATTTTCGCCCGTTGATTGGGCATAGAGTAATCGTATTTCGTGCGAACGGAGTTGAATTTCGTTTACCAGCCAATTAGAGGTAGCTCGACGGAAAGAGAAGGAGTAGAAGTCCCGATAACCGGATAGTCGGATATCCAGATAAGCAGGCTTTCAGGGGCATCGGTGTCGTGTTGGATTTATAGAGTGAAGGTATTCTCGAGTCGTAAATTCAGGTGTACAGGTTGATAGGCAGAGTCACGGGGAAGCAAGCCTTCTACTTCCGGTTACAATCGTTCAACAAAACGGGATAGCTAGACTCGCGTGTGTCGTTATCTCACTTTGTTGTTTTAGCTCGCGCCGCTTTCTTCCGGAGAACGCTCGGTTACACGAACCAATTTGCTTTTCCACGAATTTGATCGTTTAATTGGTATAAACAAAAAACAACTCGAACGTGAAAATATCAACGAAACTGCGTATTTGATTGATTGAAATTTTATTGATATTTTCAAATTTGTTTTTCTTGGTAATTGGATAAGCAATTGGAACACTTTGATTTTATTTTATGATTTACTGGATATTCTGTTTAAATATTTTTGATTGTTTTTAATTGTGCTAGTATTACGATCAGTGATAATTATGGAAGATCTGAATACTATAATACAACGCTTTGATAGTTTATCAATATTCAGTACGATCCATATTTCGCCAGATATAAGCGACGTTTCCGACGTGTATCCAGGTAGAATTGCAGAAGCTAAAAGCATAAGTCTGTATAAGTAACTTTTAGAACATCGACTGTGCTATCTGCAGCTGCATGTACCAGAATTTCCACTTTTAAACACCGATAAGGATCAACGTTTTCGTCAAATATGAACTTGTTCGCGAAACTTCATTAATGTAGACGAGGAATCATTTTAATTAAAAACTTTCCATTTTTCCGAATCCTGTCGTTAGTGTGGTTACTGTAAAAAAATTGGAGATGCCTTGTTTTGCAACAAAAAGAATTTATAAATATTATATAAATTGTAAGTAAGAAAAATTAAATTTCCAATTTTTTTGTCTCCATTCTTGGACATAATCAGTTTCTAATTTCACTCGAAAGTCTTCTTCAGTTCTTTTCTAAAAGTCCTCGAGACTTACAAGTGTCGTACAAATTGGAAATAAAGAAAAGAATTAAATTTCCAACTTTCCAGGAATTTTTTTATCTCTATTTTTGGAGCTGTTCAATTTCTACTTTCGCTCGAAAGTCGCCAATTCTCTTCTAAAAGTCCTCGAGACTCACAAATATCATACAAATTGCAAATAAAGAAAAAAGAATTAAAATTCCCATTTTTTTATCTCCATTTTCGTAAATAATCAGTTTTCGCTTTCACTCAAAAGTCTCCAATTGTCCAATTTCGCCAACAAAACCGCGTGATTTCACGATGCGGAGGAAATTCAGGGGCGTCCATCGTAAATATCGTATCGAGAGGCAACGAGCGACGCTTTAAATCAAGCGTAATTCCCAAGACGACAAAGAGGAGAAAGAGAGAGAGAGAGTAAAATAGGTTGGCACACTGGTTGAAACAAAAGGTAGAAGAGAAATTCCGGGTGAATCGAGTCTGGCAAACATGTAACCCCGGTGAAATTGCGTTAACTTGGAAGTCAATAGAAGAAAAACTCTCGGTCCTTGGATTACCTGGAGGAAGGCGTGAGCGGAGTTTAATTGACGGGTTTCTCAAGGAAATCATGCGAAACACGAATAAAACGAGTGCTTTATAAATTTTATCCACTTCTTTTTCCTCGCCTGTTTTCTTTTCTTTATTATGACACGATTGGTCGATTTCTATCGGCGAAACAAAAGTAGCGGGAGTTCCCTTGGATGGAAGAGAAAACGAGGAACTCGTTGGATGGAAGTCGTAGCTCGTTTTCATCAACGTCGCTTTTAAGGGAGCGTGAAATTTTTAGTTCGTAAACAAGGGACTGTTGGAACTTTCTACATTCAGTTATCCTCAGTTAGTCTTCGCGCGTAACTTAACGCGATCCATGCCAGCCAACTTCCATCGTACCGAGTCTTAACCCATTAGGTTTCACGGTTTCGTAGATAAGACGTGTCTTCGCGAGCTTTCCCGAGTGGAATTTTCGCGGTGGAATCGGGGCTACCGTTTCCGGTTGATGGAAAATTGATATTGTTTGCGAACGTTCAAATTGACTGGAAGAATTTCTGGTAGCACGTTCACCGCCACTCTTCGTTTACTTTGCTCGATGTCTGCGACAATGTATTTCGGAAGATCTTCTGCGAATAAATAGTACTGTAAAATTGTAGGGATTGAGAGAAAAATATATTCCTGTGAGTGGCTTGTAGTTTACTTGTGAATCTTTTATATTGGCTAATTTAGATTTGGAAATTTGTCCTTTTAGAGGATGTAATAATTATGCAACGAAAGTTACTCAACTAAGAGGACAAAGGACTTAGGACTCAAATTTCTGAGATTTCAAAATTTCAGAATCTTACTTTCTCTCAGATTTCAAAATCTCAAAGTTTCAATTTCTCTCAGATTTCAAAATCTCAAAGTCTCAATTTCTCTCAGATTTCAAAGTTTCAATTTCTCTCAGATTTCAAAATCTCAATTTCTCTCAGATTTCAAAGTCTCAAAATCTCAGTTTCTCTCAGATTTCAAAGTCTCAAAGTCTCAATTTCTCTCAGATTTCAAAATCTCAAAGTTTCAATTCTTCTCAGATTTCAAAATCTCAATTTCTCTCAGATTTCAAAATCTCAATTTCTCTTAGATTTCAAAATCTCAAAGTCTCAATTTCTCTCAGATTTCAAAATCTCAATTTCTCTCAAATTTCAAAATCTCAAAGTCTCAATTTCCCTCAGATTTCAAAATCCCAATTTCTCTCACATTCCAAAATCCCTATTTTCCACAATACAAAAAGCGTATTCCACGTTATTTCCAATTCCCCCGGAAATTTTCGCAGAAATGTTTAATCGATCGTAATCTTGTTAACGTGCTACGAGAGATCTACAAAGTGCATTTAGACTAGAGAACAATTTAGACCCTTTGTGATCTGAATGTGCCTTCGAGGCACATACAGTATCTATCTTATGGTTCAAGCTTGCCTCCAAGCCACGTATCTAATTAGATTACCGTTAAGTATAGATTACATTGCACTTCCATAATAACTCTAGTATCGTGCGATAACTATCCAAAACAGCTAGCAGCGTCTCTCTGCACCTCTACTTTCCATATACATACATACACAAAGTGTAACAAAAGTTTTACCCTAACTTTACATCGCAAAAAAGAAAGAAAAGCCATTGATACTCGTATTGTAAGTGGAAGGGAACGAGTGGATTATCGATAAGAGGGTTATTTCGCGATTTTATAGGAGTTTTGGTAGAAGATTTCAATCTGGAACGCGTATTCTACGGTCCTTTAATATCGGCCATTACGTCGCGAGCATAAATTGCGAAATAAGAGGGCTGCGTCTCGTTATGCTCGGCCTTACCACTCGATGCACCGTGATTTATGCAAAATTGCACGAATAACCGATGCAGTCGAGGAGGAACTGGCAATAAAGTGCAGTCGCCTATGACCGCGAACCTAAGCGTGCACCTTGAGCTGCATAGTGATTTTCGTGCCATATGATGCACTGAAATTGATATAGCCGACACAATGTAGGCTTAGAGTAGAATTTTTGAAGAATCAACCTTACTTTCCATCTAAAATTTCAAAATTATTAAACCATCGATTGAACGATAAACAATTGTCTATTTCATTGATAAAACAAGTCTTTTGACAGTTTTCATATGAACAATATAAATTCATTTTTTTTTTTCATTGAAAATACTGTAGAATTTCAGTGATCATTTTGAATTTCAAATATTTATCTAATGTCGTATACAAATTTTAGCAGAAAATTAATCATAAAAATTCCTAAAGTACTGTATTTAAATTATACCTAATATTTTCACTACA
>NW_017100177.1:1515954-1530894 GCF_001263275.1 Habropoda laboriosa
TCACTACAGCAGATTGTCCTAATTATCTACCATTTAAAATGTTCATATTTTTATGACAAATATTCCGAGCATTTCAACTTCACAAATTAATATCGCGCTGGGAAAGATGGAATCGCGCTTGGCAACTATTTTTCATAGAGCTGACTGTTCTATCTAATTAGGAATCTCGGTTAATTTTTTAAAAATCTCTTTCTTTCGAAAGATGGTGTCAGTGATCGGTGTGCAAGGGTAACTCTAAACGACGAGGTCGCGTGTAGCGTATAACTGCGAATTTCTGTAGCCCCGCGCTACTTTGATCAGCGTTCGCGATTCAAATTGGATTTTCTCGCTTTTGCAGTATCAGAAATTTCGAGTCGTTTCCTTTTTAACAACCAGAAATTAGGCCGCACGAATACTTTTTTCAATTCACCTTTTTTGCGAAACTAACGATCGTACTGCTTTTGTACGATCAAATGACGTGTTAGAGGATATTATGTCACCGATACGATGTAATAAATTTAGTCGAAGCTCTATCGAACCGTTGAAAAATCTCTATTTCGTAATATCCTATCGCACTTACACGTTCAACTTTATACTCAATTTTATTATACACCGTGATACTAAAATTTCAGGCAGTGTCCCGTGAAACGCGATTTTTCGCCAAACAATATGTCGAAAACGAAGCTGAAAATTTGCCCAAACGACGCTTCGTTCCCGGGAAAAATCAATTTTCAACACAGTTTGGCTATCCTTTTATTATTTTTATTAACATTGCTCGCCAACCGTCCAGATAGTACAATAGTAATTGTTAATGCAGCAACGTGTTTCTGTCGGTTGGCGGAAAAATCGACAGAAATAACGAATGATAAAACCGAATTTAACAATACGATATATCAAAAAATTTGTTAATTCGTCGTACAGCAAATAACAACTCACTTGGAGGAATCGAAAGGACGAATCGAACAGAATCGCACATTTTCCATTTGCCTTCTCACCGAAGAATTATAACTCCGTCTGTTGGTAACACATTCTGCGTGACAAAAACGAGGTATGCCATAACGCGCTCAAGTTTTCCCGAGGAATATCTTAACGTGTTCTATCCGAGTGGCAACTTCTGATACAAACACTGCATTATGCATGATCGAACATGTTTTGCCCGCGATTTTCAGTTCTGGACCAGCCTCCTCCTGTCTGCCACGGTTGAATAATTAATACACCGAGTAAGTTACCTATGACCAGGTGTGCTGCATCTTCGCTCTCTGCTCCTTGGCTCTCCTCGAAACTTTCCACCTTCTTCCCTCTCGATTCTTGGTTGCCTCTTCGCTAAATAAAAGCCGAAGAATTTCGCGAATAACGCGAGATATCGAGGAAACAGGAAGAAGACGAACGTATTCTTTTCTTGGAGGAAAGTTTCTCTTTTTTCCAGACATCTCCGAGAAGAATTTTCATATTTTCTGGTATTCTTGTGTTCTGTTATTTTTTGTGAAAAATAGGGATTTTGGAATACCTGAGGGAAATTTAGATTTTGGAATCTGAGGGAAATTGAGATTTTGAAATCTGAGGGAAGTTGGGAGGAAGGTAGCAGGGAAACGTATGGAAGATAGGTTTAGATTAATTGTATTAATCGAAGAAGATAGGAGGATTAATTTTGATAAGGTTAACGATCGTTTCGTTTAATTTGTTAGTAGAGGGAATTATTTACAGTTCTCGGTGATTAATAGTGAAATGAGCTATTAGAATTCGACTAATACAGTAATGTCTCCACAAGTGTCAGTCCGCAAGGAACCTAAACCTGACACTTGTAGAGTCAGGGACTACGTTTTCGAGCCTCGCGCCCGCCTTTGTAGTTTGCCGAACGTAGGACAAGGACAGCGAATAAAAGATAAGGATAAAACGTGAGTCGAGGCAACCAAGCGATTTAAACATCAACTTTATTAATTTTACGTTTTTTTATCCCGAAATTTTTCTTAACATATTGATGAGATTTTTCTATGAAAATGACATAAAACACGACATAATTTGAACAACATTTACTTATTAACAAGTTCACTGTCACGCCAGATATTTCACTGTATTGAGATAAAACAGACGCCCTGTATTACATTACATAGAGTCGGCCTACCGTCTGACTGACACTTGTAGAATCGGCCCTACATTAAACACGACATAATTTGAACAACATTTACTTATTAACACGTTCACTGTCTGGCGTGACAGAATTATATAGTGTTTGATCTCATTTTCATCAGAAAAATCTCACCAACATGTTAAAAAAAATTTCAGATGAAAAAAAGTAAAATTAAAGAAATTATATTTTTCTATTATGAATTGTCGGGCCGTGAAATCTCGTAAAAGAAACCGAGTGGTGTAGCGTTACACGCTTAACTGACAGCGAGCGAGATAACATAGGCGCAGCAATGACGCAACCTAGGCGTAGGACCATCTATACTGACACTTGTAGAATCCAAACTGGCTGACACTTGTAGAGACATTACTGTAATTGGCGCGTGTGTATTTACAAGATTCGGTGTGCTTGCGAGGTGTACCGTTTTAATTAACAAATTTCTGGAGTAACGATTGATGTAGTTGATGAATTATTTAGAGGTCGAGGGAATTTCTGAGTTCAAGCTGGAGGATCTATTTTTCGACACAAATATGTATCGTGTTCTTAATTCTACCATAAATGGCCCAAGTTGCAGAAAATAGTGTTCCTCTCGTTCGATGTCGAAGTACTATTTATATCTCGAACAAATTCGAACGTATCGGTGTTCAGAATTGAAGCACCTCTTGGCATAATCAGGAGGAATTCTAGAAATACCTGTTGTGTTAAAAATTAGGTCATTCTGTAATTGTATTTAAAGCGTCGAAACGTAATTCGTATCATGAAGAATTCTTCTGGTAAAAAATGATTCTGTGTCGGAAAAAGAAACGCGATTAAAAGAATGTTGCATTAATTCCAAATTTTTCATTTTCCACGGAGGGAAAAATTCATTTCTTCTCGCGTGACAGCGAAGAGTTTTACATTTCTCCGGGATATAGTTGTCGAAATGGTGTTTCGCGATAAAAGTAAACCCGAGGAAGCTGTTTTACCGCCGTTTCACCGCAGTTTACGTTGAAATTATCAAATAAAATCTGTCTTCTCGCGGCGAACTGAAAGCTCCTTTTCCCGCGATAAAGACATCTTCAGCCGCGTGTCTCCATAGAAACCGGTCTCTCATGAAAGTCTGTCTTCCGTCGTTCGTAATAAACGCGGCCGTTATGTACACTTTTCCAACCCGGGGGGTAAAATTGATAACGTGGATTTAGATAACGCCGCTAAGTATAGTTTTATCGGCGAATTGAAACTTCTGTACGACGGTGAAACAGCCCCGAGATTTTTCCACCGGGCGTGTTTGCGCTCGAATGATGCGCGCAACTTTTTCGAACGTTCGTCGAAACTTCGATCTTTCGATTCTTCGCGAACATGGAGAGAAATCTGTTCGAAAGATCTCTGAGATCTCTTTCTGTTGACTGCGTTGCGTCTTATTTACTCGCGAGGTTCTTTATTTATCCTTCCCTTTGTCGCATTTTTGTCAATTTTAGTTGTATGGTGTCTTTTAAGTTTTCTAAGGGCAGTATTCGAATTTTTAAATTTGCAATTTTGTAGAATTTCCTCATTTTCGCAGTTCTCTAATTTATCTGCGATGTTTTCAACTCGAATACTTGCAAATTTGCAAATTTTCCAGTTCTCTAATTTATCTGCGATGTTTTCAACTCGAATGCTTCCAGATTTGCAAATTTTGAAAATTGTATTCTTTCTGACTTGAAAATTTGCCAGTTCTCTAATATTTCCTGTCATTTTTCCAACTTCCAAATTTTGAAATTTCGAAAAATTGCAGTCTTGATTCGAAAATTTTCCACTTCTCTAATTTACCTCCAATGTTTCTATCCCTGAAGCTTCCAAATTTTCCAGATTTTGAAAAATTGCAGTCTTTCGAAAATCTGCCAATTCTCTAATATTTCCTGCGATGTTTTTAACTCTGTAGCTTCTAAATTTGCAAATATTGAAAATTGCAGTCTTTCTAACTGGAAAATTTTCCAATATGCTAATTGTCCCTAATTAATGTTCTCTAATTGAAACGTTGCTTGTTGGTATAATAATCCCCTGAATTATCGATCATTTGCATTCTATACCTAAATACACTCTATTACTAAATATTCAGTTAGATGTTTTACGAATTTCCCCCGTGAATCTTTAATTCACCCCGAAACTCTATAATACAAAGCCTCTACTAATTGATAACAGTTCTAATTAACCATTAAACCGGAGGTGGTTCGCGGGAGGTACTAAATTATCAGCAAATTTTGACATGATAATCAATGCCTTGTTAATACCTGTCTGAAACATGTTCAACATTTCAAATCACACTTTAACACACGTATACGAGAAATATCTCTTACGATCTGTCCTTAAAAAGAAAAGAGAACACTTTTCACGAGATGGTGAAACGATAAATATATTCGAAATATTTCACGTCTCGAAAAAGGAAAGTTGTTGTTCCAGTCGTTTCAATTTTTCTCGCTCGACGGATAAGAATGAAACCGTGGCGATAAATCGCCGTCGAGGCGATATGGAAAAAAAAAATGGAAGAAGAAGAAGAAGGGGAAGAGAGAAAACGGCAGTAATAATGGCACGAAGCTGGGCAGAAACTCGTGGAAAATATGACAAACTGGTGGCACTGAGAACGATGTAACAGTAACGCGGCATAAAATATACAAAGTTGGAAAATTGGGTTGTAAGCGAAGTTAATCCCCCGACGTGCTTAACTTTTGCACGAGCATAGAATATGAAATTCCCGAACTCGCGGGAATTCAGCTTTAATGCCGCGTTAATGGTACATCGCTTTCGATGATAATACGAAACAGAGACTCTTGCGAATTAGTTCTCGCAAGAAGTGCGAGATATCCCTTTTTCTCCCGTCGTAGAACTTCCATTTTGAAACGGTCCAACGTCGTCACTCTTCGGCTTTGTTGCCATTGAAAACTGCCTTTTATCTTCTTTTTAGCGATAGGCAAATTTTTCGAAGGTGGTGAATCTTTTTTCTTTTGTTAATTAGTGGAGGTAGGAATTATGGGTTTAGTGATTTTTTTCTTTGAAATTATTCGAGACAAAAATCGTGGATTTACAAATTTTTCTTCTTTGAAATTAACAGAGATAGAAATTGTCGATTTATTGGTAAAAAAACACTAAGTTAATATAAGTTTACCACAAAAATTCTTCATTTTCTACGTTATGATTTAGTGTGCGCACAATTTTTCCACATTTTTCCTATCGCAAAGTAAAAATGTGCATTTTTCGCCTTAGGTGTGTTTACTAAAATACCAAAGAAACGAGTAATTCCCTACTTTTTTCACGTGCAGAAACATAACTTAGTTCGACTTGATCGTTTCAAATTTAAAGGATAGGAACAAGTATTGGAAAATAATAAGACTTGTTTGAACAATCGAATCGTTTATTGTTTGCCCAAAAAGCAATGAATTATTTATTTGTACATCTAATAGATAGATTTGGTTGTTTTAAAACGTTCCCTGATGGTTGGACAATTTTTTTCGTCACGTATGAATATCGATTTTCGCCGGTACAACGCTCTGGCTGTAAAAAGACAATGGCCATATTCGTCGACTCGCTGGGAAGTTATCGTTATCGCCACCTGCTGATGTAGCGTCTCGTGGATTTCACGAATGGCAGGAAACACGGGCGAAGGGATATTTCTGGGATGTTTGGTGCCGTTTCTTCGCCTCAAGATCTCTATGAGGAAGCTTCCAACGTAATCGCGATCCATTGGCGAAAATTTCTCGCGTATTTTATCTTCCAATTCATACCGAGATAACTGACTTCATTTTTTAATCAATCGAACTGAGTCGTTCATATCCAAGTCTACTTTTTTAGTATTCTAGGCTTTCAGAAACTCTGAAAAAATTCTGAGATACTCGTCAAAGTCTGTAGTATATTGTAGAATTGTTCGTTGAGTCAGATATTTACTTTCTCAGTAAAAATGAAAATTTCTTTAAAAGATATGCTAATGTGAAATTTTGCTTAGATTGCTTGTCACTGCTATTTTCTATTTTATCACAGAATTGTGGGATCAGAAATTTAAATAGATATTTATTAACAAAATATAAGAATAACTATGGTACATTGGACTTTGACACACGCTTCTTCGATTCACGCCTCTCGACTTTTTCATACACACTGCCCTTTCATCCCTCGCACGCCGTACTTTATAGCCAGGCCCTTCGTGAGCCTCTTGTCGCCGGGGTTTTTCCCGTTGGGCCTGGCTATCGTCGCTCGTCGCCCGCTTTCTCTCTCATCCTCACAATTACGATACTACGAAATTAATAATCGTTATTTTACTAGGTTATACACAAACTTAATGTTTTTATTCGTATAAGTTTCTTTTCGCATTTGCGTGAAAGAAAGGGTTAAATTTCACTTAAAGTAAAAATTCATTTCCAAAAAAGTACAAAAGTGAAATTTCGCTTAGATCGCCAATAGAGTGTTAACATCGTTCAAATTTTTCTATTTTTATTCGTGTTAGTTTCTTTTCTCGCATTCCTTAGAAAATAAAGGGTTAAATCCCACTTAAAACAATAATTCATTTGGAAAAAGCACAAAAGTGAAATAAAGTGTCAAAATGATAGAAATTTTTCTACTTCCATTCGTGTTACTTTCCTCTTTGCGTTCGTATGAAAAGAAAGGGTTAAATTTCACTTGCAGCGATTGTCGAGCAACGAAACAATTCAGTCCCATCTTTCTAACGGATCGATACGAGATATACCTGTTTCAAAGCTGGCATCGCAGTATTCAGTTACAATTACAGACCGTGTCTGGCCGCGTCCATTCGTCATTATTATCAGTTTCCATGCGATGCGCATCTTTGTCGTCGATCAAACAAACGCGAGCGTTTCGACGCTGGCTCACCGCGTCCGTGGCCGCATCTCGCGATTGCTATCTCCACGGCTATACTGTGTAAAATGTTACGGTAATAAAATGTGCACGCAATACGCCTTTTGTAACCGAGAAAATTACATGCAACTGTCTTTTTGTATCGTTAAAGCATCGTAATACCAGGGAGAAGGTATACAAAGTTCAGTTTCACGTTTATTTCTAAATTACAATTAATATATTACAAAGACACATGCACAGTGGAGGATTTTATCAAACGAAGCTTGGAATTCGTCGATCATTTTTCCAGGCTAATTGAAACGACGCCAGAGAGGAAATTGTTGGGCAAGCATGTATATATGTATTTATAGGAACACCGGTTAAATGATTTATACATTTAAATAAGGTGGGAAATAATGAAACATGTCGAGTTTGTGATTCGTATCCTTAACGAAGAATCGCGAAACCAAGAAACGAAAGCAAACAGCCAGGCTAGCCCTACTGAATATTTAACGAACGTTTCACCTGGCCGCCAGCACCAATACTGGAGGTTGAAATTTTCATTAATTCAACGCAGACCGATTTACATCCTTTTAAATATTAATTACCATTGATTCATTTTTTTCAAAATCCTAAGTCTCATGACTAATTATACCAAGAAATTTGGATCACTCTCAAAGGAAGAATCTTTGTCAAAAGGAATTAAACTAAACTAAAATCTCCGAATTAAAGCAAAATTCTCTAGCAATACTGAAAATTTAAAAAATAAAAGAAATTTACATCGAAACAGAGCGTGGAGAGCCTAAAATTTCGTCGAATTCATTTCTCGAAAAATCTCGCGATCAGTTTTTCAATTACTCCAACAAAATCCTTCAATGTTAGTCACTCTGAAATGAGGAATCATTCTCGAAACACGCGTGCGTATTCTCAAATCCACCAGAATCTCGGAATGATCGAAATAGTATTCTCCAGCGATACTCTGAGTAAATAGAGAAAAAAAGAAAGGAAAATGAATTTATAGGAAAACAGAGCGTGTCGTGTGTTTTAAATTTGCAAATTCAAAGTGCCACCGTAGGACGAAGCCCTGTTGAACGCGCGTCTGACGACAGTGGAATAAGCACTACTGGCGTGTCCGCGCAAATATCGAGCGACACCACTTCCTCCCCCAGTTCGCGGGGTTGACGCGAACGTGCTCGAGGCGCGGCGATTTTACCCGATCTCAGCTAACTCTGACCGAGGCAACTCTGGGTCAGGTCAACCAGGTCAATCGCCTCGGCTGTTCGTGTCGCGAGAGACCTCGACGACTCGAGTCCCTTCAATCGCTTTGGACGTGGCTGCACGAGGAACGAGGCTGCGGCAGCCTGCTCCTTGGAGACAGCCGTTTAACGTCCTCCTTTTAAGACGAGTAGAACTCCCTTCTACCCAGATATCTATCACCACCCTGTGAAAAACGTTAATTGATCGCTCGGATTGAAATGGGTTTCCTTGATTTTTCCTAATTAACCCCTTAACCCGCGCGTTTCTCTCCACTTGATACGCCAGATAAGTTCAGTTTTTCATTGTTTCTTAGGCGTATTGAAATAGGTTTTCTGCTAGTTACAATGCTGGAACTTACTTTTTTTTTGTCGTGATAGGGAGAATAATGCAATATGGAATGTGGAAGAAAATAATATTGAAATACCAAGCACACATTTGTATTGGGTATCCAAAAAATGGTAAGATTTTGTTGGACACTTTTAGCTGTAGGAATTATTTCTAAGGTCGATATATTTAATTATCTGTACTTGCCCCCACCATCGTAGTTCGAATATTCGACGCCGATGACCAGAATGTGTAGCAGAATAGAACGCCGTAAGAAAACTAAAATCGGCGCAGTGGGTTAGGTGAATATAGCGAAAAACTACTATCACCAAGCGCGACGAAATATGCGTATATTCGCGTCGACGTACAGTAACACGGGAACCGTGTGAGCTATTGAAATACCAAGCACACATTTGTGCTAAATATTCATTTGTCTGTAATTATTAATTCCTGCTTCTTCCATAGGAATGTAATATTGTAATCAACCTGAATTTTTCTTCTCCTGAAATAAGAAAAATTGGGTTTTAGAGGGTTAATCGTCGTTTCACTTATAACCAAGTGAAATTTTGCCCACAGTTGGAGAATCAGAAAATATTGGACACGTATATTTTTTTTAAGTATGAAATTCGCGTTTAGAGAGTGAAATCGCCCTTGAAATTTGGGGGTTGAAAAATTGTGGACGAAATTTGGGAAAGATCAAAGCTGAATATATTTTCCATTTGAAATCTGAGAGTTGAAGGATTAAATTTCTGCTGAGATTAATCAATCCACAGGATTCTTTTTCAGAGTATATTATTCAAAACAGGCTATTGTAAAATTAACATGGTGAAATTACACTTAATACCTTGCGTTACTGAAAATTTCCCAAAACACCATATTTATTATTTCAACAAATCACCGATATCTCCAATACGAAGCTTTTAACAACTGCAAAAGGTTAATTCGCATTTTTCACATAATACACATTGGCAATAATTTACATGACGAGTGCAACAACTCAGTTTCCCAAGGAAAGAGGTTAACGTTTCGAAATAATTGGTTCGTTCAATTACGGATTCCAGATCGCAACTGAACCTCGTATATCGTGTGTAATAAGTAGGGAATGACGCAATGAGGTGGATGAAATATTAATGATTTAACGGGGCTACGGTGTGTATATCGTTATTTCATATTAGATACTATCAGAGGAAACCCGTAATGTTGTAACAGAGGTTTTCAGGGCACATTAACTCGTATAAAACGAGCGTGACTTGCCGGTTACGCAATACGCCTATCTCACGCAAGCCACACATCTCCGTATCCGTGCGGCGGATTATCTAACAAGAGGCGGGTCCCCCCAGCAACAAAAATAGTATCTCTTATCCGCTCTCGGTATCGAATTTACGGTACGAGTCTGGAAATTGCACTACCTTATTTTCCTACCAGAATGAAATCCTCGCGTTATAATACCGAATTACACCCGGCGATCCAGATTACGTTTTTATCGCGACAAATGCGGGCTCCGGGGCAAAAGTTCGTTTACAATTTCGAGAGTCCTAGAGCAAAGATCCACGAATGTATAAATCACCGTCAAATATTTCATAAAAAAATCCAAAAGTCAAGTGGTTCGAAGTGGAAGTCAATTCTCGATTTTTCCTCAAGCTTTCCCGTAATAAATCACACACGGTGAAATCGAAACGATAAAAACGTAAAAGCGACACCGGGAGGAATAAATATTTCAACGTGTGTGATCGATCGAATTTTTCTATATCGAACTCGAGCGACCTTTCGCTTTCGAATGCGAGTGTAAAATAAATTTTTCAATTAAAACCGATATTTCTTCATTTTTTGTTTTACAACGTTTACAGGGATAAAAATGTGCCCGGTCGGTATTGACGAAATCCTATGATAAACCGAGCGATAATTAACAGGCGGGTGGAAATGTTTCGCGGATCGTTTGGTATTAAGGTTCACAGATATTTAACTTGCTGGCAACTGCCCTTTAATTTTATTACTTCTCGATCAGTCCGAAAATCCGCTGGACCGGCTGATGGACATTATCGGGCAAATATTGGAAAACTTATTAGCGTTCGAATTGATACGCGGTGATGAACAACGGTACATGCACCGTAGTAGAGAGCGAGAGAGGGTGGAGTTGCTGGATCGATTAAACTTTCATTGATTTGCAAATTATTTTTGCCCGTGAACAGTTTGCCGGGCCGCGAAATTTCGTTTTATTTAAACCAATGACACCGTGGTTGACTTTATTCTAGATTTCATTGCGCCCAGGGAAAATTGCAACGGGAACAAAATCATATTTTCACGATTAAGCTGTTTATTATTGTCCATGTGAACAGGATAATTAGGCTTGGTTCGTTTTATTTCGAACAATTCACGTAATTTGCTTCTGTATTTTCGTGAAATTTAATCAATCCTACCGTGACAGAAGTTCCTGGATTTTGAATTTGATAATTGATTCCGATGGAATGGAAAATTGTAGAACGGAGAGGAGATGTTTAAAATTGAAGGAACGATTTTTTGCGATCAGAGTGGAGGAAGTTATCGGTTGGTAGTTAGAAGGTAGAATCGTTCGTTGGAGATAAGGTGATATTTTCATCGCGAGAGTAGATAAGGATATCTATTAGACAAATCGAAATTTCAGCCGGAGGTGCGATATCGCGATTAATATCGCGCCGGAAATGAACTATCGCGGCAGAATGGTACAGCCGCTTCCTTGACAATGTCTTATGGGTTGATCCACTTCCTCGAATGATATCGTCAATGATTTACGAGCCACTAAGCCCCATCCTGCATGATCTCTTCCATCTGCTGCCACTTCATCAGAGTAGCATCCGTGTAAACACGCTTCCTTGAGATCCATTCGATGTAACCTGCTGATAAGGGTGATACTAATAACATTTCCACGCTGTATACCGCGGATTTTCGCGAATAAACTGAAATTACATTCCTCTGACAAAATGAAAACGTTCAAAAAATTGTAATTTTGCAGGAGAGAGAAAATTAAGTTTGACCCTTTGATTTGTGTTACCGAGTTCTATTCGCGATGAAAATTGTGGATTTTCTTGACTAAAGTGAAAAAATTCAAAAAGCAGAAATTTCGCAGGAGAGAAAATTCACTTTGAAACACTTGTTATATTTTGCTGTTTCTCTTTAGCCCTTTCATTTACGTTGCTGAGCTCTATTCGCGATGAAAATTGTGGATTTTCTAGACTAAGGTGAAAGTAATCCTGAAAGTGAAAACATTCAAAAAGCAGAAATTTTTCAGGAGAGAAAATTAACATTGAAACATGTTTCTCTTTAACCCTTTCATTTACGTTACTGAGCTCTATTCGCGATGAAAATTACAGATTTTCTTGACTGAAGCGAAAGTAATTTCACTTTCAGAAAATAAACTTTGAAATACTTTTTACCTCAGGTTATTTCTATTTTAACCCTTTGATTTATCTTGACACCGAGTTCTCTCGGTCGAATTTCTATTTGTAGTAAGCTTTAATTTTGACTCTAACTATAATTTCAATTTGCACAATTAAGACGGTTGATTGTTTAATTGATGGAATTTGCGGGGAATTAGAATTATCGGATTCTCGTCGGAGTTTGAAATACGGTTACTACTGATACGGTTCCCAGATACTTTAAGAATGTTGGAATACGAACCACTGTACGATAGAAAATTGAAGTCTACGGTGTATGATAATTGATGTAACTTAATATGCAGCAGGTGAATTACATCTTTGGCGTATAATTGTTGAATGGCTAATGGACGTTTGACTATGTATATTCATGTATGCAGTGGCACATAAATTTGCTACCTTGTTATCATCGCAAATTGTTGCTACTCCTTTTATCTTGCTATGCTAATGTTAGGATATATTTCGCGTGGTATCAGCTATGATTGTTCCTTTCCCTGTTATTATTTAGTACCACTACTTGCCTACACTTTCTACTCTTTCGTTTATTCTAACTGATTTTATTTTGGAAATTTCCGAAATTCGAGCTTGATTACCCTTATCGTTAATAAAAATAATTTACTTCCAAAATTTGTCATATTTTCGGATGAAATGAAAGTGAAGCGAGTGATCAAGTACTCGACGATCTACGGCTAGTGAAAGTTCGCATTCTTTTTCACGCGTAAAATTTAATTTTTCAGAATTCCAAAAATGACGAATTTTAAAATACAAAACTCATCACGTGAAGCATGAAAAATGCTTGAATTTTCAAATTTTATTTTGAAAATTTACAAAGATGAGTTTGGTATCTCTTACCATCAATCAAAATACTTTCCTTCCAAAATTTGTCAAATCTTCGAATAAAATAAGAGTAAACAGAAAACTTTGCATCCTTCCATTGCGAAAGATATAATTTTGCAAAATTCGAAACCTTCCAAATTTTAAAATGCATCTCTCCAGCGCAAAAAGTATAATTTCTCAAAATCCCAAAAATTATATACAGCAATTATCCTCCCGAATCTCTTTCAAATTTACACTGGTCCCTCATCAAGGGAGACACGAGGCGAGCAAACACAAAAGATTGCATTTCGAGACAACAGTATGTATCCCCCGGTAGTCGCCGCGTGAAATATAAAACAGCGGACTTGGAACCAGGCCCTGAAATTTTCACCAGTAAGTTCTCCTGCTAGTTTCCCCTCCGGTACACGGCCGTTCTAGCCGTGTCTCGAACACTTTTCCAACGACGACACGGGAAATAGAAAATCGTGTGGAGGGAGAGAGAGAAAGAGAGAGAGGTGAAGGTGGAGCAGCTTGGAAAAAGGGAGGTCGAGAATCGAATCACGACACACGTATCGCGTCGTAGGGAGCGAGCGTGTCGAATGCTTGTCGGTTTGTTGCCGCGAAAGGTCTCCTCCCTGACTCTTTCCATTGGTCCGATAATAAAGACAGATCGCGGCGCACGAAAAGGACGGGCGCGTGACGGAAATTTCTAATGCCGTTTGACGAGCTCTAAGGTTCGGTCGATGCATTCGAAATTCCTCTTGATACCGGCACGTGTCTTTTTTGCCCATCGTAACTTGTACCGGCTACGAATCCCAAAACGTGGCGGCTCCTTAAATATCAGCCACCGGAAATTTCACTGAATTTCTACGGCGATATGTATTCAACGTGAGGAATATGCAATGAAAAGGAATTCTTCTGGTTGGGGAGGAATCGTCTCTCTTTCTCTCTCTCCGAGTGGTATGAATTCTTCCGCACGTTGTTCCAAGTTTTGATAAGGTTGAACGATTTAGGTGGGCTTCCTTGGGAATTGTTTCGTTTATCGTTCTAGGCGGAGTAAGGAGTCATTTTTTTTTTTTTTATCTATTTGGGACAATAGAATTTTGAAATTAACGCCATGCATTTTTGCTGATTTTTTTATGTACTACTTGTTAGTTTTGTCAAATCTTCGAATAAAATTAGAGTAAACAGAAAACTTTGCACCTTTCCAGCGCGAAAAAATATAATCTCGCAAAATTCGAAAACCTCGAAATTTTAAAATACATCTTTCCGGTGCATAATTTTTCAAAATTCCAGAAATGACTTCTACGAGTGTTACGGAAATTATTTATAAAGTGCTGCAATTTAATACAAAAAGCAATTTTAAATATAAGATTATTGATTAGGTAAGGAATTTTTTTTATCGATCCACAAACTTTTTAGGTATTATTTTTGCAAGAGGAACTCTGTTTTCTTTTTACTTAAAAGTAGTTGATATTGTAGCTTCTGTAGAATTGGAAGTTTCGCCACTGAGAATTCTTTCGAGAGGATCTGAAGAAGGTGATAGTCTTTACTTTACGGTAAAGCACTTAGTTCAACTTTCCAGTTGAGCTGCCTTAATTTTTGTTGTGTAGCTACTGTAACGTAGAGTCGAGCATTACCCCGTAACAACATCGTGCTTTCTTTTATTCTACGAATATATACCTTCTAATTTATCCAATAAAAGTAAACTTGAAAAAATTTCAAAAATTAACTTTTCTTTAAGAAAAAGAAAAGAAGGAACTACAATATTACTCTTCTCTTCCCTAGGAATATTAGTTACTTTGGGACACATATGCACCAACTAATTTTTCCAAGAAAAATAAATAAAAAAAAAATTACACAAGTTAACATTCTTTAAAAAAACGAAAGGAAAATTTCCAAAAGGGAATTACAATATTTCCAACTTCTCCTTAGAAATGTTAGCTATTTTGGGACACGATTCGACATTTCCAGCAAACGAAAATACGTACGAATTAATTTTCCCAAGAAATGTAAATTTTAAAAAAATTCCAAGGGTTAACTTTTCGTCAAAAAAAAAAAACGAAAGAATTACAATATTCACAACATTTCCCCAGAAACGTTAGCTATTTGGGGACACAACTCGATATTCCCAGCAAATCATTTCTACCAAACAAGCTTCCCCTTTTCCAAAACCATTAACTTTGACATCGTTTCCTTCTTCTCTCCCCCCGTCACTTTTACCGATTC
>NW_017100177.1:1530945-1546982 GCF_001263275.1 Habropoda laboriosa
TCTTCTCTCCCCGGGTATCGCCGGGTGGACAGATTAAACGAGATTAGATCAGGAAACGAGGGTTGGAACTTTCTCTCCGACGACGCGGCACCGTTAATTTTCGGTTTCAATTTTCCAACCAGACCGATGCATTATGTTGCTGCTCTACCAACCCTACCAATGACAAAGTGGCGGCAGTAATTCATCCGGAATTGCATTTCTTTCGTGTCTCTGCTCGAACCAACCCCCCTGCTCGTAACATTGTCCCTTTACTCACCGTGTCTCTCCCACTTTCTCACACACACGTTGTGACAAAAGTATCGGTCGCGCTTGATATTATCTGAATCAAAGTCGGAATTATGATATATACGATCCTTTTCTACATCCTGGTACATAGAGAGCCAGCAATATTTCGTCCCGGGACGAAAGCACACTCGAACCAACTCGAATTGGATAGAGTGTTACTCTTAGTTGTATAAACAAGGTAGTCTCGTTTTGTACACTTTTTCTCTTTACCGGGAATCGATCTTTTTTTTTTTCGTTTCTCTTTTTTTTTTTGTCGGGGGAGATTTTATCGCGCGGAAAGAAGTTGCTTTTAATTTCAGGTCGAGTTGAAATTCACCTCTTTTGAGAATTTTACTCTTGGTGTTTTTGTAGGTTTAGGCCTTTTTCCCCGTGCAAAAGGAGATTTTATTTCTTTGTTTTTTTTTTTTTTTTTTTTTTTTTGGGGGGGGGTTTTTTTGGGGGATATTAATGAAGCTTGTCACGGTGAATATTAATGAGAAAGTGTGAGTCTACGGTTTGAGTATTTTTTTTATAGATTATCAGGTGATTTGTTTAATGTAGAAATTAAATAATACGAAATGCTTTGTTTATTACGAAAATGAAACGAAGTGAGAATATTTCGAAACGCGTGAAACTTTATTTTGCGTTAAGCAGCAGTCGGTTACGCGGAATATTGCAAACGAAGCATGAAAATTCCCGAGGAAATGCCTATTTTTCAATGTTTCGAGTAGTTTGTCACGTGGAAACTTCGGGTTAGTAAAACAACGGCGTACTAAGTTAACAGGGGAATAATTTATGGGCTGCAAAACACTCCAACTCTCCTCTCTCTTCCTCTCTGCGATCGAAATGTTTTCGAGGTTAACGAAGCGATCCAATTTCCTATATTTCTTCATATTTGTAAAACTGTCAGTCGCGCTATTAATTACCATTAACACGGTGGAAACTCGAAAATACTGCTGCTCGTTAATTAAATTTCACCGGTATTTTTCATTAGATCTGTCTCGAACGATTATTCCTCGAAATTTACAGGCGTGCTGATTAAAAGTAACGAGCTTCTTTTCATTAAAAATAAAAAAAGACGAAGAAGAAGAAACACAATAACGAGGAGAAATCTTGAAATTTCCACGGATAGGTATATATGTATTCCGCACGGCGATGAGAAAATAAAGAGACGAGTTGGATCGTTAAATAAGTGAAAGTTGAGTATAAACGACGGATGGAAGATTTCAACGACGAGATGAATGCTGGATAAAGCTCGATTCCGCTCGTATTTTCTATTTCGAAGACATCAGCAATATTGTATCGTATCAGATAGCCGGCTCTAAGGTACCGTCCTTTGTTCTCTCTCTCGCTCGCTCTCTATCTCGCTGCAACACTTATCGAGTATCCGATATTTTCGTGAAACGAGCTTCGTCGTCGAACATATTGAGCTTAAACTGAGTTCCTCGTCGTCGGACACTTTGACAATGTTATCGCGTTTAATCCGCCTGCTATCTCTTTTAACGCCGGTCTGCTAGATGTTTGTCAATTTCCATGATGAAGTCGGAACATTGGCAGCCTTGTAACAATCAGCCGGTGTTGTTTCTTTTCAATCGATAAAAATCCACTCCTTTGTTCGTCCATTTTTTAGATCTTTATTTGTTACAAGTATTTCACGGATTGACACGTTTCGACGATGTTCCCGGTGTTAGACTACGATATTGCACCGAAACCTCTTTGTTTCGTCTGTTTCGACGCTTTTCCCTCTACGGAGTGGTTGGAATTTTTTTGTTTTTCGTGGATACACAGTTTTTGAGAAATTTTCCGCACCCATTTGCAAAATAGGGATTTGAAAAGTTGCACTTATGTTTTGTTTGGCGAATTCGCTTTGTTTTATCCGTTTCAACGCTTCTCTCTTTCTGGAATTTTTTACTTTCTAACGCGCACAGTTTTCTGAAAATTTTGCACACGCATTTGTACAGGGATTCGAGGAAATTGCACTTGTTTGATTTTGGGAATCCTCTTTGTTTGATCTGTTTGAACGCTCCTCTCTTTGTGGAATTCTCCGAATTTTTTACTTTTCAAAAAATGTTGCACGCCAATTTGCAAAATTTAGATTTGGGAAAATCACTAAAAATTTGCAACACTTCCATCGTATCGTGCGCGTCGAATTTCTACGTTCACATTATCACAGAACCCCCAATTTCCAAAATTTCAATGTACCGAATGTGTATCTCACTATGAAAAACAAAAAATCGAATTTTTGACAATCTTGAAACATAAAAGATCTCCCAAATTTTCTAGTCGATTTTCTCGTGGAAACGCGACAAAATGGAGCGTATCGGGGAATCGTTGGAATTTTTCCAGGCGAATCGCGTTTCGACGATGTTACCTATCGTTTTCTCGTTATCACCGGTGCGATTGATAGCGCGGCTGCCTGCGGTGTACCTTAACACGGGCGTCCAGAAGCCGCAAATAATAATTACGATCGCGTGTGAGCTGGTTATTAGCACGAGTACCGGAAACTGCTTCCGTTACTAATGATTATGTTCGTTATTCAAGTACCACCCACTAACGGTACCACTTAATCAGCACCACTTTGCGAATGCGCTCGCCTCTTTAGCTAAATCGTGACGGGAACCCCCTCCCCGTGAAAATGCTATACGAACAGCATCGACGTGTAAAACAGCCGTACTTTTCAACCGAACGATCCGTATACTTTTATTACAGAAATGTAAAATTTCCTTGTAACGTTTTGCATAAAATTTCCCTGTAAAAACAGGGTGAAAATTGTATTTTAGCGAAAAACGGTGGATGATTCTTTTTATCGGCCGACGAATAGCTCTCGATTTTATGTAAATTCAGCCTGGAAAGGAAGAACCTCTTTTCTATATGTAATTTTTTTTATCTGATTTTCTATTTAGCTAACTGAATTTTCACAAAGGAAGGAATTCTTTTCTATTCCGTTCGTTCTTCGAATTCTCCAAAATTTGTCACTTGAATAACAGAGCGATTGTATAGATTTGGACAACTATTATCATGTTTTCACACTTCTTTCGCTCGAGAAGTATTAAAAAAGAATAATTTGTCGATGCTTCAGGATTCGTTCGACTGTTTTCAACATGGACGTGGAGAATTTCAATATTTGCCAGGAATAGTCGAGCTGTCGGTATTAACTGCAGAACAAATCGCACAACCTATCCATCGTTTTCGATTAAAGTGTAAAAAGTATCGAAAACATTTCGTGTAACACAGCGCGCACTTCTCTCTCTCTCTCTCTCTCTCTGTGAGAATGGACGCTTTCGTCGAAACGCATATTTCACTTTGATTGAATAATAGAACGTGCAAGGGAAAAACATTCCTGCGTTACGAGCGTTTCGATGTATATATTTCCGGAAAATACGCGGATAGCAGGGTGAAAGCGACGAGAAGATGGACGAAAATTCTTGCACGTGTGTCCTCCGATTAAAATAATACCGCGAGAAAAGTATCTGCAGTAATAGCCGCATTGCGTAGAACGTTACCGCAATCGCATGATGTAAATGCATCGTTACGTCGAACGAGGGAGCGGAAAAAAAGTGTCTCACACGCGTTAATCCAGTGTAATTGCACGCCTGGTCTTTTAATATCGCCATTACCCTGGGAGTATTATTATCAGGAGACGTGAGCGACATCGTACGTGGAATTTTCTACGTGCAGGCTGCTCGTGGGTCCTTTTGCACCCGATAAATAAAATACGGATAATTCGTGTGTAACGGAGTGAAAAGAGCAGAGAAGGAAAACATTTCCACTGTTTCAGCGACATTCGGAAATTTTAAAAATTCCAAGTTACCGCGGAAATTATTTTTCGGAAATTCTAGACTTGGAAGAAATTCGCTGATAATAAGTAGAGCACTGATAACGAGTGGAAGTGTCAAATTCACTATGACTCGCTGTAGTGTTTAATAAATTGTTTTATTCCAAAAGTGATCGCTCTTTTTCGGCACGTAATAAAATATTGGAATTTTTTCACGTATAAACTCGTGTAATGTTAAATGCATTGTACTAATGCAATAAAAATCGTTAACTGCATTTAAAGGGACAGAAGTGGAAATATAAAAAAGAATAAGGACTGATCATCTCGATTGATTAAAGCGATTCCATCTCGTTAAAAGACACACGTTCGTTTTCATCCTGAAACTCGTGAAACAATACACCAGCTGTAACTCCATAGTACACGAGAAGTATTTTATCCTCGCGCAAAATGACCGCGTAAAACTGCGTTTTTACATGCCTTTAACTTGGCGTGTAAACGCGGAAATACATTTGCCTAGGCCCGCGAAAATCTCTCCTCTCTCAAACAGAGTTCGCGCAGTAAAAATAGCTACGAGCCAGAACAGCGTGTCTTCGTTAAAAACCGAGTGAACGCACCGGTATAATATATCCCCCCTTTTTTTTTTTTAACGCATCTTTCTCCACCTGTGTGTGTACCGTATGTACGTGCACAAGTGACCTGTAAAATTCCCCACACAAAGAGAACACCGTTGGAAAAATCGGATAGAATGGTCCGTACGTTTTTGGTGACTCGTATCAGAAACGCGAGCGATAAAAACGAGCAATTCGAGGGTTATAGTTGAACGATATATTTTGGCTCTTCCCGGGCTGCA
The DNA here is from genome assembly GCF_001263275.1 of Habropoda laboriosa. Lineage (NCBI taxonomy): Eukaryota > Metazoa > Arthropoda > Insecta > Hymenoptera > Apidae > Habropoda > Habropoda laboriosa. The sequence continues at coordinate 1,535,835 of NW_017100177.1, forward strand.
AAAATTTCTACGTTCGTAACGAGCTGCAATATATCGCATATTTAATTCCCTGCAAACGAGAATTTCACACGGGGGTTTTGCCACAGAGAAAAAATAGAGATCGGTTATAGTTATAGCTGGTGAAAAATGAATCAGTTTTGACAAAAAATTTGTTCGAATTTTTCCAAGCATCTTGTGTTAGTATACAGGACGATACTTTTAAAATCGCGAGTCTAAATTCAGAAGCAAAATAATTCAAGGAGTACGTAACCCTGAGGTGTCTAAAAATAGTTAATGTTTGGGAATTTTTTTCACAGTTAACTACCGAATAAAAAGTATCAATTTTCTCAGAGGACGCAGATGCGACAATCAGCTGTTTTCTTCAATTTTTACAGTGTAAATATATGACAAAATCTGGGAGTTATTCCGTCGCGTTTCCACTTTATTAACAGCGACGGGTGATGGAGAGGAGCAGCTTTAATCCGTTGCAAGGTGACGGATAAAAGTATGAACGTGAAATTTATAATTACGAGCCGTGCCGTAGAGAGGGTGACTTGTAAACAGGCTTGCTCCGAGGTTCACGGAGCCGGTTACAATAATTAGAAAGATTTTTGAGAGCGGATGCTCGCGCGCTGGAGGGTGGTTTGAAGGGTCATCCGGTGAAAAATGCCGGTTTCACGAGCAAATGCTCGCTGAAAAAGTGGGGTAATAATGCCCCCGCGCCCTGCGCCGCCTCACCCTATCGTAACTCGATTCGTGGTATGGGGGGAGGGAAAAAGGGCCGAATAATATTTCTCATTTTCGCTTTAGCGCCGCGACAAGGGGGGAAAACTGTAACCGTATTATTCCGTCGCCCCCTCTTTTACTGTTCGCGATATCTAGGTACGTGGAACGGGGAAGGGTGTGTGTGGATATGTTGCAAAATTCCGGCGATTTCGATGATTTATCGCGAGCTCTTTCGAGCTTCCCTTGTGCAAAATGCAAATTTTATCGCCGCTTTTTGGACGAAGCCGTGCTTGTTACGCCAAGGGAGAGTATACAGGGTGTGTAGTTTGTTGCGGGGAAGAATGGAATTTAGCTTATGAGGAATTTTTGGCGGATTAATGGACGGGCGAATTTGGATCGATGAATAGTAATTTTTCAAATATCGTGCGCAGGAATTGATGGTCCTATGTGGCTTTGTAATCATCAGTGCTCCTCTAAATATAGTGGAAGCAAAGCTAAATTAAACAGCAGCTGGTTTTTTCAACGTGAAAGATTTAGATGAATTATTCTTCAAAGAAACTTGGGTCGTTTGTTCCCAGAGACTTGAAATTACAATTAATCTGTCTGTTATATTTTTCACCACTCCGATATTGTTCCATTTCGATGTTCCTTTGCTCACCGGAGTCTCTTTGCTTCGACGTACAATTCAAATGACATTCTGTCAAAAGTAGGCAAGTGTCCGGATACTTTGGAGCTTTAGCGTATCTTGCGATCCTTTTCCATCAATCGTAGCACGTGCCAAAGGGAAGTCACCTTACATCTGTCATCGTTAAACTTCCAAAGTATTCCAACGACGGAGGTTCAAGAGATCGTTTGATCAAACTGAACCGTGACCCAACCTAGAATTCTTCCCTTTCATCCCGCTGCTCGCTCATCCTTGAACCTCCACACACACACACACACACGTGCATACATACACTGCGACATTAATCATTCGAAATTATTATAACGCCGAACCTCCACACACACACACACACGTGCATACATACACTGCGACATTAATCATTCGAAATTATTATAACGCATTTCTTATAATCGACATTTCCCAAATGAGATCCTTTATCCTGAAATAATTTCTGATATTGGAAAACCTGTCTTCATTTCCGAACGGTGGAACAATGCCTCTAATAAGTCCGCAAACCAAGCTTCAATCCTAATTACCAACGTGTCAACGTGAAAGCGAATTAATGCCAAAATAGCTCCAGTCATTCTCAACGTGACAGTTAAAAAGTCTTCTTAATGAATGTCCATATCAACTCTAATCCTAACGTCCATTACAAAAAAGAAGTTAAAAAAGGAACCACAGTGATCGATATCAACGCATTCTCAGACCTCTGACGAAGCTAGAATGCCTGCAAAACGCTGAAAAACTTGTCCTTCTGAACACGTTGTATACTCCAAAGTCCTGGACAGTGTTGTACGTTTTTAAACGGCACCCTAAATATTCTTTTCACCCGAAAAGTCTCCCAAGGGCGAGATCCTTCTCTAGAAACGACGTCCAACGCGCAACGATGCGCTCAATAACCCCGAAAGATTTTCTTCGAATTCACCCCTAATTATGATCTCGGCGAGTGGAAAGAGGGTATCCGAAAATAGCTAGAGGCAAGTGTCAAGAAATACCATTGACAAGATTATCCGCGTCATCGCGGAAGAAAGACACCCATCCAACGGGAGCGCACACCTGTGCCAATCCGTTTCCCCGTGGCTTTCCTTAATTGGCTTTAATGATCGCGCCCTCGAAAATGGAAAAGCTCGCCGGTATAATTCCCCGAATGTCCCCTCCTCCTTCGCGTCTCCCCGCGTTCCAGTTCCGTTTTTTTCCACGGTTCCGGCTGGCAGAAATTCTAAAGACACTTATTTCCTGAGCTTTGGCCGCTCCTTCGTGTAACAATGACTGCACTTTGCGCGAAGCTCGCGCGGCAACTTGACCCACTTGTCGCTTTTTTTCTTCCTATTTATTTTTTAACTGGCGCCCTGCCTTCTCCCCTCCACTCCACCCTCCTTCTTCTTCGTCGTCTTCTTCCTCACGATTGACACACGCCGTGGTACCGACGCGGAGGAAGAAGCAAGCCTGGAAATTTCCAGCGGCGCTTTTCCTCTCTTTTTCCTCTTTTTTTTCTTTCTTTCTTTTTCATTCGACCGTGGAACACTAACGACTCGCGCTAAACCTTGCTTCTAAAGTCGAGCGACGAGACGATTTCTTTCTCTCTCTCTCTCTCTTGGTTTTTTCCCCTTCGACGGTACGAATCGCAATTAAATCGCGACTATAGTCGAGATACGAGGCTATTTTTCGCATTTTTGCCACATAGACGTTTTGGAGGATGCAAAGGTGCGTTGTAAACGCGTAAACACCGAGGGTAAATTGTGGTATAAGGTCGTTGGTTATTTAATCTGTTAACGGTTTTTATTTTTTTTTTCTTCTCTCTTTCGAGGAGTTCACTGTGTTTACTACTCTCGTTTCTGTTCGAGTACCGACGCGAGTCGTGTAATTACAGGAGCGAGGGATGGCCCGTAATGCGGGAAATGAAAGAAGTTATTTTGCGCCTTGAAATGATACGAAATAAGTTTAAGCTAGCACTGCCGGTTAAATGGTGTAATTATAGCGGTAAGGGTGATTACGAGAATGTGCATCCTGGAAACTGACTCTTCGACCAGGTGAAATTCGTCTCTTATCCTTAATCATTGTAAAATGTAGAAAATTTTCGGAATTAATAAATTGCTCGGAATTCTCTGTAAAAACGATTCCAACTAATTCGATAAAATAGAAAGAACATATAATTCACAGTCTCGTCAGAATTTCTCATATCGTCCATTTAAGAGATTCGATGTTTAACTAAGAAACGAAGCCACGCTACAAATTTCGTCCGAAGCACTTATCCGGAAAACTCGCAATTTTCCACCGGCCCGTCTATAAATCATCCACCGGGTGTTGTCGTTGTGTAACGAGTAGCGCTTAACAAACAAGAAACTTAATAGCTGCAGCGGACACAACTTTCGCCCCTTCATTCGTTCCCGTCACGCGAACCGGTGAAAAATCTTACACGGCCAGTGGTGTCCACCGAAAAACCGTCACTCGCGCGAGGTAACACAGGGTTAAGCAAAACTCGATCCAATAAAGCACCAGCTTCAGGAGCACCCGGGCAAAAATACCAAAAGTTGCCCGTAGTTTTTCGCGTTAATTCGCGTTCCCGCGCTTTTTCAACAGGACTCGTGTGTTCAGCTTTCGAGAAGTTTTATCGCGGCAAGAAATTGCCAACTCTAGATTGGCCGAAACTCGTCTCGGGCTTGGGAAATAATACGTCGTCGTCGTCGTTGGGTCGGAGAACGTGTGTGAACAATTTTCGGTTAGGGTCGCGTCGATGGTTCCCGCGAGGTGGTGGAACCGCGAGCCGGGTGAATCTGCTTCAAGTTTCGACATAAATACGTCGTGGCGTCGCGACGCGAGCGTGTCTTGTTTCGTTACGGTTGTACGGGCCGGAAATTAAATGCAGATACCTCGATGTTCATTTCCAGTTTCGCTAGTTTAACAGCTAGTTTATCAAGCAACCACCCCGCTGGCTCGACGGTGAAACTATTTCGAACGTCGAATTGGTCGCGCGATCGCCTCGATTATTGCTTCTAGCACAGGTACCGTGAAATTTATGGGCTGTTTTGCTGATGAACTGGACCGGCGGATTCTTTTCAGGAATCACCGAATTATCGGGGAAATTGGGTAAGGCTAATTGAAGAGTCCTAATGATCGATTCGATCGTCGATGAATGGTGTTATTCGTATTCGATGGAGTGTGTAGAGAGTGTTGTACTTTGTTGAGATTTTCTGCGTGTGATTTGCAGGTGTGTGGAAACTGTGTAATTTGTTTTGCTAGTCTTTATCTCATTTTTCTAGGATGTGTTTGGGTCTTTTTTGACCCAACGTGTTTTCATTTTTTAAATAACTTCTGCTGTTATTGAAAAATTTTAGTGAAATTGTTGTTGATGTACTTGTTTATGCTCCCTTAATATTATGTTAAAATGTTATTGTTTAGGTTTGCTGGTAACAAAGATTGTTAGACGTAAGATCTTCGGGTCTTTTTTGACCCAGTCGAGGGAAGAATGGATTAAGGTTAAAAATGCTAGTTAGGACAATTAAGGTAAGGAGGACAGTAACAGAGGAAAGAAACAGAGGTGAAGAGTATTGTTCATTTTGCAACTGATATTTTTGCTCTAGTTTTTCCTGAAAAATATTCTCTTTAACAAGTCGACAGATCAGCATATGCAAATTCACGATAAATTCGCGCTTAAAGCTCGATGACCTTGTCAGAAATTGTACAGGTTTGTTACATCCCTGTGGCAATTGGAGACGATTAATTATGATGTTGCATAGGTGAAATTCACCATTAGGCTTTTGCCGAGTAAATCCTCGTGATTCCTCTCGATTATCCCTGTAATCGATCTTTCGTCTTTATGCCTCCGTAATTAACGGGAATAATTCCTGTACCAATAATGTGGTTGGTTTACTTATAATGAAAGCCTAATCGAAGCTAATATTATGTCGAGGCATAATTAGGTGCACAGTACGAAACGGAATGTGTACATTGCAAACGATTATCGATATCGGTAGCTGTGGACACGATTATCGAGGCCAAGGAAATAACTGCAGGTACGATTTAGCTCTGTTACATCTGCAATGTAACATGGAGAAAATAGAGGAAATATGGTGAATGTGGAAAATGGAGAAATTATGGGAAATATAGAAAATAGGGAAACTCTAGGAAATATAGAAGATATGGAAAATATAGAAAATGTAGGAAATATAGAAAATATAGAAAATAGAGAAAATGTAGGAAATATAGAAAATATGGAAAATGGGGAAACTGTAGGAAATATAGAAGATATGGAAAATCGTGAAAATATAGAAAATGGAAAAAATGTAGGAGATGTGGAAAATGGGGGAAATATATAAAATATGGAAAATGTAGGAAATATGGAAAATATGAAAAATAGAGAAAGTATACATAGAGGATACAGAAATTTTCAAATGCACTTTGACAGACACACGAGAAATAATGAAATTCCGCGGAATCTATCTCTTATTGTGCGATTAGAATATACCTCTGGTGTTCGCTAGCTGTAATGGTGAAAATTATAACATTCCCGTGATAAATTCTCGGTATACACATATACGTGAACATCCGCGCCAATATGTATGCAAATGCAAAAGGGAATTCTCCGTGGCCGCTGTTTTAATATAAAATTCAGCCGGCAAAAGAAAAAAGCTCGTATTACGTGGGAACAGTGCATACAAGGCGAGTTTCCACAAGTGTGCATTGAAAGGATTCTGAAAAATTAAGCAGCTTGTATAATTGTAACTGATACGAACCGGTATTTCTTCGCTTTATATAATCCCTTAATGAAAAAAACAACGCCATAAAACTTTCACGCATGCTGCTTTTTCATTTAAAACGCATCCTATTTAAAAGCAGCTCAATTTTTCACTTATTAAAAATAACCTTGTACTCGTCCATCGAACATTTTCCAAGCCGATACACTCGTCTATCTAACGAAGAAACTATGAAATATCGCTAGCTTCCCTCTCTCGTTCTTTTCTATCCAATTAACCAACGATTATAATTAAAATCGAGAATTTATCGAGATCCAATCAAACCGCACTTTCATCCAATAATCCATACACTTCCTGAATTTTTAAACAATCCATCTCACTTCTACTCTGTTTCCCACTTTTCAATCGAAAAATCGTCGATTATATTAACCAATATATCGCTGATATATTTCTAATACTATTTTCTCCTCGTATTTCGTAATTCCCCTCGCCGATAGGTCGAAAACGATATTCTGCTTCGTTGACTGGCTGAAAATTTCCCGATCAGCGACGTTGTTTCGCGAAGAGGAGGATCCGCCAGGGGTTGGTGGCGAAAAAAAGAAAAAAATAGAGAGAAAAAGGAGAAAAATGTGAAACGCGAGGGAAGGGTGTTGCGCGTTTTTCAGCAGCGGAGCAGAGAATATAGCTGGGGAAAACTCGGCGACCGACCGCCAATTTCCTTCCGCTTTCTGCTCCCTGTTCGTACGTCCCACATTCTCGCTGGGAAAAGTGAGCCGTGTGCATTTCGCACACCTCGTTTCCATGCCCGGATATTAGAGTTTTATTGTCCAGAGACACAATTATACCTCTGTCTATCGTTCTTCCTCCATTTTTTTCCACCCCCCATCGCTGGCCAGAGAGAATTTGTCCGTATCGTGTGCACGCAAAAATCGTCGGCTATATTCACCGTGATATATTACAGATTTTTCTTTTCTACGCTAACGTCTCTGTCTCCCGGGAAATGTTCATTATTATAAACGATGTGTTGTTTCATTGTTGTATCCGATTCGTGGTGTAGCATGTGTTTTTTCACCTTTATTTCTCATTTCCTCGCCGCAATTCGCGGAATTATCAATTTTCGGATCATTTTCAAGCAACGATGTGGTGAAATTATTTTTATTATTATCATGTTATCTCTGGATACGTGGGAAATGTACAGATTTCACGATCGTATATTTCGTTTAAACAGACTGTAGAGAATATTCCGTGTTTCTCTCTTAATATTGGAACAAGGTTAATCCATATCGAATGAACGATCTGTTTTTCTCACCCGGTAATTTATTAACAGTGTCTTTTCTGCAGGCTGAATATTCAAACAAAGAATATGTACTAAGACGACAGGCCATTTCTCTGGGTTTTCGAGGCAGCAGGTGCCGGTTCTCGTCTCGTTTCCTTCTTCTTTTTCTCTTCTTCGTTCTTCTTCCTTTTGCACGTCATGCTTTCCAGCAGTTTATCTCGAGCCTCAACCACTGCATGCGTCCCTCCTCGTGCTGCACGTTGGAGGGTCAATCTTATGCAATCTGTTGCCTTGGTAATTAAACATTGTAGTTTTTTTCATAACGAAATTTCAGTGAAACAGATGAGCGATTTCCAGCAACTCGAAAAAAGGAAATTCTCCCGCTAACCACTTGACGTATGATTTCTTTGCCTGACTGTGCATCTGTGATGTTTTAGTGCTATATTAACCCTTTGCAACCGAGTGGCGACTGAGAAGCGACATTGAATAATCGTCACTTGGTGAATAATTAACGAAGACAGAGAACCGATCTACGAGCCTCCATAAATTTCTTCATCACCGATTTGCAACCTTTTCTACAGCAAAATCACCTCCGAGTGCAAAGGGTTAATGAAACTTTGCAATCTTCAGTTCAATAAATGAAACGGAAAATTGGAATTAGAATTCATTTTTCTTACTGATACGACTGTTTTCGTCAGATCTTCATCAAAATCTGTGACACGTGTCTATCTCGCTGTACGTAATTTCGCACGTAATTTTTCAATTTTCCCTGCGGTGTATGGTACAGTAGATCGCGTTACTTTCGTGAAATTTTATTTCGTCGATGTGAATTTTCAGAAGGAACAAAAAATCTGACTCTTCCCGTACGCTGCTGCTTGTATTTTACTAAAAATTTGGAAAGTTGGATTTATCGAATAAATATTCCGGTTGATGTTCCTCTCTCTTTCTGTGTGTGTGTGTGATTTAACCAACTCTCTCGTTTATCGGTGGAAATATAGAAAGGACAGGGAGAATTTGAAACGTATTAAATAATTCCCTCGGAGCGTGTACACGTTGTAGAGAGAGGTAGCCTGCGCGTAATTGCGTTGTAAAAGTTTCAGTGTTTGGTAACAAGTTCAAACTGCGTGCATGGGGCGTAAGGTACACGCGAGGAAGACAGAAGTCACACAGAAGTACCTATAAATTGTGAACAAATATTGAACGTGTTAACGAGCGAAATCAAAGGAGCGTAGTTTTCCTAAATACACACACCTGCCGAAAGCCGAGGTAATTCGATCGTGTCCGCCCGCGATTACGTCGTTTTTACGCGACCTCACCGACGTCGTAAACTTTTATTCGATTCATCAACGTTCGTTAAAGTGGCAATTCGAAATATCGGGGATTTCGTTGCGGATGGTATCGAAGATGTCGAATCTAGGGAAAATTTTTACTGTAAATGTTCTCGTATAAATTTTTATGTGAACTATGTCAAAGTATAATATAGAGAGATTATTTTTTAAAGATTGCAATTGGGTATTATCTCGAAATCCTGTAGAACGAAAAATGAATTCCCAATTCTTTCAAAATTTCACAAAGAATTGTTCTGGAAATAATGAATTTTCGTTTTGCAATGAAATATAAAAAGTTTCATTTCAAACGATATTGAAGATTTTGTCAGGTGAAATTAAAATAAAATATAAAATAGAGAAGTGTACAGAGTTACTTCTACATCCAAGTAGCAAGCAACGAGAGAACTTTTTCTATTTTCTTTTCACTACTCTTTACCGGACACTCCGCAGAACAGAAAAAGGGAAAAAATTGCCAATTCTTTGTAAATTGCAGAATCTTCGTAAAGAATGGTCGTGGAAATGTTTAACTTCGGTGTAATGCCCAATCGGAGGAAGTTCGGTGGGAAAAAAGCTCTCGCTTTCTAAGCGCGGAGAGAGAAATCCCGCTTATTGGACTTCCGGCGTGGCTCGATTGTTGTCGAGCGGCCACGTTCCCGGTGAAATCCCGTAAAAGAATGCCGGGACACGAAACCGGCGAGTCATGAATAGATGAGAGGGAGATAAAATTGAAAAGTTTGCCGCGTTCCATAGGGATCCTGTACACAGGGCTGCGGCCTAGAGTCGCCACTTTCGGCTACTCTCGTCGGCTGGACGGGGGCTTATAGTTCCTCTTCTCCTTTGCCGTGGCGGAATTACGTCGCCGTGTTCATAACCGGTGCACATTCAAGCACGGAAACGTTTCAACGTCGCCGTGATTTCCGATCTGACCACGGAGAAAGAGCCTCTTTAACGCTTCGCGTATTTTTAGTCATTTACACGCGATCCTCGGATGAAAGCGACGAGATACAGACGATACTGCGATCTAGCTGTGTTAAAATTTCTTCTTTCTTTTGTGTGGTCAGTTGATTTCACGGTTATAGATTGCTGTGGTGCGTTTTAGAGGTAATTGGTGGGAGTACGGAACGAGTGTGATTGATTTAGACTTTCTGGACGACTAATCGTAGTCTTGTACTACTTGTATTACGAATTGGAAGTAAATTCTGAACAATTTTTGTTTATAGTAATTCGATGAAAATTACTGGAGATTTCTGTGGTTTGATTGATAAGATTCTAGGGTGCAGATAATTTGTGGGAGTATAGAGTGAGTCTAATTGATTTGGATTTTGTGGATGACTAATTGTAGCCTTGTACTACTTGTTATTCCAAATTGGAAGCAAATTCTGGACAATTTTGATTTACAGTAATTCAGTGAAAATTATCGGAGATTTCTGTGGTCTTAATCGATAAGATTCTAGGGTGCAGATAATTTGTGGGAGTACAGAGTGTGTCTAATTGATTTGGATTTTGTGGATGACTAATCGTAGACTTGTACTACTTGTACCATGAATTGTAAGGCGTTTGAACAATTTAAAATTTACAGCAATTCAATGAAAATTATTGAAGATTCCTGTGTTCTTAATCGGCAAGACTGTAGAATGCAGATAATTAGTCGTACCATAGAATGTGAAATCCAGCTTCACACTTGGTGCATGACTAATCCCTTTCTTATACTACTTACACTACAAATCGTAAGCAAATGCTGAACAATTTTCTGTGCTCTTAATTGATAATATTGTACCACGCAATATTTTAATGTTCTTCTTTTTTATGTTAAACAATGAACCTAACCTTGTCAGAGATTTCCAAGTGCCTACGGAGCGTATATTCTAAACCATATTACCTTACGCTATTTTCGTAAAATACGAAACCTGTTGATAACGAAATATTCCTCGTTGTCTGTACTCACTCAAGAAACGTTCACTCGATTATTTTAATTGCCACGTGAATTGAATTTCTCCTCAAACTAACAATATTTGAATATTGTCTTTTTCCAGGCAACCATCGCCAGGATCAGGCACAACCGGTACATCCACGGTTTCCTCGAACGCACCGGACGGAGAAAATGGCCAAAGCATCAGTTTGTACCCAGTGGGAAGCGTTTGTCCAGCACCAACGGATCCAACAACGGCCACACCGATCACCACAACAGCTACGATACCAATGGCCACCTCTGGCACCGTTGCTGGCACAGCAACAGGAACCAGCATCACGAGAAGCGTGTCTGCACCCACTGCACCAAGACCCGTGGTTCAGGTTGCCAGTTGTTCCGGCAATCCTGGCGGCCAGAAGCCCAGATTGAGGAGGACTATGAGTCGTACTGAGGCTATTAGGAAGTGAGTTGGTTTTATTCATCGTTTTTTCTAATTGTAATAAATTATAGGCAACGATTGAACTAGGAAATTTGGAGAAAATTAATCTGTGGTTCTTTAAATATGAATCTAT
>NW_017100177.1:1547068-1554098 GCF_001263275.1 Habropoda laboriosa
GGAAGCGACTTATTTTTACTCTTATGTTTAAATTAAAATTCGCAAAGATGCGGAAAGCGAATATTTGAGAATTCGGTATTAAATTTAACTGAAAGCAACTTAGGCGCCACAATAATTTTTTAACGATCGGATCCCCCATTTTTAAATTTCCATTGGCAAAAATGCAGAGAACGAATATTTCAGAGTCGAATATTAAATGTAATTTTGCAAAGGCATTCCAAGGTCCGTAAAATTCCATTTTAATCAACCTGCTGCCTTCGTTCTCAAGTGAGATTCGACCGCGCGAATTGACGGAAGTATTCAGAGGACATTCTTACCGAATTAACTCGTGCCGTGTCTCTGATCCCTTTTTGTCACGCTTATTTCCCGATAAAAGAGGAAACGGGATCTCGCGGAGCGAGTAACGTGGAACGGCGGTTTATTTTCTGTTTCAGCTACATCAGACGCGAAACAGCGCAATTCTTCGGCGTGGACGAGGAGTCTGAGACTGTGGAGAGACAAAGATGGCTAGATCGAAGAAGGAGAATGGCATCGAGGAAATACGGTGCCCTTGTTCCGGAACACAGACCACCGGATCCTGATATTACAAGGGACGTGCCAGATACTACGGAGGTGCCAGAAGTAAGTTCCCTGGGTATTAAGCTTTCACGTTTACGGGGTCGAACATTCGACAACTTTTGGCCAACCTTCCTAACCAGAAATTCGATCTGAAAACGTACACTATTTACCGTCTTCGTAATTCCTCCTAGATCGATATCACCCAACTTCCGGTAGATTGTACATTTTTATTTCTACTAACAAGGAAGCATCTCGAAGTGATGATCGTCGATTTCGATGAAACTTTGGTATACGAGCCACTGGAGAAGCTAAAGTGATTAACTCGGTAAAATAAAATTTATTAAATTTAATGTAAAACTTATTAAAGTGCTTTGATACTAAAATTGGAAAAATATCGAAAAGTGGAGTTACTCATTTTGACTTCTGAGTGGATCGTATAGCAGTTCTCGAAAAAATATTCAACACATATTTTTGTTTAGTGCTTCCATGTACCGAAGTTTCATCAGTATCGGTGATTATCACTTGGAGAGTGATATGACAAATTTTGAAACTTGGATCTTTCTTTTAACACTATATACATAGTTCTCGAAAGAATTCTCACGCATTATTCGGAGAATATTCCAAAATTTTTACAGCGAAGGGTGAAAATCGCCCTGAAAACTGAGCTTTTAGCGCGATACGCGATTCTGTGAAATAATTTGCGGGAAGACCGTGTATATTCGTATATACCGTGAATACACTCGTTGTAATAGATCTCGAAATAATTTCGAACTAACTCGAGACCAGCTCGGAGCTCACGTATCCTGTTGAAGTATCAAGTTATCGGTGTAAAATGATTTCCATTAAAAGTTTTTCACAACGGAAACGCGACATACTTGGCGAAGTTGTGTAATCTAGAAGAAAGCATGACTCTGTTCACTTTTCCCAACTAGTACAATATCTGGTGTCCAGCGAAGATAAGGAAGTTTCGTTGTTCGCCTTGGAGATTCCGCGTATTATCAACTAAATCATCGTCCAATTTTCTTTCGAATTCTAGTTTAACCACATGAAGACACGTCGATCGTTTTTTATTAGACGAGTTGCTTTTATCTTTGCACGTTTGTCGATTTTTATTAACGAATTCGTTTAATTGTGCTTAATTTCCTTAATTAGAAACGGGATTTCACTTTGTTTCGCTGGCGGAATTTTAATGAACACGGTTTCCCAAGGTTTTATTTCCCGTGCTCTTGTTAAAAATACTTTGGGAAGCGGGCGCTGTGTTCACCGGTGAGCCGTTCCCGTTGGAAATAATAAGGGCTGGTTTGTACAGGGTGTTACACTGAGGAGATGGCAGCAACCAGTCAGGCGAAAAGATTCTGTGGCAAGGATGACGCTTTCGGGCCTCCATTACGTCGTCGAGGTGAGTTCTCGTCTTCAACTAACATTCCTGAGAATATTTAATATTGAAAAATCCATACCTATTCCTTGCCTAATGAAATTACAAACACGTCGAGCTTCCGTAATTCTCAATCGTTGGAAAAATGAGGACTCCCAATTTCCACTGTGCAGCGATCTCTAAATTAAATCAACCCTTTTGCGACCGAATTATATATTTTATAAAATTTTTCTAACGAATATTAAGTTTAGTTACCGTAATTCCCAATCATTAGAGAAATAAAAATATTCTCTCCCAAGGATTTCTAATTTCCACTGTGCAGTGATCTCTAAATTAAATCAACCCTTTTGCGACCGAATTACATATTTTTTAAATTTCTCTGACGAATTTTAAATTGAGATCAATTTTATTTGAACACTCAAGTGGAAGAAATTCCAAATTTCGTTTCAGTTTCAAGGATCGAAAGTATCAATCCTACCTAAGATGATCTCTAAATCAAATCAACCCTTTCGTGCCCGAATTACATATTTTTTAAACTTCTCTACCGAATATTGGAAGAAATTCAAAATTTCTGTTCAGTTTCACCGATCGATCGTATCAACCTTATCTAAAGCCGAAAAAACGGTGGTTCCTGTGAGGAAGATTCGATTCACCGGCAATTTCCACCAGACGTATCTTATTAAACGTTGATCAGAATAGGATCCCATTCAGACGTCCACGAGTTAGGGTCACGTTTCTGTGACGGAGGAAACGTCGTATCGGGCCGCGCACGTGTTTCATTTCCCGTTATTACCGATGGGAATCAAGGGTAAACGAGTAACCAGTTAATCAGCGTTACGTTATCGTCAACCGACGCACTATTCGGCCGCGGAACGAGGCTAAGTTTCCTTCGAGTTAAGTTGCACGTTTCGACGGGAAGTCTGCGCGATCATTAAGCTAACGAGCTGGCGGTAACCACCTTCCGGTTCCCGGGCATCGTCGCGCCTTTGGATTAGCTTTGATATCCTGGCCGAGTATATTCGCCCCGTATGTCACTAATCTCGAAGGTGCGTTAATTACTGATCGCCAATCTACTCTGATTAGGAATTTCGCGAAACTTTTCGCAGTCTGCCGAGTCGCGGCATTTCTTCTCTCTCTCTCCCTCTTTTTCTTTTTTCTCTTCTTTGCTCTCTCTCTATTTTTTTCTCTTTTTTTCGAAGCGTTACAAATTTTTATATCACCGTTGAAAACATCGTAGAATTTCCCATGGAATCTCGTTGAACAGAGAGTTCTCGAATTTCGAAAGGGATTTTCATCGATGGAATTCGATCGCGGGAGGTTTTATATTGAAATTTCTTCGGTTCTTGAGTGTCCAGCCAGCGATTAAATGATAAAGTCGAGCGTTTAACAGGCTCGATTGCAACCGTGGTTATTTGATTAATCGCGACGTTCGTTGGATAGTTTCCGGCGGTATCGATTAACGTGAAAAATCTACGATTACGGAGATTCAATTTCACCCGAGAATTTTCGTTAAGTTGATACGCTCGGTGTTTTATCTGGCGCTCGTTGGAAAGTACACAACAAGTTTCTATTGAGTGGAACAATCTCGTTTTCCATAAGTTGCCGCAGAATTCTCGTGAATTTTCATCGCCGGCAGCTGGCTCGAACTTATCTCGTATCTTCTTGCTTAATTAGTTTTTTGACTTTGTTTCGAATTCCATTCGAGATGCTCTCGCGAAGATATGAAAAGACGTGCTGCTGCGAGTCGCGCATAATTGGAGCGGTGCGCCCCTTAGAATTAATAGAAACGATGAGAACGGGAAATTGTAAAGGGGAAACGGCGTAACATCGAAAAAGACTTTCTCCAAATATTATCGTTAATTAAATTACCGTCGTTTCAATTCAACTTTCGACGGTCGTATTTGAAAAATTACAACTTTATCACACTTTGGAATTTTAACGTTAGAGTCGGTAAAAGTATCGAAACGATTTCGTAAATTTTGCAAACATTTTTCAGAATTGTTAGAAAATATGAAAAATACGATTTTTTCAGAGATATATTTAATCGAAAGAGATCAGCAAAGTGAATCACGTCTCCGAATTTTAGAGAAATTGTCTCTCTCTCTTTTTTTTTTCGCTTTCATGTCTGCTGTCCAGCAAGCAGATCTCGTGTCTGACTTGCAAGGCAGAATGGCACTTGTGTCGCTTTTACAGCTGTGAACATAAGCTTTTCTGTGTACGAACGGCGCGGAGAGAAGTTTGTCGAGAATGAGCGGGCAAAGAAAGTAGATTTAAACTAGAGACAACGACAGCATGTAAACCCTCTTTGACACTTCGCCTCGTCTCACGTTTTTCCTTCGCCCTATGTCTCCTCTGCGACTTACACAGAGCACAATCGACGGGATAAGGGAAACAAACGGATAGATCTGGAACTTTTCGCTGCGTAGAAATGGCTACTCTACGTTCGAGGCGAAGTGCTTCTATTTTTGCAGCACCTTTCGCGGAAATTCGAAGGAGAATTGAGAAATTTTATTTTAATTACTCGGAAGTCAATTAGAAACTTATTTTAATCTCTGGTTAATTCAGACAAATTTGGAAATTTTATAAATACCATGGTGAAAGTTGTTTTAATTTCTGGTTAATTCAGGAAAATTGGGAAATCTGATAAGTACCATGGTGAAGCTTATTTTAATTTCTCCGTAATTTAGAAAAATTGATACGTTACACGTTTCATGTCGTTATATCCTTCCAATTGATTTCTCCAATTTTTTATTAATAGCGGTACTAAGCTTAATTCCACGCGTATAACGATTTTCTAGTTTCATACCCTTAATGAGAGTGTACTTATTAAATTTCTGCAAAGTTATCCATCAGTGTTTGCAACAGCACACGGATTATTTCAGGCTCAATTAGTCTTGCTTTATTTCAATATTCTCCTGTAACAATATATGGAAAGGCAACAATTTCACGTACGTAACTGGGACAAGCTGATAAGGTAAAACGAAATGCCACTGGATCCTGCATATTTCCATATTACATTTATCCACTTTTATTTATTAACGTATCCTACAGTGTTTCTTCTTCGATTCGAAATTCTACACTCTCGCACTTGGAACAATTGCAGCCTTAATTACACCGTTTAATTTGATAATTTTACCCGAGTTGCGTTAACGTAGCTGCACTTTTCAAAACAACCTAAGTCCGCGATAAATCGGGGTAACGAGAGTTCACGCCGGGAGAATTAAGGAACGAACGGATAATAAAGCCTCTCGGTGGTCCTCGACGATCCTAGACGATCCATTATAACTTCCATTAAATCGTCGTTCGAAAGATGAACGAGATAGGGCCGGTCCGCGCTAATCAATGTACGCTTAATGAGGGGAAAAATTCTCCATGGAGGCGGGCCGCACTTCTTTCTCGCCTCGAGTGTACACTATCGCCGCTTTAAAAGTCCTCAAGGATCCATTATGGAATTTGCTATGCGTTTAAATAAGCCGAATCACTTGGTCGTCCGTTGTTAGACGAGGTCGCGATCGTACCTTCCTTTTAACCTGCTGCAAATCCACGTTTAATGGCCCGTGACGCAGCCACGGAGATTCTGTGGGAAATTCACGTAGACGTGGAGTGGAGAGACACGGTTCGATCCACTGTGAGCGTCGCGACGCCTCTGGATTATTCGACGAAAGGTAGTTTTTCGAGGAAAAATGCTGTTTCGTTTTAATCCTTTCGCGTTCGAAGCAATTTTTTTTTTATACGATTAATAACAACTCGAGTATACTTTTGCGTATTGGTAAAATTTTTGAAAATGCCAAGTTTTGAAATGAGATTTTTTGAGATTTGAAATTAGAAATTTTGGTTTGCAATGAAAAACAGATTTTTAATATTAGGAGAAAACCTGAATTTTACATTTTAAAATTCTCGAAAATAATTATACGTGTCGCCGTAACAGCACCCACTGGAGGGCAAAGGGTTAAAACGTTCGGTGTCGCGATAATTTCGTGGGATTTTGTATTGAGGCCGCGTGGGTCACCGATGGCCCACGTTATTGAAATTTATTTTGCGTTATTTATCGATAAATTCGGTCTATATCACTTTATCAACTTTAAATTCCCCTTATTCTCAGATCCATCGATAAAGTTTCGTTGCTTCGAAGCCTCGAAACAATGTAAAAAGGAAATAAGAATTGTAAATTCTCGAAACGTCGTAACATTTTTGTTTTCGCAAAAATTGATCGAAAATTCTATGAAAAACGGGAAAGGAATATAAACCTTAAATAATCGGCTGACGGTGAAACAACGCTGTCCAACGATGTTGAACGGGTCGAGAGATATTTTCCGAGCGGTTAATGGGGCGTTCTTTAGAGCTGTTTTTAAATTATTGGATTATTATCGGTTATGGGGAATTGTTTACGAAGGGAGAAAAAGATTTATCGCTGTTGGAATTTTATTGGTTTTTCAGTAGATTAACGCGATAACTGTGGCGCGTTTGAGGGATTTTTTATCAGTTGTTGAGAATGATTCATTCGACGGAGGGAAAAATTAACGAGATTTCACGATATTTAAATCATTGTCCCGTAATGTTGCAGTCGCGTTGTATAGAGTAACACGGTAAGTTGTATTTATGATGGCGTTTCATTTTAATGCTAGCTTTCATTTATCGGACAGGGGATTACCAAGTACAAATTGCGTGTAATATTTTGATCTTTTTCACTGGACACGGTATTAAATCAACGGACGCGTAATTTATTAAATGGGTAACGTTTCAAATTATTCGAAAAAGCAATTGTAAAGCGAGGTACTAAACATCTCAAAGTAGAACATCGAGATTCTCAATGTACAAGAAATCAATATTTTTAAAATCGAGAATAATCTACTTACACAATTTAACTTCCCTAACATTATCTGATATTGAGAAACACAGAAAGTTTTATTGTCATTTGGTAAAAAATTCCAAGACTTCTGGACAGTCGACAATTCGATTAACAATCTTGGAAGCAAATGTATAAGATCGTATGTAAATCGAGGGTAAGAAATTATTCGAGGAGATTAAGTTCAATTGAAGAAATTATTCGAGGAGATTAAGTTCGCTTGAAATTAAATCCAAGTCAGAGAGTAACCT
>NW_017100177.1:1554187-1555705 GCF_001263275.1 Habropoda laboriosa
ACACTAAAATAGCTTGAAGAATCGTTAATATTTTGCACCTGCAAAAAAAAAAACAGAATTTTCCTCTTTCGAATTATCCGTTAAAATTACAGCTTCGCGGGAACTGTAACGAACTTATAGCGCGTCTTTCGCGAAGAAAAAGAATACATTTGCCGAAGAAGAAACGCGCGTCGAATGCATCGGGTAGTATTGGAGGGTCGTCCATTCAGGCTTGGGGCACAAAAGAAAAATCCTGTTAAACGAGAACAAACTGGAATCGCTGCTATAACCCTCCCCCCATAGCCCGGGCTCGTACTGTTGACACGAAACAAACGAGTATATCATTAAAAGAAAAATTCATTAAAACTAGAACTTCATAATTCGTTTCCCAGACAAGAGATCTGTCCCGATTCCGACGAATTCAGGGGGAGATCGTTTTCAACGACCCTGTTCTCAAGGGGCGCGCCAACCTCGCCGATACTTTCTTCTTTTTTCCATCCCCTTTTCCCTCGCGATCGATTCGTTCGAACTTTCCTCTTCTCTTCCTTTCTCCGAGTAGTTTTTGCAAATTGAACAACACCATGGGACGAATTTTAGCAGAAGTTTTCAGTCACGCTTTGTTTCGTACAATTAAAATTCGAAGAATCGTCGATTTATCTCGTTTAATTAGGATTCGAGGAATTTATTGTTACTTTCATTTCTATGGGAACGAGATTTATTTTGTTCAATTAGAATTTCAAGAAAAAGATGATTTTTTAATTATTGAAAAATTTTGCAGGAAGCGTAATTTTTGAAAAGTTTTCTTTTATCGGTGGTTTCGTTGCAACGTGAGCACGAACGATAAAGACAGCGGCCCCAGGAGGCTTTGGATCTTCCGTGTTTAACCGCAAATATCACGAAAATTGGAATTATAATTGGATCGTGCGCGAAAATAATTGGCAGTCGTGAGGCCATTTATTCGCTCGATTTCTCCTTGTCGTTCGTCCCCGTCCACGTTTCGATTTTCAGATGAATTAGATATGTTTGTGGAACACGTGCCTCGGAGTAACGACGAGAGTGACCAGCAATTATCTGTCTGGCGAGGCGTGTGGACAAATTAATACCTCCTGGACGGTGTCTGTTTTATTTCAATTATAATTCGTAAATTAAAATGATCGAAACCGGTTTTCTGCTTGCACTACGATAGACGTTGTTGATCGTATCGATGAAAAGGATCGAGAGTAATAAATTCGCGAGTATATTCGAAATAGTATTGTAGTGTTAGGTATAAGAGTGTGGTTTATTATGATGTATTAGAATTAAAGTTACGGTAACAGGACTCGATTTCCACCTCAACACTGTCCTTTTTTCCGCCGGGAAAACTATCGCTGGCCCTCGATTTCCCCTCTTCCCACACCCTCGTAAAACCATCGGCGACGCATCGGTTTGTGTCCGTCGTCGCTTTTACTGCCTTCTTCCTGTTCTTAAAAACTACACGCCAAGTTGTATATAACTATTGTTCTTAAAAACTACGATACTACAATATTAAAAATTTGTCAA
>NW_017100177.1:1555731-1564313 GCF_001263275.1 Habropoda laboriosa
GTAAATTCACGTCTCTCCTCGACAATGTATCAATCGCTAATCTCCAATTCAGTATGCAATCGATTTGCATAATTTGCAGAAAGAAGTTGCAGAAAAATGAAGTAAGAGAAAGAACGATATTGAATTCGAATCGTCGTTTTGCAGCTCTGCTCGAGCTTTGATTGTAAAACGAACGGGAAACAAACGAGGGTGAGAAGAATTAAAAGCTTGAAAATTGTCGATAAAAAGAAAAATGACGTCGTTTTGGTTTTTTCGGTGGAAAAGCTGGGAAACGAGACGACAAAATGGTGTCGCGTGTGTGAAATTCTTGCATAATTACAGGGATTATTGTTTGATTGGGGGAGGTGAGCGACGAAATTTTCCCCTCTCTGTATACCGTGGAGGACTAAGTAAATGTAGATTCGCCGTTGTAATTTCGGCGACCAGGGGAGGAAATTGATTCCCGACAGGATTCAGCTATTGTTCCTGTATTCGAATGGCCCCATTGTAGCGGCGTTCTGTCTGCTCCCTTCGATCTCGTAGGCCTCCACACCGCGCGTCGCTCTTTATTACCTGTTCTTTGTTCTTGCTGCACCGCCCCGCTCATAACGCTCGCACGGCTGAAGCCTAATGCAAACGTTTTACAAAAAACGAATCTCCGCCGCTCTGCTTGGCGCGCAATAAAACGCTCCCGGACGATTTTTCCCCCCTTTTTTTTTTTCTATTTCTTCCGAGTTCCAAATTTCGCCCCTTGGCTTTCTCCTTTTCGAGAAGGAAATTCGTGAAATTTCTCGTTTGAAGTAGTACAGATTTCGGCGACTGAGAAATGGGAAGGGAACTTTCGAAAATGGAGAAATGAAGAAAATTGGAAAGGAAGGAATATTCGAGGAGCGCAAAGTATCGGAATAAACGCTCGCGGACGATTTTTCTTTTTTAATTTCTTCCAAGTTCCAAATTTCACGCTTTCCCTTTCTCCTTTTCGAGAAGAAACTTTGTGAAATTCCCATCTGAAGCAGTACAATTTTCGGCGACTGAGAATTGGAAAGTGAACTTTCAAAAGTGGAAAAATGAATAATATTCGATCGAAACAAAGATCGCAGGCAAACCATCGAAACTCGATAAATAATATTATGAAAACGTGAGGAAATTGGGAAATCGAAACGAACGTAAGAATCTTCTCCATCGATAGATCCAAACGCGCTGCAATGACAAAATCCTAGAGTAGTGGAAAATTGCGAAACTGAAAGAGTTAATCTCGCTGAAAAACTTTGCAACGCGGGAAATCGCTGAATTGAACAAAAAAAAAAGTAGCGCGAGAGTAGAAGAGAATTGAAACCTATAACCGATTGAAGGTACGAGATCAAAGCGCAAACATCGGAAGTAATTCGCGTGTACCGTGGGTTGTTCGAGGTTTTTCGTCGGCGAAGAGAGAACGTGGTGGGGAGAAAAGAGGGAAAAGCGTGATTCTTGAGACAGCAGGAACGGCCGTGGCGGTGGAGAAACAGGCTGTCGGGACGTTATTCTTTTCTAGGCCACGCGTAAAATATTCTAATGGGCCTTTGTGTATACAAACGGCACAGTTTTCTCGGCTCGAACAGCGAGCGAGCGAGAAACACGGGGCCGGTCGTTGTCCGGCTTGTTTCAGCCGGTAGTCGGGCTAAGTGGCAAGTTTTGAAATACGGTCGACGGCTAGAGTCTCTGTATAACTTTAGTAGACCAAACTTCCGGTGGACAACGGTGCCGTGTACGAGCGGCGGGCTGTGGGAAAACGGGCGGGCTCGTATGCGGAACGCGTTTCCTCTGTTTGCTACGAAGAAAGCTAAGTCCTCCTCCCGGCTGTTGTTTCCTTGCTAATATTTGAATTTCCCGCCAAACGCCAAAGACACGCCGGAAGTTACAGTGGAGCCGGACGCGGCGGAAAAACGGTCGATGAATACGTTAGCAAATTGGAAGATGGATTTATCGGTGGATGTTGTAAGATAGATTTATAGGTTGATCGCGATGTGATGCCCGGTTTGCTCCAATTCCTCGAAACTAGGAGCAGATATTGGGGTACCACCGAATTAAAACACTTAGGGATCGTCGTTGCGTAGAAACAGAACTTTATTTTACGCAGATTTTAATGTTACGTGACGTGCACGTGGTGAAATAGAGAATGAACGCGGAAATGGAGAAAATAGGGCTATTTAAGGGTTCTGGGAAGGTGTTCTTTGGGTTGTGACTATGCGGGAGAGTTGGAAGGTGAAGAGTCCAGTATGAGCAATGGTGAAAGTGGGTGACTAGTTGTAAATACAGATAGAACTAAAGACTGAGATGGAAAATATTTGAGGGTGTAACAGTGAGGTAGTGGAATTTAGATGTTGCCCTTTGCAACGCGATCTCTCTTTACTCGTGAGAAGAAGAATTGCGGTTCGTTGGAATTTCTTGTTTTAATGGAAGAAGCAGAATTAATAATTATTATAATATAATAGCGTAACAACGGACAAAAAGAAATTCATTTAAACGCAGTATTTTCTATGTCAATTAGGGTTTGAAATCGGAAACGTCAAATTTGGAAGAACGCGGACTTCGAAATTTCCCAACCAACATTTCATCCCTGCGAAAATTAATCCATACCAGCGGAAAAAAAAGCTTGGCGAACGTTCGAACTTCGCTTTCCAGGTATACTTTATGGAATCCCCCCGTGGTTTCGTTAAAATCAAAAGTGCATCGAGATCATACGTAAAAAGAATACCACAAAAAATCGCCGTAGAGAAGAGACATAGGGGGAAAACAAAAGCGGAGAGAGAGATTTCCTTTTTCAATTTTCCATGGTCCGCGATTACAGGTCGCGTTACGTCGCGACGTTTTCACGTGCATCGCGAAAATATAATACTCGCGACTGGTTTCTGGCAACAAAGGTAAAGGTAATTGCGATCAAATCGATCCCGTTAGACAGTTCGATTTCCCCGTTGAACGTCGTCGACGCGTAACAGTCGTTACCAACGCGCTGCTGCCTCTCCTCTCTGTTTTCCCAATAATGAAAGTATAAATATTCAGACAGAGAATGGCGTGCCGCGAGTAACCGAAATCGATACAATTCATTACGATATCTGACGTTGATCCCCCGCAGCTCGATGCCACGCACGTAATGCGTAGAGACACCGGGGCTAGGAGATATCGCGCCGTGTCTATCGAGTCGCATGCACATGCATTTAAATTGCCAAAATTATAGTATCGGACCGAAAGCGGAATACGAACGGATCGTTGGGGATCTTACCGGGTTGGGGTGAGAGAGATAGCTGGCGGGAAATACTGAAATATTTTACGGGACTCCCGAGCGTGGAAAAGGGCACCGCGGTTACCATCGGCAAGTAACGTCGCACAGTGGCGAATTTTTCTTCGGCTAAAGTCCGACGATTTTTTATTGCGAAAATTTGCGTGGTTTACAGGTACTTCTCGGTTTGGGAATTTTTAATTTAAATTGTGGGGAGAATCAGGTATTAACACTAGGTTTGCGGACATTTCTTGTATACACTACCGGCCAAAAGTTTGGAATCACTGAGCATCGCAATTTACAGAAAAAAGTCAGCGACATTGAGAATTTTTTGAGAAAATTGAGATAAACTTCAAATCTATAAAAAATTAGCAGCAGATTTAATATTGATGAAAAATGGCAGGTGATCAATCTCTACGGATACCGCAGATTTTCTTTGAAAAACAACATATTATACACTATTAACTAAATATTATGTATTTATGTAAAATTTATAATAAGCATAAATGGTAGGAGGGAAATGCAAACGGTTTCTGTAATTGTCCTTGTGAAATTCGAAATGCGTCAAAATCACGCATCCCGTAAACCTAGTGTTAAGGACGTAATGATAAGTTAAAATTCTCAGGAATTCTCGAATTACGAACTGGTCGCCAGGAATTAATTAATTCCGTAAAGGCAGGAGGTACCTGTATTTTACCAATTGTGAAATTTATTTATATATACTCGTATAATTACGAAATTACGAATGCTGTTGTTTGTGAATTATCTGATCGTACCTTTGTGCCGAATTCAATTTTTAACGCGTCGTAATATAATCCATTAATTTACCTTCGATATGAGAATATTAATTTGTCCACGGTTCCAGGAAAATTCACTGTGCGACGTGAGACGTTGAATATTGGCTTCAACAATCGTTTCTAGTAAAATATCATTGCTAAATAAAATAAAAATAATTCAATTGAAAATAATTCACGTGGAGAATTCCAAGAAGCTTCTATTCAAAAGCGAAAGGGGAAGCAGATAAAGAGAGAGAGAGAGAGAGAGAAAGATGGGTTGAAAAAAGCAGCTCGAAATTTCTCTCATAACGTTGCGTTCTGATTAAGGTAACGCCGATGTTAGTTAATAACGGGTTTATTAGGTTTCCGCTAATAAATGGTCCCGTGGTCTCCTTATTACGTCGCAGCGTACCAGCGTACGATGTAAATTTTAATAAAAACCCGAGCGGACCCCGCCAGCTTTCTGCTTCTATACATATATGCATCTGTGCGTGTATCTGCCTGTGTGTGTGTATACACATACGTATTCTGGTAAGCCGTGCAACACGGCTGGCACACGATACAATACGCGGAGTGCCATTAATTCCCGTGCCTTCAGGAAAACGCATAAAGAACGACCAGCTCGTTGGTTACCAGGCTAATCCGCTTTGAGATTTAAGGCCCTTAATTGAGCCGATCCTGTCAGACCAGAGGAAACGTAGTTCGTCTTTATTAGGGGGACAGTGTTTTTGCACAGGTGACGCGAATTCGGTGGATAAATTATGCAGATGTGGTTGCGTAATGATGTTTGACAATTTCGAGCGGACTATTGGCCGTTATTCAAATCGTACGTTTGAAAAATGATTATTTGGCTGGATTTCCTTTGAAATAATTGTGCGTTAGTTTATTACACTGAAGTATGATTTACATTTTATGCTACGTTGTTAGATGAAAAATTGTGAGAAAAATTGGAGACACCGAAGCCGGTGAGGTTATATGTTTGAGAATTATTTTTTCCAATTTTTTATCTGCACAGCTGAATTTTTAAAAAATTCGCGTGTGATCTTTGTAGCGTAGGATATTTCGTTTCAGTTGATTTGGAATTTTTGAGTGGAGGTAATGTAATTTTAATGCGGTTTAAATATAATCAGAGTTTTCGTTCCTTTCTGAAATATGAATTTCATGACTGAGGAATTATTTGGAATATGTAATATTTAGATTTTCATAAATGCTTTATTCTCCAATGAAGACACCGCAGCCTGAATTTTGCAGAATATTAATTCCGTGATTGCAGAATGTCCGATTTTTAAATCTTGAAAATTTGCAAAAATCACCTTAAATAGATCTCTGATTCTCTAATAGAAATACAGTTTATGCCCTAATAAAGACACAGTAGCCTCAATTTTGCAGAATATCAATTCCACGACTGCAAAGTATTCAATTTTAAAATCTTAAAAGTTTGCAAAAATCACTTCAATTAGCTCTCTGATTCTCCACTAAAACTACACTAACCCAGAGAAACCTAACTTTCACGTCTCAAGATCTATAAAATATTCAAAGCACCTTTATTCCCCAAACAAAGACACAGTAAAACCCCCACAATCTCAATTACCCCAAAACAATCGTAATCGAAGAAGAGTTGCTTAAGAAAGTCTCGAACGAAGACGATAAAACACTCGAAAAGAAATATTAGCGTGTATCGACGAGAAACAACAGAGAAAACAAACAAAAAAAATATATGTAGTATCGGGGCCTCCATACCCGAAAATATGAAACCGACAAGGGAGAATAGAGAGAGAGTGATTGGCGTAGCGCGCAAAGCCTCGGCTTGCTAAGCCGAAGGTCCCGGGTTCGATTCCCGTTGGGTCCTCAATATTTTTCCCTAGGTTCCTACAAGTGGGGGCTCGTCCGGGATGGAGGCATCTACTCCACGAAGCTCCAGGCGCTGTGAAATGGAAGCATCTCGAGGGGTTGCACGTCTCCCAAAAATGCGTTGTTTCGGCTGTGTGCCACTGTGGGGGAGTGTACCCGAAAGTTGTTGTGTTGCACTGAGAACATTCGAGGGCGAATGTCAGTTCAGGATGGCCGAGTGTAGTATCAGGGCCTCCATACCCCAAAATAGGAAACCGGCACGGGAGAATAGAGGCCGGGTTCGATTCCCGTTGGATTCCTACAAATGAGGGGCTCGTCCGGGATGGAGGCATCTACGGCTGCACGAAGCTCCAGGCGCTGTGAAATGGAAGCATCTCGAGGGGTTGCACGTTTCCCAAAAATGCGTTGTTTCGGCTGTGTGCCACTGTGGGGGAGTGTACCCGAAAGTTGTTGTGTTGCACTGAGAACATTCGAGGGCGAATGTCAGTTCAGGATGGCCGAGTGTAGTATCGGGGCCTCCATACCCAAAATGTAGGAAACCGGCACGGGGGAATAGAGAGGGAGCGATTGGCGTAGCGCGCAAAGCCTCGGCTTGCTAAGCCGAAGGTCCCGGGTTCGATTCCCGTTGGGTCCCTCAATATTTTTCCGTCGTGGTTCCTACATATATCCCAGGACTTGTGACCGGGTTGTCGATAACGAACACCGGTGATAAATCTGGTCGGTGTGATTCAGTCGGCAAATAAATAAAAATGAAGGCAGAAATGCCAAGAACATTGGGTGGCCGCGTGTGCATTGGGATGCACGCAGGGAAACGCCACATTGAGTTCAACTGGGGAATGTACATTTTCCTGTAATAATTCTGTCCTGGTAAAATAGAAGTTGGAAAGCAATAGAAACAAGGATAAATGAGTTTACGTACGGTGTTATAATAATACGATGAATTTTACCAACCTATGCGAGAACGATCTATTGGAACTGTCATTAATGCAGGATTACGATATACATATACATATATATAAACGGTATCGGACAATAGTTTTAATAACATTTCACCGTCGACGACGACGACGACAATTGCCGGGTGTACGATAGATAATAACACCGTGCTATTAATAATACACGGTATTATCTGGTTGACTGTAAAATTTCGATGAAAAAGGATATCGTAAACATGGTACCGCGGTAACAACGCGTTTATCATTTTCGACAATTCAAATATTAGCTGATTAATGAACAAATGCGTCACAACAATGGTTAGTTTTGAAAGCACTGTATACTCGAGAAATAAACGAAATTGAATATCCTAAAATCATAATGATACGATAATTTTAGCCACTGTGCAGATTGCAATTTTAACCACTTCCAATTTATCTGATTGAGAATTAAATTCGTTACCTCAGAGGCTGGACATTTTCGCAATTTCTCACGCGTGCTGAATTTTTGTTTTCGCAAACATATTTGTTGTATCTCTCGTAATGCAAATTTTATAATGTACTGTGTGAAAGATAGATATTTTAGTAACGGTCAGAAGATCAGTATTAAAGGGTTAAATCAACGAAAGATCTATGTTTAAAAAAAAAAGAAAGAATGAAAACAAGGATTCTAAAGTTACTATAACACAGTAAGAATATATTTACCATTAATATTGAATGGAAAAGGAATCAACTAATAATCAAATCCATCAGGGGCGACGTTGAACCGAACAAACAGGAGAATCGGGAAGGAAAACGTGTCTCTGAGGAAATGAACGAGGCTAAAAGCTCTGTTCCCGTCGTAAATTCCTCGCGGCGCAGTTATATTTAGGCCAAGCTAATTTTTCGACCTATTCCCCATTGCCTGAATACTGCAGATTTATTCCCGCTGAAGTTGTGAAAGATGCTGGCTTAAGAAATAAATTTAAGGCACCGTTGGGTGCAGTAGGCCGCTGCGCTACTTGCTTCGAGCAAACTTTATTCCAAACTTGGTGAAAAAAAAAAAGGAAAAGTAAAACATCCGTTTTTCCCTCTACTGTGTGCAGCTGGTCTGTTTTATAAGTACCAGTCCATTCGACTTCACTTTTGTCACTGTAAAATGTGAATTACCGATTTCAACCATTTTCATCCTACTTTGTATCGTCGAAATTTCTTTCAAAATAATCCACCCTTGAATTAAGGTATTCACTTTATCTTTGGGATATAATAATTTCAAAACAATGTTAACCTCTTCTTTTTTCATTTATTGTATTTTATCTTCTGTAGGTAATTATACCGACGAAATTGCTTCAGGTAGAATAATCAATATTGAATTCAGATATTAACTTCATTCTTGAGGTTTCAATGTCTGAATATATTAATTTGAAAAATTGGTAATTTTTCTATAGGTTATTATACCGATGAAATTTCAGTGAATAGAATAATCGACGAATATTAACTTCATTTTTACGGTCGGTTTGCAATGTATCGATCTGGTGAATTTTTCTTGCTTGCAATATTGCGTTCAGTTTCGAGATCTCGCAGGAATTTAAGGACGAATCGTGCCCCATTAGGTCCGGTAAATATCCCCGGTAGGATGGTTTAAAATGTTGGTAATCGTGGCACTCGAAGGGGTAGTTGCACGGAAACTCTATTGTTTCTTTGGATTTCCAATCGTGTTCTAAACGAACACTCGAACTTCGCGGCGAAACTTGCCCCATCGTTAAACCATCGTAGAGGAAGGAAGAGTACGTGTTTCAGAAATAAAAT
>NW_017100177.1:1564516-1585281 GCF_001263275.1 Habropoda laboriosa
TATATGGATTTTTCGCTTGCTTGGAGTAATTTTAGTGAGAAAATTTGTAGTTTTCAAGGTAAACATTTTCTTCCGACAACAAGTTAATTTAGTTAATAGTTTATTTAAGTTAATTTAATAATTTAGTTTCTTGATTTTTTTCTTCGTTTTATTTTACTTACCGATTTTAGTATTGTACAATTGTTCAAATTTGTTTTCAATACTTTACATCGAGATATACTGTAACAATGTCGTACATTTTCCTACACTTTTCGTTAAAAACTAATCCTGTAATTCGAACCGAGTTACAACTTTAACATGATTTCCTGCAGTAAAATGTTGATAAAAAATGCACCCTGTAATTCTCTTCTACAACGTTGAAAGATTAAATTATATAGTTTCATTTAAAAAAATCTGCTACAACTTTGACACTTTAATTGAAAGAAAATTCTGCGAAGTGAATAAAAAAACCGTGGATATAGTCACAACGAAAACGAACAATTTCACGAGCGATTAAAAACGCGGGAATCCTCTTTGCAAAACACCGTTTCGATAATTATTCGAAACAACGTGAAAATTGTCAAGCTGCTTTCCTCTCTTATCCAGCGTTAATCGTTTCCCTCGCAATTTGCGCGCGAATTTTTCGAACATTCGCCACTTTTCACGCGTTCAAGTCTCTCAATTGTGACATAAGAGAAAATTCGCCGGATACATAATCACGGGTTGCCTAACGATTTTCCCAGGACGGTTATATCGATCACGGAGAGTAGCGGCGAACCATTCTGTCGCAATATGCAATTATAAAACAAATGCTTTCTGACGTAGATACGCTGAACACGTAGATTAAACAAAGTTTAACAATAGACCGAGCTACCTACGTTCTGCGAACGCTTTCCAAACCGGTATTGTATAATTGAAAGCAAACACGGCCGAACGATCAATAGAGTAATTAAACTCTGAAATGAATAATTAGCTACATGCTGTATTAACGCTTACGAAACTCCTGGAAAATTGATAAAAATCGTAGAAAAAGGGAGCGAACAGGGCAACGAAAAAAAAAATAAATAAATAATTTGCAATAGTTGTAGTAATATTAATTATCGTCAGGTTTCGTTTATTTTACTGTCCTCATTAAGAGAGAGAGAGAGAAATTATTGACAGGGCAGCTTCGAATTTTTCTCTATATTTTTAACGAGAAAGAATTCAACTTGTTCCCGAGTAAATATCGCTTGTTTAAAATACGCTAGAACGAGAAATAAGGAGGATACGAAAATTTCTGCAACGGTGGCGCGCGTTTCCCAGGGAAAATACTGGGACAACGTGTGTGTAGAGGGATTTTTGAGAAATTGCTGATACAAGGGAACAAAACGTTCACCCGTTAACCTTGTTACCCTCGGTGGAAAAATTAATGTAATGCACGATGCGTTTAAACGCGTTCGTTGAAACACAACTCGAGGGCTGCCGGCGTGTGTGTACACACAAAACCGTGTGTTTTCTATGCTTAGAAGCTTGTTTAACATTTTATTAAAAGGTTCGCTGGCTGCGCGTTTGAACGAGAGAGAAAGAGAGAGGCGTGGTTCGATCGTCTCGCGGTTCCGTTTCGCTGTAGGTATGTGCACAATTTATTATCTAACGTAATAAAAATTCATATTATTGCTCGTTTACATATCGAAAGCGAATTCGATGCGAAAGAGAAATATTTCTCGAGTGCTCCGGAGAGAGAATATATTGGATATTTTCCAAATCCGTCTTCGACGGTTCGGAAACAAAATCTGCGGAGTATAAATATTTGGGAGTGAAACGTTCGTTAAGAAGTCGAAATACAAAGTGGAACGATGAAATTAACGAAAGAGAGTGTGTGTGTGTGTGTATATAGTGAGAGCGTTCGGTGACATGCAGGGTAGCCAGGTTGAAGCTCGCAACTCAACTGTTGCGATAATGCATCTCTATAAAGAAGAATTTGCATGAACGTGCGATACGCGATTGCAGACAACGTCGTTTCGATTCATCCACGAACAAATTCCGCAGGACTTACTGCAACATTTATCCGACGAATTTTCGTGCAACTTTCTGCTTCACTTTTCGACAATCCTCGATAATTCGAACGATGCGAATATTTTACAATTATCATAAGCTCGACAGTTTTCTTTTTCTATTTGCATTTAATCGTTTTGTTTATTCGAAAATATGGAAAATGTTCTCGAGAGGATAATTAATTACGTGAAATCTTTGAACGGTGGTGGTTCTGTGAGTTTCTGTTCCAGTTGTTTCAAACCACTGGAAAAAGGATGAAGCTTTTGGAAAGTTAGTTAATCTCTCCCAGTTTGGTTTACACGAGAGTCAATGTTTTTCTCCGGTGTTTTTTTAATAAATTTTTCAGCCTTTGCAACTGTCAACAATGTTCCTGTGGGGGGAGAAAAAATAGAGAGCGAAGAAGGGAAGAAGAACTCCGCAATAGGTTGATATTTATTTCCACCGACGAATCAGTCTGGTAAACGAAGCCAGGATTTTTCTTCTTTTTTTTTTCGGTTCACACGGGGGTGCGTTTCCCTTGGATATACGGCACTGCTTAATTGCGAGCAAGAGCCGACCGATAGGGCAATTAACGGGTTGGGGACAGACCGGAGGCCGCGACAATATAAAATCCCATCAGATAGGCTCGATACGGTGCAATAAACATGGAGAATGTTAATTCCGGCATGTCGGGCACGAAATTAAATTCCATTCGATTTTACAGCCTTTCCATTCCACCAGATTCCCACCTTTCTACCCCTCTGTTTGTCGGTGTTACGTAAATTTCTGACTTCTTTCGTTGTGTGATTTTCTACCTTTTGTCCCCCTTTCTCTCTCACTCTTTGCGAGTATTAACTTGTTCACGTCGACGTGTTTGTATGTCGTTTGAGTCCGTTGATTACCCAGCCAGTGGCGTGTTCGATCTTCTCCACGGGACAAAAATTTCAGGACAAACCTGGATTCCGTGACGTTTATTTGTTGGTAAAGGTTCCCGGATTGTGCACGGGAAAAAATAGCTGGCCTTTGGTCTTTTATTGTTGGTTCACACACGTTCACTGACCAATCACTGCGAGTACAAAGTTAACCGAAGTTAATCGAGCTGTAAACATGAGAAGTTGTATCGCCTAATTTTAGGATGCGTAATTAAAATTTGAACGTAAACTTTCTGTAATTAAAAAAAAATGTGAACGTGTTGAAAAATGGAAGGAGAACAGGATTCGGCGAAAGGATCTTTTTTAGAAAAATTGAAAAATTTTTTACCATTACTATAAATTAAAAAAATCTCTTTTCGAGGTGAAATTTTCAGCACGAAATAAAGCTAGCAATTTCAGTGGCAAACTTTACAGGTACTTGAATTAACAACCACTTACCTAGGTTATTACAAAAGTTCAACCCTTTCAGTTCAGATTTAACGCTAAAATAATACTGTCCTGTGTATAGATTCCGTTTAATCTTCCTCTCAGTCCTAAAGAAAACAGCACACCTCACCTGCTAATCCTTTTACCTTCCACAAAACGTGCAAAGCATTGTTCCAAATATATATTCCATCGATCAAAATACAAAAAAGAAAAAAAAGAAAAACAATACCTCCACAAGAATTTCTAACCCTTTATCTTTCTTCCACCCGTTCTGCAAACTCTCGACCAAATGAAAAAAAACGGAACGAAAGAAAGAAACACAGCGAAAGGGATTCCGCAGTGCCAATTTAATCGCGTCTGCCACATGCCGGTGATCGATTAATCCAGGCTAACCAACGAAACAAAAAATAAAAAGCGAGAGAGAGAGAGAGAGAGAGGCGAACAAGGTAAAACAACATGCGAAGGAAAATCGAAATAACTTGTTAGTTTCCCTGTTCGATGGAGCTTGTCCGTGAAATCCGGTTGACTTTTCTCTGCCGTTGTAAGGTACGTATAACTATGCAGAGCTGCTGCATGGATTATCGATGAGTTACGATGGTAGAAAAAAAAAAAGTAAGCAAGAATAAAAAAGGGGAAAAGTCAGGGAGTTGAGGTGGGACGGGGAAAAAAAATATCAATTATACCGAGTGTGTTTCGTGCCGTGGGATTTAATTTTTGAGGTCGCGGCAGGTTGGATTTTAATTGGAATAACGCCGCTCGGTCGGCAGTAATTCATATTAATTCCTGGACTTTAATAACCAGAGGTCCGTTGGTCGGCCTGCCGAACTGATGATATTGGATTACACCATTGATTCGTCATTAATATCGATCACCGTTGCTCCACGCGCGACACGCTTAATGAGTATTCACTAGAAGCGTCCGTTGTTCCACGATCACGTAATTAAACACAGATCTACATAATACCATAGAAATGATTGCGAATCGGTGGCGCGACTGTCAGTGTAATCAGAATAGAAAAAGAAAGGAAAGCGGGCGACGCGATTCGCTTCGAATAAACGATTGATCGTTCGAGTAAGCCACGTCCACGGCGTTCTCGT
Organism: Habropoda laboriosa; assembly: GCF_001263275.1. Lineage (NCBI taxonomy): Eukaryota > Metazoa > Arthropoda > Insecta > Hymenoptera > Apidae > Habropoda > Habropoda laboriosa. The sequence continues at coordinate 1,568,964 of NW_017100177.1, forward strand.
GGAACGTTGATTTTGCGAAACTTTTCTTTTTTTTTGTTCAGCGTTCTCTTTTATTGTTTCGAACACTGAGCGGCACTTGGTCGGTTGAACTTTGAGGGAATTTACAACGATTTGTTAGGTGGAAAGCTAGGTGGAATTAATGTTACAATGGAATAAGCATCGGTGTGTATTGGATTGATCTGTTGGAGTTTGTGAAAGGGAATTGTTAATTATTATTGTGGTAATATGAGATAATGATCGCGGAATCATACGATAATTCGACTACTTTGTTACGTAAGTACTAATGGTATTAGAATATTATTGGTAATTTCTGGTGTTTTGTTGCGAAAGAGACTATTCGAGTGAAATTCTGCCATTTCGCGTCGCGAAATCTATAGAAATTCTTCGACTTTGTAATCCAACGACAGAATTAACCCTCTCGTCGTTATTCGCCACATATTTTCTTAGCCTTGTTTTAATTTTAAAAGGATACAATCAAAATGAAAATTTGCAACGCGTATTACGTACTAAAATTTGTCACACCGAAAGGGTTGAAAAATAGTTGATTTTCTTCGATTAAAACGTTCATCGTTCGAGAATATCCAAGCAGATTCTGAAATAACCCGCAGACATCGAAACATAATGTCACCCCTGCGTAACGCGTAGCGAAAGGGTTGAAATTACGACATTCGATCGTGACGGAGGGAGAGGAACGACAAGCCGTTAACATTCGATACGTCTCGAGATATTCCTTGTGTGTGCCCACGGCAGTAATTAAAATCACGAGTGATAGAAAGAGGGGCGAACAAAATTAGGGGGAGAGAGAGAGAGAATTCGTAATTAGCGCGTAGGTTATTAGGTTCGAGGGATGATCCGCGCGTGCGAATTAATCCGTACGAGATAGAAACGTTAGTTACACAGTGTTCACGTTTTCTGATATGAATAATTGACACGCTTAATTGCATAAAATAATTCCCTAGATCGTTATCGTGCGGCGTAAAATAGCATTACGCCGGTCCCAATCAATTGGCCGTCCTGTGGCATTGTTAACAGACGCACGGCAGTTCGTAGTTTAATATTAATGAATGACGTTACGATTCTCGAAATTACCGATCACTCTCTCTCTCTCTCTGTTTTCCACTCCCTAAACTGCGAGTGTCATAGACACGCCGTTCTAATGGACAGCCGTGAAAACGCGCCGTTTCTATTTCCCCGGGACAGCGCGTGGATTATTCGCCGATTAATAAACACCGGTAAAAGCAATAATGCCCTGACAAAGCATTATCGCCGATAGCCTGCTAGTACGTACTTGCCAATTAATGTGTCTGTTTCGGGACACTGCTTCTCGGTGGATATTTTCCGAATTGGCTGTTTTGAAGGGGAACGTGTGTTTTTACTGATGTATTGGCTTCGTCGAAATTTTCACGTGCACGTTTTTAATTAAATGTTTTTTGCTGTGAGTTTAAAGTACCTTCTAAGAGAGGAAATTGAAGAGATTAATTCGTGCTTTAAGAAGGTGCACCACCCTAAGTTTGAGAATTTTTTTTATAGGTAACTACTAAATGAAACGTTTCAATTTTTTTTTTAAGGGATATGAGTATATCTTTCAGCTTCTTTTTACAATTTTTAGAAAGTAAAAAGGTTATAAGATAGAGGGGTTTCTTTCAATAAGAAGTTGATGTTCTTGTCCATTTTTTAATTTTATTTTATAACGACGATTTATTTGAAACATTACGCTAAGAGTGCAGTAAATATTGTTCTACCTCTCTTATGAATTAAAACTCTGAACTATCATCGAAATACTTCACCCTCGAACAGTTTATGCTCATACTTTTAAACCACTGTGTGTTGAAACACAGTTAAGACATCGAGAATATATTCCACGCGAGCCAGATAAGCGTTAACATGGAGGAAACTTCTTGATTCACCATCGCAACATTTAGAAAGAAGAATCGCTGCAGCAGCAGTGAAAGATTCATCGAAAGCACCTCGTATCACTAATTTATTGTTCTATTTACCCCGATCACTGCGTAGAAGGAATTACATTTCCACCGTTTTCAAGCTTCAAAACAGACTTTCGTCCCTTCTACCATTCGATCCCATATCCAATCAAAAAGGTACAATAAAATATTTCCAATTCATATTCGGCGATAAAGAAAAATTGATGCCGAATTTCTGTTCATCGAAACCGTTTAGCCCGCGTTTATTATCGATAAATCTGCATTTTACTGCAGTCTCTGACAAGACAACGACCTCGAGAGAGAGCGCAGACCACACCCGAGTCACGAAGCTTCCCACCGTGCATAACTGCCTATACGTCGAGGGGAGAGGTGGCGGCTTCGTCACCGGAAAGCGGCCAGGAAGAAGAAGAGTCCTTCTTCGATAGACCTCCACCACCCCAGCCGCCTCTTCCGCCGCCGCTTCCACCGCCTCCTTCGCAACAATCACAGTCTCAGATCGATCACGCCACCGGTGGCTTGGGGAAAGACGAAGAAGACAGCGCGAAAGTCGCGGATCTGCTCGATTCCGCGGGCAGGGAAACGTCCGAGGAATTGGTCAGGTGAGACTTCAATCCGCCTTTTATTTTACCTCTACACCTCTAATTTCACTTGAATTCTGTGTGCAATTTAAAATTTTCAATTCAAAAATTTTGGTTAACTCTACGTTACTCTGGTGAGGTTTCGTGAAATTTTGAGAATTTAGGATTTTTATTTTCTTCTGCACTGTTTCGAGGCCTCGAAGCACCGAAATCTTATCGACGATCGATCTGAGGATTAGGGAAATTAAAATAAATTGAACGACACTAACTCCTGGTTAATTAGGAATTTTCTTGGTGACACAAGTCACGTGGAACATTAACCTTTTCAAATTTCATTTCGTCGACGTTTAATCGTATTACAGAAACATAGATACCAGGTACAGATTTACAGAAATTGAATAATGGTTCGGCAGGTTTGCTTCGCAGAAAGATGACAGGACGTCGATTGACGGACAGGTCAGAAGACCCCGTCACATCTCGAGGGACCATTACATTTCGAGGTGAGAATATTTTCGACACTGGTTAAACACTTTGCTACAAATTCCTTGTACTTGATTTTGAAAAAGAAATACAAATTTGGCATTTCACACCAATGAGCGGTGTTATTAAGTACATTAAATTACTAGTAAAAAAGAATCGACGATAGAGTTCGTATTTGAAACCCGACGTTGGATAGGAAATAAAAGGATCCAACGTCGAGTGCAAAGTGTCATGATCTACAACGAGAAAGAGATTACAGAAAAACGAGTTGGAGCAGGTCGAGGTACAATACCCCGTTGGGCGAGGGTACTAGAGTGCAGCAGAACGAGGGGGTGACACTTAGGAGGGATTTAACCGGTGCTACGAGAATTTCTTCAAGTACCATCGACCGAATATTCGACAACAGTAACAGGCGGCAGTACGGCATGGGTATCGTTGGAAGGTATTTGGGGTGAGTTTTCAGATATTCATCAAATAAATTTACCAGAGTATTTTGTGTGCATCTGTCTTTTTTTTTCTTCCTGTCGTTCGTGTAAAACGTTGAATCATTTTGAAACGAGATAAATATAAATTATTTTATTACCTGTACGAAATACGCTCGTGTGATACTGTCGAACGATATTGATAAAAAATGAATAAAACTACCGTTTATATTTATCGGTTGAGTGAAATTTATTCGGGATAGTGTAACACGATGAAATAATACTGCGAAAATAAGAGGATGAAATTTTTTTTTTAAAATATGTACCCTTTAGATAGTGGAAAAAGTGCTTTGAATATAGCACTTTGTTCGAAGTCGATATCTTATCTCGTTCCTGAAATATAGGGCTTTAAAGTGCACTCGTTTAGGGTGTATCAGGCGAAGTCTTGAATGACAGCTGAGGGGGCGTGACCTACATATTTTCCCGGAAGCGCGTACGCCAAGTAGTAGTAATAGTAAAAAGACATTGGCTCAGCGTCTGTCAATGACCACTGTACGACACTTGTGATTGGTCAGTGAGAAAGAGCGAGCGAGAGGTCCGAGTGTGCGACAAGGACAGAAGAGTAAAATGAGAAGAAATTAAGATCCTCTTTACACGACGATATCTCCGGAACAAAAAGTCCGATCGACTTGAAATAAAATTTATAATATAGAGAAAGGTTCCCCGTTTCTAACGGTGCCAAACTTGTTGCAAATTTTTCATTACTTTCGGAGTAATAATTACGTGAACTTTTGGTCATTTTAATTCATATTTACCATATGTTTGAATGGGGATCTCGATGAAATTTTACACTTGTAACTTTGTTGGTGTAGTAATTGATCAAACGTACGTGTAATTTATTAGATATCTTCAATTTTATCGGTATAAATAATGTAGTTAATAATTTATGAAATATTAACGAGACTTTTGCTTCAAACAAGTTTACTTCCCGACGTAAATTGTTTTAATATATTTTGTTATTTTTCATTGTTGCATTTATACGCGCGTACAGACGGTGCATTAGTGTCGTTCGACTACAAATAGAGTCGCGGGAACATGAAAAAAAGTGTAGAACGAAGAGTCACACGTTTTCTATCAGTTTTGGCATTCTGCGTACACGTTTATCAGATATCGCGCAGTCATTGTATATTGATGAGACTGTTGTTCCACATCGATGAAGAAATTGATTCCGGAACGGTTAGTAAATGAATTTCCGTACGAATAATTTTATTGCTTGATATTTTAGTCGTTCCTCGGAAAAATTCTCATTCGATGACAATTCGTCACTAGTGCAAACATACATAGAAGCGCGGGAAATTAGATCGAATATGCATAGTGAGGATCAGAAGTGCTGAGAATACAAACGACCAGCCTTCTCTTGCTACACGCATAAAAATATTTTATAGTATGCAAACTCATTCCGTCATTAGTAAAAAAAAGAAAAAGAAGTTAAAATACAATAATGCAACAAAATCGAGGAGAAACGTTCAACTTGAAACGGTAAATGTGTCAGTATTAAATATTTTCTACGTCGAAAAATACACAATAATGCGCAAAATCACGAAAAAATTTTCAGCCCTCGTATTTTCGATGTTAAACATTTTCTGTCGCAAAATTTCTAAATTGAGAAATTCATCTGAATTCTTTCATTACCTATTCGTTTAAAGAATTTAAATTGTCATTGCCTTTCATTCGTTTAAAGAATTTTCATAGTGAAAAAATAGAGCCGTAAAAATTCTACTTTTTTCTGCTTCTAAAGGACGAAATTATTAAAAATCCGTCTCGATTCTTCAACTACACGCTGAAAGAATTTTCATGCGAGAATGGGAATAATCGTGGTAAAAACCTGGAGCCGCAAAAATTCGACTTTCCGTCGCTTATTTTATCCTAGCAAGTTGATCTACGGATGAGATGATAATGCGGCTTTATTAAAACAACTTTCTCGCCAGCTCTCCTCCATTCCGCTTTAACGATCGCGCGAAGGTTTTATCATGTAGGTGTATGACCCAGTTGGAGATACACAACGTGGCGCAAAAATAACAAACGTGGACAAGCGGCAAATGTCAGAAATGAAAAAAAAAAAAGAAAAAAGAAGCGGTGACGCAAAGCGTCTTGTCGAGGCAGCGTGATATTTAAAAAATGCCAACAGGGATATATGGTTATCGATCACCGCGTGAAACTTTCGCGGCTCAAAGCTCTTTCTCTCCTCGCTTGTCGTGAAAAGTCATTATTTATCGATAGCTATTGTACATCGATACATAACGCACGCACACTGCAGAGAAGACATCGTAACGTAACTCTCTGACTTGCGTACGATCTGTTCGATTTAAATGTAATCGTAATTTCAGCGAATTTAAGAGAATTGCGAATACCTACGCGATTTTGTTAATCTCAGATTTCGCGTACAGATGAAAGACAGATTAGTTTTTTCTATATATATATATGTTATGCGTGTCGCTTCGTTATTTGGGTTAATCTTCAAACACTTTGTGACACAGTTGAGATAATAAATTTTCCACAAACGGAAAGTACGAAATTTGCCCCTGTATATATGTATGTACCGTGTATGATAAAAGTAATTCCGGGATGTTGCACAGGTTCTCGTAACCAGCTTATCGTTTTAGATACGAATTATGCATAGTATTTCAAAGCCAGGGGAAACTTGCAAAGGAAAGGGTTAATGGGTAATTAACGAGACGAGATGTTCGAATTTTTAGCGTAGATTTTTATTCGAGGTAAAAATTAAAAGAAGTACACGTATTTGAGGAGGAAAATGGTTCTTCTTGAGAGGAAGAAAATTTTCCGTATAATTGCAGGAGATCTTTTCGAAAGAGCGTGTCCCAGAAACCAGACGTCAGGAAGCAACTGGACGACTTCGAAGATCATCGTCCTTATTTTACGTATTGGATCACCACCGTGCAAGTGCTCATTTTAATAATATCGCTGGCGTGTTACGGTTTTGGGCCTGTGGGCATGGATCTCAGTCACAGATCGGGATTGGTGAGTCCATCGTCCTCGAAAATTATTTCCAAAGATTCTCTACTTTTCTGAAAAATATTTGCAAAAATTCTCCGCTTTTCTGAAAATACCAAAGAAAAATCAGGAACATCCTGAGCCAAAAATAGGGTATTCAAAGTTACTCGAAAGCTTCTAGATTCCCGCAAATTCCCCACCGACCAAAACTTTTAAATCACCTGCAAATTGACAATATTGAATCTGCTACTAATTTGTTATAGATTCAGAATTGATGTTGCGGAGATCCATAGCACTTTGCTTCATTTCATTTCATTTTAATGATAAAAAATTCTTAAAATTGCTAACTTTTTTTCTGGAAATTTTTGCAATGCACAGTGATTTCAAACGCTATATTTTTCCACGAACATATACATTTCCTCCAAGTCTGTGGTCTAAGCTTCGTTCGCCAGAATACACGTCCGGTGGTCTTGCAAAGAGTGTGAAAGCATCAGCCATTCTTCAAAGAGAATTCTAAGCAGGATGTAAATAATTCTGGGACGTATGTCGGACAGGTTCTCGTAACCAGTTTATCGTTGCAACAAGTGGACTACCAGGAACCGGCGAATTTCTGGTTTGGTCCGAGGGCCGCGGATCTGATTCATCTGGGCGCGAAGTTTGCACCGTGTATGCGTCGCGATATTAAAATCCTGAAGGAGATCGACGTCTGGCGGGAAAGAGAACGGGACACCGCGTGCTGCATCAGAAACGACGATTCCGGCTGCGTGCAATCCAGCAAAGCGGATTGCTCGGTGAGTTTTTTCATACACGTCTCTTCAAGTTGAAAAATCAAATATAACGCGAGCCGAGTTGTGGGTTTTCATCACGTTTCGTGGATTTATAATGTGTGACCATCTTTTGCGAACCAACAGGTCCGGGGACTAAGATCGACTGCTACGGTAATGTTCTATGGAATTAATATCTCGTTGTTGGTTAGATTTTATTTCTCTGAATAGTTGCTTCTTGTACTTTCTTCTTTTTCACATTGTTTTTGCATGCATTAGAGAGAACTCGTAAAGAGATCTTTCTTTTTCAGTAGGACGTTTATTTTGGAGATTTTGTAAAATGGATTAGGTAGAAAATATTGAGATACAAAGTGGATGAAAATGTAGGAAATGTAAGGGTGAGACAGAGTGACGATGAAGTTTGCAATCTTAGTTTTGCATGAGACAGAAATTTTGAATTTTGCATTTTTCTTTTTTTAGTTGATACTCCTTTCCGTTGATTTTATCTCGAGAAGAACGACTCGGTGAAATGTCTGACGATTTTTTCTCGAAACTTTAGAATACAATATCGACTTGGAAAAAGTGGGGACCTGGGGACAGTGGACCAGGAGGACGCATAAGCGGATCAGTTTGCGGATTAGATCCAAAGTTCTGCGACGCTCCAGCCAGTATAGCACCGTACGAATGGCCAGACGACATCACAAAGTGGCCCATTTGTCGGAAAACCAATCCGTTTAATCAGCGTTTTAGGTAAATTCGTCATCCAAAAGTCCAGTCTTCTTTGTATCTTCCTTATCTATTCTTCGTCCACTTGTTCATACCTTGACAAAGAATTTTACGCTTCTCTTCTTCTTCGAATTTCTACAGTTAGAAGGTATATTCGAAGTCTCCAAAAGAAAGCTAAGATTCTTCAGAAAAATTAACCCTTTAGCTGTGCATTTTTCTATTTTTAGCGTAGTTGTCAGTGAGAGGCTAAAGGGTTAAACACCGCTCTTATCAAACAAATTTTCACGATCTTTTCCTGATTAATATATAGGAAAATGTTTTGCCTTGCTCAACAGTAGAAACGGGAGTCAACGGAGCAATGGAAACTTCCCGGTTGGCAGGTACAAGGACAAGATGGCGGAGCACATGGTTTGCGAGGTGATAGGTCATCCGTGTTGCATTGGTATCCATGGGATGTGTCGTATCACCACGAAGGAGTACTGTGACTTCGTCCACGGTTATTTCCACGAGGAGGCGTCTCTCTGTTCCCAGGTCGAGTGTTTGCACGACGTTTGTGGTATGATACCATTTCTTCATCCTGAGTGGCCAGATCAGTTCTACAGGCTCTTCACCACCACGTTTCTTCATGCTGGGTACGATCCATTTGTTGTAGAATTTTCAACATCTCTAAGATTCTTCGTCGAAGAATCGAAAATTAAATTAATTATACAGCAGACGTGTTTTCTTTATTGGAAGAATTTCTCGTGTTGCAGAATTCTTCATCTGTTCATCACACTATTGGTTCAGTATTTCTTGATGCGGGACTTGGAGAAGCTGACAGGCTCGCTGCGTATCGCTTTCATTTATTTCATTGGGGCGCTAGCTGGAAATCTGGCCAGTGCCATTTTCGTTCCTTACAGAGCAGAGGTATGTGCTTCTAAACGTTTTCAAGTGTAGCTTAATTATTGGTATATTTTCGATACGAGGACAAATTTTTATGCAATCTATCTAGCCATCGGAATAATTGCTTTTACTGTCAGGTTGCTGTGACATGTCTGGTAGGAAACTTTCGATTGAAATTTCGCAAGTTTTGAAAAAGAAAAGATTCGCTTTTACACGATAACTGCAGCGTGCACAGTTCAAAGCATTATTCACGTACGTGGATTCACCGAGCTGTGAAATCGACCTTACAGTCGAAATCTGAAAAAGAATCTTAGGGGCAAAAGGTTTCCTTCGGATAATGAATTGAAAATTGCTGTAGACGAATACTTTGAAGACCTGCCAGAAGAATTTTCCTCTGAGGGAATGCAGCAGCTCTAAAAGAAAAAAGAAAAAAACCGTTGAACTAAGTGTGTAAGTATACATAGAAGGTAGGTATGTAGAAAAATAGGGATTTTTCAATGTTCTGCGTGCGCTCTCTTTCATGGCTAGGTAGATCACAGAAAAATTTGCCCTCGTACTTGTTAATTTAGAACATTTTATACCTTTGAATATAATAAGATAATGGCTCTAGTATGCAGGAAATCTTTCAAGTGGAAGGTAATGAATATTTATATTAAAAATACAAGATTTCTAAGGGAAGGGTATAGAGGAGCGATCCTTCAAAAATTTCACGTGAAAAATCTGTGTCGTAATTATCGAACCATTCCAGCGATAATTTTTCTAATAAATTTCCCTCCCTATTTTTCATTCGAATTTCCTCTATCGTTCTAATTCGTCGAACGGCGAATTTAACGATCTCCGTCTAAATAGAAAAATCAGTCAGCTTCGTGAGAAATTACAAACCGAGCCAGCCGCCAATTATCAAACAAGTCGACGCGGTTTTATTAGGCGCGCCACGTGGAAGTTTTAATTGAATAATTTCACGGGACGTTTAATGGGCGCGTTTCATTGTGTATCGTCGATTTAATCGACGCTTTGACCCAGGCTGGCTCAAGCAATTGCACGTTGAACCACGTTGCACCCGTGACTCATATCCGTGAAAAGGGTAACAGCGTTACAATCGTTTCCTTCAACGGTGTTTCCTCTCGTTGTCGTCTTATCGCGCGATAGTTCACTCCCTTTAACACCTCGGTGAACTCGGGAGTTATACGTCAATTCTATTCCCGCTAGTCTCTCTATACCCGGTGTTTCTCTTCTATCAATGAACGTACCCACTCGTGAATTCAAGCAGATTGCATGGAGAAGGCGAGAGAATAAAGCACCGTTCCCAGAGAAATAATACCGTCCAATTAGTTCTAATTAGTTTGGTTAAACGCACACCTTCCGTCTTCGAGAAGTCTCTCTCTCTCTCGTGGTACAGTGTTGATTATTGTTTCTGCCTGGTTGCACTCGAGCGTTAACATGATTTGTGCCGCGCGGATTATCGATGACTTTCTTGGAGAGGTTTCGTTTGTTTCGCGGATGAAGTCAGTCGAAGCAGAATGAAACGCTTTTCGAGAAGATTTCCCTCGTTTCGTATTCCATACAGCGTGAGAAGGAGGAATGTGAGAAGTTGATGAATTCTCGCGTTTATTTTCAATTTACCAAATACCAATTTTTCCACAGCATTGATACAACGAACAGTCGTTGAACAATCACGACACAAGAAATAAATAATAAGCCTAATAATAATAAAATTATCCTTGTTCGTTTACCTGTTACCTAAGAGTTACACCTGTGTCACACGAAACCACTGTCAATTATTCCAGGTGGGACCAGCAGGCGCGCACTTCGCCCTTCTCGCCACGCTCATCGTCGAGATACTTCACTGTTGGCCGATGCTGAAGCACCCACGTCGAGCCCTGTCCAAGCTGATCTTCGTCCTGCTAGGCTTGCTTATTCTGGGCATTCTACCATGGGTGGACAACTACGCTCACCTGTTCGGTTTCATCTTCGGTTTCCTCGCTGCGTACGCGCTTATGCCGTTCATCTCATTCGGACACTACGATCGTCGTCGGAAGATCTGGCTGATTTGGATCTGTATGATCATGATCGTGGTACTGTTCGCGCTGCTTCTGGCCCTGTTCTACAACGTGCCGGTGTACGACTGCGAGGTGTGCAAGCTGTTCAACTGTATACCGTTCACGCGAGACTTCTGCGCCTCGCAGAACATCAACTTCAAACGGGAGGAGCCCGTATGACACACGGGGCCGTGTTTCGAAGTCGAGTTCGAACCATCCTTCCACATTCTTCAGGGTCGTATCAACGCCTGGAGAGATTTGATCGTGTTACTTCTGTTACGCCACTCGAATACAATTCGAGTGTAGATCGAGAAGTGGCTATCGACGCGATCCACGAAGAAGACGTACGAGCCTACTGAGAAGCATCCCCCTCGACGCTTTTTAGAATAATCGATATGTTCTGAAGTGTCTGAAGAGGAGGAGAGATCGTGCTCGTCCCAGACGAACGACATTGCCTTAAAAGTAAAATAACTCTACTGGGAACATCTCGGTGGTCGGTGGACCACAGCGGACTATGTGCTCCACGGTGGATTGTAAATATTAGAGAAGAAAGAAGAAGAAAAAAATAAAAATAAAGGGAAAACAAATAAAAATGAAACGGCGCCTTTAAACGTAACGCGACTATCGTTCAGGAAGGATCGACACGAGTGGGACGATCTGTCGTTTGAAAGTGTGAATTTCGAAATGGTGATTGAAACTGGTGGATTAAAAAAAATGGGTGTTAAGAACGCGAGGAACGGGATGATTCGAGGGATCGAAGAACATTTTCTTTGGAAGCCTCTCGTTCGCACCATGATGTTCGAACGTTTTTTTTTTCAAACAAAGAGATGATTAAGGGAGAAACACGTGTACATAGTAAACGAAGACTCTTGTTATATATACATAATATACATACGTACGATGTAAGAACGACCTTAATAAGTTTAATTTTTGAGAAAAAAATAGTAGAGAAGGAGAAAAAGAGAGTTCGAAAGTGTGTTTTGGTAGCCAGTAACACCTCCGAGACGCTGGAACTATCTGTGATGGCCACACGATTGTCTTCTTCGAGAGTATTTTTCATAACGCCAAAGGGGTGCAACATCTAGAGGAGATCCACACCGGTTGAATCGGATGAGCTTACACTCTAACACGGCCAAGGAGATGATAGAGAGATCGACGATTCGAAGGGGAAGAAATTGGCAGGAGGGAGATGGAGGAAAAGGAGAAGTGTTGATGACGATAAGTATATGTCCGGTGAACCAGCGACGAAAGAAAAAGAGGGAAATGAAAAAAACGAATCAATTTTTTATAACAACATGTGCGAGAGCGGGAGAGAGTGAGGAGGGAGCGATTATCAGAGAACAATTAATCAATTTCCACCGTTGTACATAATTATAGATGCGAGGAGAATCGGCTAAGAGGGAAGGGGGTTGAGAACGAATGATAGAAAGGAGGATGGATGAGAGAAAAAGGGAGAGAGAGAATGCAAGAGTGAGAGAGGGAGAATGCGAGAGTGAGAGAGAGAGAGAGAAAGAGGTACACACGATTAATTTTGGTTAAGGTAAAAACAAAGAGAACAAACAAAAACAAAAAAGCAGCACTGTGACATTCGTGAATGTGTATTTTATTACAACGGGTATGTAAATGTAAGAGAACAAAAAAGAAAGATTGTCTGAGAGGGAGAGAGTGAGAATGAATCTGTTCGTCTGCGTTTGGTCGCGTGTAAACGATCATTAAATTGAGTATGTACAGAACACGAGAGAACAAGAAGAAAAAATAATAGCAATAGCGAGCGTGATGTACCACAACGTGGAGATCGTCGTGAAAGCATAGAGAGAGAGAGAGAGGGGGGAGAGAGAGAGAGAGAGAGAGAGAGAGAGAGATGAAGGAAAGAAGGGGAAAAAGGCACCTCTAAATGTCGTGTCGCGCGTTAAGCATTCGCGATCTCTCATTCATTCTAGCGTAGCATGCTCGACGAGGAAGTCGAATATAGATTTCGTTGACGCGGCTACGTCTATCGGTTCATCTGGAATCGTAGAAACATGCCATGGAAGGAAATTGTGCTTTCTACTTGATAACTGACCATGACCAAGGTAAATTGGCTTGATATGTCGATTTTGTGAATCTTCGTTGGGACACCGTGGTGAAAGGTCATGTAGTTTTTTAATTATCTTAAGTGTTATTTATTATTTCTTCGAATTTCCGAGTATTCCTGTTGTATTTTTATTGCGCTAGAGTTGCAATTAAGGTGCGTTGTTTTATTTATAAGGTGAAGGGTGTAATGCTTTGATATTTTGGTGCTTCAAAAACATTTTTTAACAGCCTTTTTAGAATTTTCAGATTTTTAATATATTTCGAATACTGCTTTTAAGTATTGAAAATTATTTTATAGCTTTAATTCGAAGGAGTTCGATTCTTTTTACAAAATATCGTAATTTAAGTTTCAGTATTAATAACAATTATTGCAGAACCGTGAAGTTTAATTTACTCGTTGTTATTATCGACGATAGAGTATTTATATCGTTTCAGTATTTTTAATTGTACAAAGTAGAGGAAAGATTTGAACGCTGAATGCAAGCAGAAGCATCATTTCCTTCCCTCGATAACATTCCTTCGTATAATTTCGACGAACGTAACAACTGTACCATGTTGATTATAAATCTTTGGTGTTCCTTTTCGATATTTCGTGAATGTAAAGGCATGGTTTTCCATCCTCGTACGTGTTGAGCATGCCACGAGAACGGTGTTTCATACGAGATAACTATAATCGACGAATGATAATATTTGTAATCACTTATGCATAAGCGTAATGTTAATCGGAGAAACGCACTTTTTCCAAAGAAGAAAGAAAAAGAAAGAAAACTTTCAGGCGGTATACTAAATGATTACATATAACGATTCAATTATTCTTCATATAATCGACGAACAATTTTTATACATTTTCCCCGCGTATGTATCGCTCTAGCGCTTGAAAATTTCGAAATTTCTCCTTCGTTTGTTTTTTCATTGTTTTTTTTTTTTCTATCGGCGACGCTTAGAGAAGGATAAATAAACACGAAGTACATCGTTTAACGTTAATTTCGACATTTACCTTTTTGGCTTGAATACACTTGTAAGAAATGTAAACGTAACAAAAAAAAAAAAAACCATATAAGCGAAAAAGAAGTATTTGAAAGTACAATGAAGAACCAATAACGGTTTAACGTATTTCTTTGAATTCGTGATATACATATATTTTAATCGGTATAACGAGTAAATTCAGAGAGATGTCACTCTGTGAATTATGGCAAACGCGACAATTACGATAATCGAAAACCATGCTCGATGAAGCAAAATCGACCAAATTTCGGCTTGAATCTTTCAATTAGGATCGCGAAGAAAATCTTCTTGCTTCATTTATCCACGATTCCTTTCTTCTTTTCGCCGTTCGCCTGAACGAGGGCTACGCACAAATCACCGCCACATACGCCCCTTAACGATCGGTCGGCACGAGTTCACGTGTTTCTGTGTGAGGGAATCAACATTATAAAACGATTAAGCGAGAGTTAATGAAAGGGCTGGCAATGTTCTCGCGGCTTGGTTAAGAACGTCGCTTTTTCTTCTCTTTCGTGAAAATTGCCCCTTAATTCGGCTAAAAGTGAACCTCGATTATGTCAACGACTGACGTTGCTTGATAAAGCGAATTGCAGCTTGTGTATTTTATTTCTGATGAATGTAATTAATTGAAATTTAATATCATTTTAATTTTACCAATTTTCCTTTATATATGTAAAAACAGAAATACCTCTGAACATGATCTTTCTCAAAAGAATTTGCTTAAAAAAGAAATAAAATGCTGAAATCATGAAAATTTCAAGCGGTGAAATATTCTAGTTGAACGAAATTTGGTTTTAATTACGATCGCAATAACGCTTCTTCCAACGACGTGGAACGTTTACGAAAGAGAAGGCTGCAATTACCGGTGGAAAAAATGGTCGGGAAATTGGAGCAACAGCCGCGAGAACGAAGAGACAGAGACAGTTATCCGACCACGCACACGATACTCGTAATTTGCATCGATTTACGCGCGTGCAGCAAACGATTCTCCGTTAAACGCATCAATGACACGTACCTACACGCATAATACCACGAGAAAAGAAACGAAAAAGAGAAAGAAGAGAAGAGACGACGCGAGGAGAGATTCTCTTGATCATTTTCTACTCTGCCGTTAATTTCCCCGTAACAGCGAAACGCAATCTTGCCTTGAATTGATTTTTCACCGTGGCAAACGTGAGAGGAAGTTGAAACGATCGATTGTTCCAGGCTTCGTGCACATTGATTTCATTCATAAACTCGCGATAGCTGAAACTCGTGTAAAATACAATCATCGAAGAGAAACGATTTAAACGAAACGAATCACCGATCGTTCTAAATAGAGATCTCATTTTCGGTAGGATGTAGATCATTGAACATTCGAACTGCACAACGACGAATCCTCGGCCGAAGTTTCAACTTCCTCTTGTTGGTGCACGATACACGCATTAACAAATTACACAGAATCGATACATTTGCATTTTTGCTGGTCGAGCGAGAGTAGAATTTATCAAATATGCTACTTGAAATTTTTCTTTATCTATCTTGAGAAGTCTACAAAATTTTCTTCGATCTTCTCCTTACTAAAAGCGACTAAGAAGCCGAAAAAAAGGGCAAAATAATGCGAATGAAATTTTTCTTAACCCTTTCCTTACCGAAGGTGACTGTAGTCACATCGTAAAAATTTCGAGCATAGGAAAGCTTGACACCTCCAGAGTAATCGATTTACTTTTGTCGAATTGTTTTGTTTTATTGTCCCAGGAACTGTGAAAATAACGACACTAAACGATATTTATGCTCTGTCGCTGAAATATACGCTCGCGTCTTCACTGCCCTAACTCTGCCGTAGCGAAAGGGTTAAAGAAAAGTGTTCTCTAAAAATTTAGCACATTTCTTTCACTGGAAATATCTAAAATTTAATTTGCGACTTCTCCCTTTCATTTTCCAAATAAAATTCGAAATCTGTCGTAATTCTTGCGTTCGATAAATTTTATTACAATTTGTGCGACTTCTAAATTACAAAATTACTTCTCTTCGCAATTTAAAGAAAATCGAAGAAAATTAAGAGAATCTCCTCTACGATCTCTACTACCAAAAATTCACGTACAATTTCACTCGCGCCCGTCCATCGAAATGCACGTTTGATCAGCATCGCGCGAGATGATAATCGCACACGAAACCAGCCGAACGATCATTCGAAAATCGTGGTTGTCACTGTAGGAAAGTGAATGACGGTTTCGAGGTGGTAGAATCACGGCGAGAGCAGGCGTGTGAGAAAATTCAGACGACGCATTTGTGAAAATACCTTGTGATAAACGATCGAGCAAAAGATGCGTGAAAAAGTCGAGAAGGGTTTTTTGACGAAAGAATGGACGAATGAGTGAACGAGAGAGAGAGAGAGAGAGAGAAAGAGAGGCAAGAGAA
>NW_017100177.1:1585326-1585602 GCF_001263275.1 Habropoda laboriosa
TTCGAATAATATAAATATATAAATATATAAATATGAGTATATAAATATAAACACGTATACATAAAGAGGTACGAATTAAGGACCGAGTTGGACCGTGGCAATTGTCGACGAGTAACATATTGTTATTATTGTAAATGTGTCATATACAGGTAATAGCATGCCGTACAAGAGAAAAACACACAAACGTGAAGAGATGAGAAAATAAGAAAACACACACCAAGAGAGCGAGAGCGAGAGAGAAAGAGAGTGAGTGAGTGATTGCTAGAAACCGAGAAC
>NW_017100177.1:1585623-1587897 GCF_001263275.1 Habropoda laboriosa
AGATACCTTCGATATTTCCATACCGATCACGGCGAGGTGGAATATCGTCTTTCGCCGCGGGGACGATCAGAGTCGACTGCGTTGCGTTCGCCCAACTTTTGGAGGGACGACGAGAAAAGGGTTACGAGGCTGACTGCTTACGGCGAAGATCGATGAAGCAACCTAAACAATTATGCTGCATTTCTTCCGCTTGAAAAGCTCATTTCTCCGTTTTATTTTAGTTGATCTTTCATTTCATTCGGAAGTGAAATCAAAACATCCGTTACAATTCTTGCGTCTCGTGGGTAATTAATTGTGTAAATTTTGTACAGGAAACTGTGGAATATTTTTCGTGATTTTTCCATGTGGCACGTTTTATTATTTTTAAGGATGAGTATCATTTTAAGAGGTGTGTAATAACAGAGAAAAGATCGTACCTAAGTTTAACTTGCCAATTAAAACATTCAAATACAGTTAGTTTCTTGCACTTTCTGAAACTTGATTCTAATTATTCGCAGAAAGGTCTGTCTTCTCCTCGAATAATTTCTTCTCTCAGTGTTGTACTGTACTTGCACAAATACCGAACACCTTAACAATTAAAAAAAAAAAAAGAAACTCGCCTATGCACAATAACATCTTCTTCACTGCCACAATTCATTCACGAAAGAAAAACCCCGCGTCGAGAAGAATTCATCAAGCACAACTACTTTGCCATCACCGACCAGCGAAGAACACCATAGAACAATAGTATCGAATCGAAGCCTCGTAATCCGGATCGCCGTAAACGAAAATTCGTCTCTCTCCAGAGGCCAGGCGATGTTTAGAAAAGCGAAAAACAAAACAAAAAAGTGCTTGACAACGTTTAATCCGACGAAGAATAATCTCATTCGACGTAGAGAGAAGATTGTATTCGTTTGAGCTACTTCGGCTAACGCGAGAAGAACAAAACAAAATAAAACCGTAGTCCCTCGATGAACGAAGAAAACGAAAGAAGCGGTGAAAAACCGAGGTCGAAGAACGAGAAATAAAAATATAAAAATGGTACGCGAGTTTCCCCATCTACTTGTCGACGTGTGAAAACAAGCGATTTATATACACGGAGGTCCTCTCGACGATTCGCTCTCGATCCGTCGCGGAGAGGATTATTAAATGCATACAAAAAAGCAAATAAAGTAAATAAAAGAGTAAGGAGAGAGAGAGAGAGAGAGAGAGAGTAGGGTGTATTGCACGCATCGAAGAAAAATAAGAGAGAGAGAGAGTAATAATGTCTTGTAAATAAAACGTATGCGTCGAAAATGGACCAAGGACCTAAATAGTGCAGCTCGTGTAAAAAATTGATATCCCGATCTCGCTAATCACGTAGACGAGCTCGGCAGGTAGGATCAAAAAAAAAAAAAAAATAAAGAAGCTACAATTTATCCTAACGTTGTTCAAAAGTGGCGAGAGACCACTCGTCGCGACGACGAGCGATCCTGGAATCTACTGTGCATCGATCGTCGCGGGAATTCGACGCTTTCCACTCAAGAAGATCGATATGATCCAGTGATAATTGTATTTCTCATTTCATCTTCTAATTTTTCGAGAAATTCTCTGTTTTCAAGCTTTGTCTTCGATTAAAATTTGCAATTAAAAGAAATAAGAAATTTCGCATATTTGAAGTTAAATGTTTCACAAATGTGAAATTAAGTATTTCAGTAATTTGGAGTGAAATATTTCCAAAGTTTGAAATTAAAAGTTTCACAAATTTGAAAAGTGAGAAATATTCAGTTTCGTGATCTCTTTGATTCCTTTTCAAATTACTTTCCGAAACTTCTTAACTCTTCTCTTATCAAAAACAGAGAGATACGATATTAGGCTAAAAGCACTCATAAAACGCTGTTTCATCACTGCCATTGATATTTCGATTTTGAGCGCGATCTACCCGCTGCGCGGTCAGCGAATGCCGGAAATGAACCGAGGAAATAATAAATAGAGCAAAGGGAAGAGAGCGGAAAAGATACCATTCCTAAAAGTGTTCAATCGATTTCACGATTCAACAAAAAAAAGAAACCCAAAAAAAAAAAAACGTCACAATTTTTCATACAAATCGAGAATGGACTAAAATAAAGACGAAAAAAAAAAAATGTTCGTAATAAGTAATTGATAATTTTCCCTCGAGGCGCGAAGCTCGATTGATTGCGCGACGATCTATGCACGACCGAACGCCGGATCGTGGTTTGAGACTCGATTACAAACGGAGACAGAGCGAATCTGTGCGAGAGCAAACAAATTTATTCTAATGACAGTCCTCGATCC
>NW_017100177.1:1587947-1598820 GCF_001263275.1 Habropoda laboriosa
TCTGTATCCCTGTATCTATAACGAGTGATATAAGCATTAAAGAACAAAATGAAAAAAAATGATGAAAACGATGGACTAAGGGTTACGAGTAATAACGACTGTACTAATTAAACGATTAATTATTATGAATTTACTTCGCCAGGTATTTTCGTTTCATCTAGTAATCGGTAAGGTTTTCGATTACGATTATTATTACTGATCATAAACGATGCATTGTAATTGTCGCTGTTATATACAATACATACATACGTGCGTAAAATATAGACGTATACGATATGTGCACGCGTGCGCACTCAGAGAGAGACACGCGCGCGTCATTTACACGCCTGTGCACATATGTATATGTGTATAAGTCCTTGAACAACATATTAATTTAATAACAATAAAGAAAACGTGAAACTCATCTCCTGGATGTGTTCTGTGTTCTGGTCTCTTGCCATTTCTCGTTGCTTTCTTTCTTGTTGTATTACGTTGTTTTTTTTTTTCTCGTTTTTCTTTCCTTCGCTTTGCTTCTTGGTTATGTATAGATGGAGAAACATTGTACGAGATTTCTGGGAGATCGATTTTGACCGTTTTCTTTCGTTCCCCTTTCGTTGTAACTTACTTTTATAGGAAATTTATGTGTACGTATATTATTGCGATGTTGATGTTTTGTTTTCTTTTGTTATTCGAGAGCATTTGTTTCGTTATGTAATTAAATTACACGTTGATTCTCTCTGTTGATCTTCACGGTGGAATTTACGTTTATTGTTGGAGATTTTGTTTGATCTTTGACGATGTTTAGGTTTTATTGTAAATAATAGGTGGATAAGATCTCGTTTTAGGGATTTGGTATACGTTTTATATGTTTTCTGGTAGACGATAAGTTTTGCTGTGAGCGATTAATATAAATGAGCGAAAGTATTGCTGATACGGTGGACAAGTAAATAAAATCGTCGTACTCGTTGAATTGTACGTCAGTGTCAGTGTGATAAGCAGGATGAAATTCCTTAAATGCCATGTTATCCTTTATTTTCGCATTTACGAATGTTACTTCCTTATTTTCAGTTTTCTAATTAAAATTTGTAATATATATATATATATACAGGGTGTCCCGTAACTCCTCGAACACCCGGAAATGGGGGGTTGCTGGGGTGACTCTGAACAACTTTTTCCTTTTCCAAAATCCAGTTCGAAACTTCGTTTTCGAGTTATTAACGAAAAACACTGGCCAATTACAGCGCGCGTAGAGCCCGCGCTCAGGGGCGGAGAACAGAGGCTCATCCGCGCGCGATCGAACAAATGCGTACGCGTGACTTCTCGGTTCTCGATCGCTGTCAAAAAAATTTCACTTTGCACTACTGTTTTTATAAGGCTTAGAGAAATGGTTTTTGGCCGTCATTCCGACGTTTGTATAAATTTTTGAAGAAACTGCAATTAGTCTGAATCACGAAGAAAATAGCGAAGGTACGCGTACCGGGTTTGCAACTTTGTTGCCGCGAATCGCTCCCGAAAATTGCACATTGTTGCAAGCGTGCTCTGGGATTGCAACTTTATTGTCGAAAGTCACTCCCGAAAATTGCACATTGTTGCAAGCGTGCTCTGGGATTGCAACTTTATTGTCGAAAGTCACTCCCGAAAATTGCACATTGTTGCAAGCGTGCTCTGGGATTGCAACTTTATTGTCGAAAGTCACTCCCGAAAATTGCACATTGTTGCAAGCGTGCTCTGGGATTGCAACTTTATTGTCGAAAGTCACTCCCGAAAATTGCACATTGTTGCAAGCGTGCTCTGGGATTGCAACTTTATTGTCGAAAGTCACTCCCGAAAATTGCACATTGTTGCAAGCGTGCTCTGGGATTGCAACTTTATTGTCGAAAGTCACTCCCGAAAATTGCACATTGTTGCAAGCGTGCTCTGGGATTGCAACTTTATTGTCGAAAGTCACTCCCGAAAATTGCACATTGTTGCAAGCGTGCTCTGGGATTGCAACTTTATTGTCGAAAGTCACTCCCGAAAATTGCACATTGTTGCAAGCGTGCTCTGGGATTGCAACTTTATTGTCGAAAGTCACTCCCGAAAATTGCACATTGTTGCAAGCGTGCTCTGGGATTGCAACTTTATTGTCGAAAGTCACTCCCGAAAATTGCACATTGTTGCAAGCGTGCTCTGGGATTGCAACTTTATTGTCGAAAGTCACTCCCGAAAATTGCACATTGTTGCAAGCGTGCTCTGGGATTGCAACTTTATTGTCGAAAGTCACTCCCGAAAATTGCACATTGTTGCAAGCGTGCTCTGGGATTGCAACTTTATTGTCGAAAGTCACTCCCGAAAATTGCACATTGTTGCAAACGCGTTCTGGGTTTGCAACTTTGTACAATTTTCGGGAGCGACTTTCGGCAACAAAGTTGCAAATGCGACACCCCCTTTGCAACTTTGTTGCCCGGAGTCGCTCCCGAAAAAAGCACAAAGTTGCAAAGCGGCGCGTCGTGCAACAATGTGTAAATTTTCGCGACAACAAAGTTGCAAACCCAGAGCACGTTTGCAACATTGTACAATTTTCGGGAGCGACTTTCGACAACAAAGTTGCAAACCCAGAGCACGCATGCAACAATGTGCAATTTCGGCAACAATTCGGGATAACAAAGTTGCATAACGGGGGATCGCGCTTGCAACTTTGTTGCCGAAAGTCGCTCCCGAAAATTGCACATTGTTGCAAACGCGTTCTGGGTTTGCAACTTTGTTGCCCGGAGTCGCTCCCGAAAAAAGCACAAAGTTGCAAAGTGGCGCGTCGTGCAACAATGTGTAAATTTTCGCGACAACAAAGTTGCAAACCCAGAACACGTTTGCAACAATGTGCAATTTTCGGGAGCGACTTTCGACAACAAAGTTGCAAACCCAGAGCACGTTTGCAACAATGTGCAATTTTCGGGAGCGATTCGCGCCAACAAAGTTGCAAACCCGGTACGCGTACCTTCGCTATTTTCTTCGCGATTCAGACTAATTGCAGTTTTTTCAAAAATTTACACAAACGTCGGAATGACAGCCGAAAACCATTTCTCTAAGCCTTATAAAAACAGCAGTGCAAAGTGAAATTTTTTTGACAGCGATCGAGAACCGAGAAGTCACGCGTACGCATTTGTTCGATCGCGCGCGGATGAGCCTCTGTTCTCCGCCCCTGAGCGCGGGCTCTACGCGCGCTGTAATTGGCCAGTGTTTTTCGTTAATAACTCGAAAACGAAGTTTCGAACTGGATTTTGGAAAAGGAAAAAGTTGTTCAGAGTCACCCCAGCTACCCCCCATTTCCGGATGTTCGTGGAGTTACGGGACACCCTGTATACACTTCAGTTTCGATTTTGTTTATTAAACATTTCGTTATTATTACGATTGTAATTCTGTGGCGAAAAATGTCGTGTGAAGAGTGCTTTAAGTTTTGAATAATAGGTTAGGTGTCTCGCAGATGTCCAAAGGTCGTCAACGAGCTCAGTCTGGCTCGAGACTTCGTAGCGGAAACATTTTGTTGTCACTTTACCGTGAAGCCAACGTTCTTATTTCCTTTACCATATTTATCCTATTGTTCCTTCGCGTTGTTTGTCGTATCCAATGTGTTTCTTATTATTCCTACGTTCTGTTTTCCACTTAGTATATCTTGGTTGATTTTTTTCAACACCATAGTTGATTTGAGTATA
This sequence comes from Habropoda laboriosa, assembly GCF_001263275.1. Classification (NCBI taxonomy): domain Eukaryota; kingdom Metazoa; phylum Arthropoda; class Insecta; order Hymenoptera; family Apidae; genus Habropoda; species Habropoda laboriosa. Next base: position 1,591,616 of record NW_017100177.1, read on the forward strand.
TTTAAAATTCCAGGGTTCTTGGTTAATTGTTTGAAATGTCGTTCAAAATGAAATTAACTGCAATGTTTTCAATTTTACAGTCGTATTCCAACGTTAGATTGTTCCAAATAATTATTATGGGAACTTCGAAACATCGCGACAGGCTCCATAGTTTAAATCGAATGGCATTTCAACGAGAGGAACATTAGAAATAACGTATTTCTTAATTGGAAGAGTTTAATTTGAGGATTCTAAGAAAGATAAGAGGAATTGTTCTGCTCACAATCAGTCAGCATTCAAAGGGGGAGGATCGAGAGCATCGTCAGAATTGAAGTATTATCAGGTTAGTTGATTTTTAGAATAGAAAATCTTTGAATTTTAATGGCAGTTTATAATTATTGAAAGTATTAAATAAAATTGTTGTATGCTTTAACATAATAAAACAGCTTAATTCGTTAATTTCACATTAAATTAGCAATTTCATGCAGCAGATCAGTTAGAAATTGTTACTAATTTTTATTTAACATATAAAAATGAATGTTTGTTTTGTGTGCATTACAGATGAAACATTCAGGCCACAATAGAAATCAAGGAAAGGACTTGAACATCAGGAAAAATGAAGAAATGCAATTATTTAACAAAAAATCAATAATTTATTGTAAAATAACACTAATTATTCTATAAATAAAGAACATGAAAATAAACGAGAAACTTTAACAAGGAAAGGAATAGAGATAGACAAGGATCGCAACTGTATCGTGTGTTAGACAAGGAAAGGAATAGCGGTAGATAAGGATAGCAATAGTACCGTGTGTTAGACAAGGAAAGCAATAGGGATAGACAAGGACAGAAAAAAAAGTGGCGATCGAGACTAACGCCATCTTGTGTTTGGCTTCGCGAACTAACGACTCGTTAATAGGATAACAGAATATAAACAGAGGTATTAGACAAGGAACGCACTAGTGTGCGACAAGGACAGAAAGAGAACGCTTCCTATTGGCTGGCGAGCACCCAAGCTCCACCAATCACGGTCTAAATCAAGTCGGTCGGTGAAAAATCATTAATATCTCATTAATTATGATGATTCTGTGAACTTTTAGAGTTGAAGAATGAAGAGTGGACCTTCAGCAACTTTCACATATACTTTTTAGTTCTCTAGACCCTTTCTATAATTAGTTATTAATCATTTTAGTACGTGATGTCGGGAACGATACCGCATACCGTTAAGTATCTTTCCGGTTTTTCAATAATTTCATTGCTTTCCACTAAATTCCGATGCAAATAACTACACGCGTTTGAAAGACAGGTCCTTTAGCTACATTCTTTTATAATTTTTATTAACATATTCAGTTTAGTTTAGAAGTTATTAAGCATTATATGGGACAGTCTTCTATCCATCGTACTCGAGCGTAGTCAACTCTTATAAACAATTGCGAATATCTATGAATTTGTCTCTGAATTGTGAACTTTTAGTGTTGAGGAATGAAGAGTGAACTTTCACCAACTTTCTCATATAGTTTTTAATGCTCGAACCCCTTTCAATAATTAGTTATTAACAATTCTAGCGCGGGATGTCGGGAATAATACCGCATACCGTCAAGTATCTTTGCGGTTTTTCAATAATTTTGTAGCTTTCTACTAAATTCTCGTGCAACTAACTATATGTGTTTGAAAGGCAACTTCATTAGCTATATTCCCATATAATTTCTATTAACATATTCGATTTAGTTTAGAAGTTATTAAACATTATATGAGAGTGTTCCCTATACATCGAACTCATGTATAGTCAACTGTTATAAACATTTGCTAATATCTAATAAACCACATCACTTACGGTTACCAAACTTATTTGAGAATTTAGATAAAAGTTCATTCAACATTCTACATGTTTAAAAGTGCATAATTTATCACGCATTTCTATTAGAATAACAAAAACGTGTTAGCCTTGAATGCGAAGTATGTAAACGCATTTAATACCTTCACGGTTTTTCCATAATTTCATAGCTTTCCATTAAATTCCCATGCAACTAACTATATTCGTCTGAAAGGCAACATCTTTAGCTACATTCTTCTATAATTTTTATTAAGATATTCCGTGTAGTTTAGGAGTTATTAAACATTCTTTAGAAGAGTATTACAGTCGTCGCATCCAAGCGTTACCCATTTTCGTTATTTCTATAGAAATGCGTGATAAATTATACACTTTCAAGGATGAAGAATGTAGAGTGGACTTTTATCTATATTCTGCAATTAGTTTTGTAGCTGTAAGTCGTGTAGTTTATTAGATATTAGCAATTGTTAATAACAGTCCACTATACACGAATACGATGAATAAGAGACGCTCCCCTATAATGTTTAATAACTACTAAACTAAGCGGAATATGTTAATAAAAATTATATGGAAATATAGCTAAGGAAGTTGCCTTTCAAACACATATAGTTAGTTGCACGAGAATTTAGTAGAAAGCTAGAAAATTATTGAAGAACCGCAAGGATACTTGACGGTATGCGGTATCGTTCCCGACATTCCGTGATAAAATTGTTAATAACTAATTATTGAAAGGGGTTCGTGCATTAAAAACTATATGGGAAAGTTGGTGAATGTTCACTCTTCATTCCTCGACACTAAAAGTTCACAATTCAGACACAAATTCATAGATATTCGCAATTGTTTATAAGAGTTGACTACGCTCGAGTACGATGAATTGGGGACGCTCCCATATAATGCTTAATAACTTCTAAACTAAACTGAATATGTTAATAAAAATTATAAAAGAATGTAGCTAAAGGACCTGCCTTTCAAACGCGTGTAGTTATTTGCATGGGAATTTAGTAGAAAGTAATGAAATTATTGAAAATCCGGAAAGATACTTAACGGTATGCGGTATCGTTTCCGACATCACGTACTAAAATGATTAATAACTAATTATAGAAAGGGTCTAGAGAACTAAAAAATATATGTGAAAGTTGCTGAAGGTCCACTCTTCATTCTTCAACTCTAAAAGTTCACAGAATCATCATAATTAATGAGATATTAATGATTTTTCACCGACCGACTTGATTTAGACCGTGATTGGTGGAGCTTGGGTGCTCGCCAGCCAATAGGAAGCGTTCTCTTTCTGTCCTTGTCGCACACTAGTGCGTTCCTTGTCTAATACCTCTGTTTATATTCTGTTATCCTATTAACGAGTCGTTAGTTCGCGAAGCCAAACACAAGATGGCGTTAGTCTCGATCGCCACTTTTTTTTCTGTCCTTGTCTATCCCTATTGCTTTCCTTGTCTAACACACGGTACTATTGCTATCCTTATCTACCGCTATTCCTTTCCTTGTCTAACACACGATACAGTTGCGATCCTTGTCTATCTCTATTCCTTTCCTTGTCTAACACGTTTATTTAATGCCATCCTTTTTCTTTCTATCAGTTTCCTTGTCTTATTCATTGCAATAAAAGCATTAAGTTTAACGTAGTTTGCAAATCAACCATGCATTTTCTTTTTATATGTGCAGTTTTAACTTAAAAAGTATTTTTAATTTGCTTTTCCAATTATAATAAACGCGACCAAATAAAATGTTGTAACTCTTAGGGAATCATTTAAATTAAGGTTACGTATAGATCGAGTTAGTCTTTCAGGAGCGCTCGGGAAGAGAACATGGCTCTATTCTGACGTTTCCCGGCTGATTAATTTTCTGCGTACGTGCTATTATTTGTGACCGCATACAAATAAAATGTTGTAACTTTTAGGTTATCATTTAAATTAAGGTTACGTATAGATCGAGTTAGTCTTTCAGGAGCGCTCGGGAAGAGAACATGACTCTATTCTGACGTTTCCCGGCTGATTAATTTTCTGCGTACGTGCTATTATTTGTGACCGCATATACATATAGCGTTCTATACCTCATCGTTGTACATGATAAGTACGAAACCTGCTGTACCACAGGAATCATTAAAACTGCACCACTGACAGATTTGCTTTACCACAGATAACTCTGTGAGTTTACTATCTTTGTACTATTAATTCGTGGCTTTTTTTAAAGTACATAGTAGCATGGTGTTTAATTGCTGAGAAGAGTACGAAGTGTTTAAAATTGTTAAAAGTTTATAATTCTAAAGATTATTATATAAAGTCTTTGGTCATGTGGTATTTAAAAAGTCCTGAAGGTATCGTCTTTTCTTTATTATAAAGTAAACTAATCATAAATTACAGTAATATTTAATGTATCTTTCATGGCAGGAGTACTACTGTATTTGAATCCAAATATACAGATAACATTTGGTAGGAAAAAAGCTGACATTCTTTTGCTGAATGATGATTCAATTAGTAGATTACATGCTTCCATTTATATTGAGCCTAAAAATGTGATAGAGGTATGTTCAGAAAATACATATATAGTGTTATTTGTTGAATAAAAATTCTTATATTTTGCTTTAGATAAATGAACCTATATCAACATGTACATTGAAAGATATAGGTTCTAAATATGGCACGTATATTATGCAAGGGGAAGAATGGATACAGATATCTGCAGAAGGATATCTTTTAAAGGACAAAGATACTCTACGGTTTGGTTTGCAGGATCAAATATTTATGTAAAGTTTCAGCTTATAGCGCATAGAACAGAAGTGTCACAATTTTCTATTCGACAGATTTTTATTTCAGGGTAGTATATGTACCAATAATAGTAGTGATATCTAATGTAAATGATAATGACAAGCGTAAACTTAAGAGTTTAATGGATGAAATAGATGGTATGATTTCCACTGAGTGGACAAGCTTTTGTACTCATTTAACTGTGTCAACAGCTACACTAACTGAAAAGGTCTACCTACATAAATTTTATAATTTAAGAAATAGGAGTATATTAGATATGATCTGTGTCATGAAAATCTTTTCAGATATTTAATTACATTCCAAATAAACTAATTATATTATTAATTTGAATATGAAATAGGTCACTTGGGCTATGGCTTTTGTAGTGCCCATAATAACTATAAATTATTGGGAAGAAGTTAAGTGTGCAATGAAAAAAGGCAAAGAAATTCCAGATCCAAAGAATTTTGTTCCACTAATTGGAGAGTCATTGGTTAATAATCAAAACGTATCACTTGCTCCAAATGAGAAAAGGAAGACATTATTTCAAAATTTGATATTTGTATATTTTAGTAAAAGCCAATATAAAACATATGGGAAAATGACTAAGATGGCAGGTATATAAAAAATAGTAAAATATTGTTGAATGTTGTTTTTAATAAGAAATACATTTCAGGTGGTAAATCAGTTTTATACATAAAGAAAGCATTGACTCTTAGAGAATTGTGTGCTGCAAATGTTGTTATAGTGCAATATGCTTCCAGTGATGCGACGCAATCAACGCAAAGCGTTGTACTTGAAAGTGCTGCTTTATGTAAGTGATTGTTATCAATCATTTCTACATGTTCACACGTTTCATTAATTGCTGCTTTACTCTTTAGATAAAAAATTACATGAACATGGTCGTAGAATGATATCAGAAACTGAAATTCCTCTTGCGATTTTACATTGTTCTGCAGATAAATATTGCAATCCAACATTCAAGTTCACAGAATTTTTAAAGAGATCGCAATCAAAATGCGATTCATCTAAAGTCTTAGCTCTCGATACGCAAGACGTAACGCCTGAAGTGCAAATATTACCGAAAGTAATTTCCAATGTTGTTGTAAAGTCCAATTTTAATCCAAAAGATCTTAAATATAAAAACGTAATTATTCCTGATACACATGGTGAGTTTAGTAGCCAAGATCTATTAAACGTTGGCCTTAGTGATTCGTCTAAAGAAAAATCAAAACCTACTAAGCCTTCAATCCAGGAAACGGAAAATACTTTTAATGATATTCCAGTGATGAAAGAAACTGAACAAAATGTTAAAGTAATACATCCTAACGAGAGCGTAGTTTATATTCCTGAAACATACGATTCATCTTTCTCGCACTCAGCACAATCTATCGCTAAGGATACTCAACCTTTAGAAATACAACAAAATACAGACATGCAGGAGATTGAATTGCCAAATGAATCAATGGTAGTTAATAAAGGAACTCCATCCAACAGAACAATAAATCTCAATACAGATAAAGATAGTGAATTAGAAGAAACACGGTCGAGTACAAATAAATGCAATGAAGATTTAAATAAAGTTTCCACGCAAAAGGAATCGGCTAATGTTTTTGAAATACGCAATACAAAAGAGGAAAGTCCAGAAGTACAAATGGTAAATTTACCAGAAGAATGTGATTTTCAAATAGGTACGAAAGATGATAAAAATTCTGAAGTAACGTCACAAACATTGCAAAGAAATGAAAAAAGACCAAAGAGAAGAATTATTAGTTCTGATGAATATGATAGCGATGATGATGTCATTATATCGAGTAATAAAAACATATGTGCAAATACTTTGGGTATGGAAAATATAAGCAGATTACAACCATGTGCTTCTAGTACATTTATTGTAAGAATTTCACTTGAAATTGTTATAAGTGCAACGTTTATAAATCAACGGTTTTACTGTAAATGTATGATTGATATTTCAAAATTTTAGGAAGATCAAGGGAGTCATAGTTCTTGTTCAAAAAGTGGTCTGCCGTCCCTTGGAATTAATCTTAACCAGAAGAAGTTTAAAAAGGTATATTATGAAATATTTAAACAATCTTGCAATACGAATGATTATTTATTTTCGGTAGTTTTGATCTGTAATTTTTATCAACATAGGTTTACAATAGAGTTCCTAAAAAAAGGATAACCTTAGATGATATGTTTGTGTGGAGGATAAGCAATGCACAAAATTACCAATAAAATTTTTCTTGAACAAAAAACTTGTTCCCATTTTGAAAGATAAGTAATTACATGTAAAAAGGAATACCGAGAAAGTCTGATTTTATATAACATATGTATTACAACAACAAAAAAATGTTAATTTTTCATAAAAATGTATCATAAGAATGAATACTTGCGTGAAAGATACATAGATCATGCTTCTATCACTGTCAGCGATATACTGATGTCCTCTGTTACCTGCTTCAATAATTTATCCTTGGTCAAACAACAAAAACATAATCTATCTATAATATACAATGCTATATCGTTTAATATTAATATTATTCATTTTATTTTATATCAGGTGTAAAGAGATATTATTTCAGTAATTTTAACTTCAAATATAATTTCTTTTTTCATAAAATGTAAAAATCTGA
>NW_017100177.1:1598928-1599563 GCF_001263275.1 Habropoda laboriosa
ATAATACTGCGCTAATCTTTTCCTAGAAAAATGATATTTTGTAAAAATCCATCTACCGAATCGATCAGAAGTAGGATTTGTAACGTTATCGACACATTATCTTTATCAAACAGTAACATCGTGAACCAACGTTATCGATTATTTTCAAATTGAAAATGAATCTTCGATCGACGATTCACACTGATCCTATAATGAAACAGTCAATTAAAGTTATCTGTACCGATAAGAGTGTCCATTTTTGTCAGATTGATCTTATCAGGATTCCTATTATTTTTAACACTAATTCCGTGCTTTTGTATACGGAGTTTCCAATAAGTATCCCCATCAAACAAAAGTCAGAAATGTCAAGAATGATCTAATATCATGTTAACGAAAGCTGAGTATTGGTTTGCGTAGATATAATACGATATATAAAACTTGAGAAACGACGAGCAGCTTCAATCGAGAGTAGCCAAGATGCGTGTTGCTTTCTTAATCGCGGCGGTTCTCACCGCGGCTGTTTTAGCCGCGGAGGAGGAAGTTTTGCCATCCATACAGGGGTACGTGTTAATTTTACAATCATTTTTCACTTTAATTTTCTATTTACCCATAATTACATATTATATTTGTTAAAGTATAAAAGCTTCGAAAGTTTT
>NW_017100177.1:1599679-1606294 GCF_001263275.1 Habropoda laboriosa
TAAAGTTTATAAATAAAAAAAAATATTGTATCTAAGGATAAAAATGTTATCGGAATAAAAAATACCTTTGTTTTTTAAAATATTTTGCAGGATGCAGAGTCTCTCTATTTCCTACGACACGCTTGACCAATTTTTCCTGTTGAAAAATTTCGCAGGCGTACCTGGCTTCGATTTCCTGAGAATGACCGAAAACGTCGTGGACGTTCTAGTGACAGCAGAAAATCTGGATATGTTTAAAGAACTTCTGAATGATTATGGCATGAATTACACGGTCACGATTAATGACGTCCAAGAAGAAGTCATTGAAGAACGTATCACGCAAGAAGTTGAGCGTAGATTGCAAGCAAGACTGCAGGAAGAGTATGCTTCTTCAGGAAAATTGTCTTTTACCTTCTATCCTAATAACAACGAAGTGAGTACATCAAAAGACACTTATCTTGCATTTCGTAATAATCGATAAAATTGACGTTTCATCATTATACTTCCTAAAAGAATGAATCAACTTTCTGCTTATAATATTTCGTTATTAAATTCTATTATTATGAAATCATAATTGTTTATTAACTCTTTCACGTTGGCGTTCTTAAATTAAAAAATTTTTCGGTTTTACGTTTCTCTTATTAAATTAAATTAAGGTGAAAGTGTGCCAAAAGTCGCCAAAGAGCGCAGCGTGACCAAATTTTCAAAACAAACTGAAAGGGTTAAATAATAATTTTAAAAATATAAAAGAGAGATTAATATTAACTGTTATATTACGAATTCATTTTTCCATATTTCAGTATATCGAATACTAAGCATGTACTTAACGAATATCGAAACTCAATTGTCTCAACAAGTTCCATAGGCACAAATCCTGATCTATATTTTCAACTTAATTTCGCACGAGAAATCGTCGATACTTTAACTATAATTACGACACTTACAAAAATGCTATTTAAATTTCTCACAGGTGGACGACTATCTCAACTACATAACGAGAACTCATGGTGACATAGCCTCGCTAATTACCATAGGTAATTCCTATGAAGGCCGATCGATGAAAGTTCTAAAGCTGTCGAACGGTGGCCGAAATAAGCCAGCTATTTTCATAGATGCCGGAATTCATGCTAGGGAATGGATCGCTCCGGTGACAGCTCTTTATATAATAGATCAGATCGTGGCTAACCACAAAGTCCTCTTGACAAACGTTGACTGGTACATCCTGCCTGTTTTGAACCCGGATGGTTATGCATTCACGCACGGCTCATCCTCGGTAATTTCAATTCGAAAATCTCATCCTCTCACCCTGACGAAGAATCTGAGAAAAATTCAAATTACGTACTATTTCTTTTTTTTACGCGTATCTTAGAATCGTTTATGGAGAAAAACGAGGTCAAGTCGAGGATCGAGCTGCCGTGGCGTCGATGGAAATCGAAATTACGACATGGAATGGATGGGTAAGTTCCTCTTTTTTTTTGTTTGCACTTTTTGATCTTACAAATCGATCCATTAAAAATGTCAATGTTTTCTTATCGACGTACGGTGTCTATTAAAGAGACAAATTAATGTTTCGACGATAAGGATTAGAGTAAAACCGGAAGATAATTCATCGTCGATATCTGTAAGAAGACTAAATAGTATTTGTACCGGCAATGAAATCAGTCACAATCTAAATTCGACGACGACGATGGATAGCGTTGTTATAATTTTCTATGAACGTGACTCGTTATGTACCGCGTTTTCTATCAAATATTGGAACAATGGTATCTCGTTGAAACGGTCTGCTACGGGGGAAATTTCTATTGCAAATAATTTCGCGGGAGTGAAGAGCGCGTTGTTAGCTAACACGTTCCCAATTTCGTATCGCAGGAAGCGGCACTGTGTTATACGGTTAACTCACAACTATTGCACTCTCAAACTTTTCTTTGGAGAGCAATTGTGCGGCGTTTTCATTGAAGTTATGATTGAGCGCGATAAAAACTTGCTCGTTACCGGACGGTTGTTACTTGCCTCGGTCTCCCTCCTCTCTCTCTCTCTCACTCTTTATCCGACACGCTGACTTTCGAGAAGTCTGCGTTATTCTAGGGCGTATGTCCACGCGGATTTCGCTGTCGCGCTATCAACGTCGGAACGATAATTTCGAGACGCCGATCTTGACTTGCAATTGGAAAATGACGTACATTAATATACACCGATGATTAAAGCTGAACTGATCTTTTTATAGGAGATAAAAATAACTTTTACCAGTGATCAAAATTTTAATTAATTTGAAACTTTATTTTTGGCTAAATTGGAAATTTTATTCTTGGCTAATTTGGAAATCTGCGAAATTCGATCGACGGTTAATTTAGAATTGTCATTTGTAGTTTCATTTGAAATGTGTCCTTTCTGTCGAAGGAGGTGCATCTACTAGATCGACAATTTTCGTATTGCAAGAAATCCTAAAGGAAAAATTTTAGCACGCCCAGAATTAATATGTATTTCAAATTATTTTTCAAGCATCAGAAAATGCTCCGTTTAATTAATTTCATAATGCAAGAAATAAAAGTCAGTCTGTCTCGTTAACTTAAGGAACCTCCAGGATCGGGAAATTATTTCGAGAGCCGTTTCAACTCTAATTTTTCTCATGTACTGAATTTCAAGCAAATAAGTTGGTGAAATGCGACGAACAGAGGCCACCACGGCGGAGTTGCGAGTCTCTAAATTGAGATACCTCTAATTCGTCCTGCCATTTGAAAGTTCCCTGCCACGGAAAATTCGTGGCAGCACTTTCTCGTATTAAACTTGTCGCGGGGAAATTTCGAGGCGTTTTAAAAATTTTCATTACATTACGCGTAACCTGCTATTCGCTTGGAAGATTGGTCATTCTCCTACAATTTTTACTCATTCCTTTCTCGTATTTTTGTTGCAACGAAAAAAACCGAAAAAAAAAAACAGACAAAGTTTACGAGAAATTATTCGTACTACTCGTACTAATTAAAAAAAATGTGTATTTTGTTCGCAGCAATTGGCGCGTCGAACAATCCATGCAGCGATACTTACGCCGGCCCTAAAGCATTCTCCGAGCCGGAAACGCAGCACATGAGAGATTTTATTTTAGCACGAAAAGGACAAATTAAGGCCTACATTTCGTTCCACTCTTACGGCCAGGTGATTATTCAAACTTTTATACGGATATTTAAAAAAAATGGAAGAACGCTGAAAAATGCTAATTTAATTATCCGAAAGTTCCGAACAAATTTGGAAACTTTAAAGCAAACTCTGGTTTCCTGGTCACGTTTTCCTCTGCCATAAGCTCTTACAAAGTACTGCCGAAAATTACTTCTCAACATAGAGAATAGCGGAACATCTGAAATTCTATTTCCTTTCGTGAACTCGATATCTAAAGTGCTCAAACTTTTTGTGCAATTAATATGTTACTTATCGGTGAGTTAATTAAATATTACTCTTTCAGTACATTTTATATCCATGGGGCTTCACATCCAAAGTGCCTGCCAACGAACCAGAACTGGTTAGTAAATGTTTCTTACAAATAATTTCTTTATACCGAGCCTCGATGTTATTTCCGTTTGGTTTTTTAGCGTAATCTTGCCAGCGATTGCGCAAAAGCAATCGCTAAATCTCGTCAAACGAAGTACACTTATGGAACCTCGGCTAACCATCTCTGTGAGTTTCTAACATATTTCAGAAATGACCGTTTCATTGAAATCTGAAAATACTAATCTTACGTTAATCTTTGAAATAACCAGATCCAGCTGCAGGAGGCAGCGATGATTGGGCAATGGCCAAAGCAGACGTGAGTTTGTCATACACTTACGAATTACCAGGTGGAAAATCGGGATTCCTATTACCACCGTCAGAGATCAAAGCTGTTGGCGCCGAGACATTCGAGGCTATCAAAGTGATTCATCAATACGTTACGTCGCACTATTAAACGTGTAATCACGTGGATCATCGAGCTTCTCCTGTACAAAGATTCCCCAATTCCATTGTTCTCTCTTGTACAAAGATTCGCCATTCGACTGATTCGTACAGTGAGAAACCATATACGAATTAGCGACTGAAATAAATTTCTTGGAACGACGATAAACTCTATTTTGTGATAAAACAAAATTCTCTTTCATGAAACACGTCCTTCCTACTAAGCTGATTCAAAAGTTCGCGAACTCTTTTGAAATTCAGATTCGACTAACAGAGACAACTTTTAAACGAACTTGCAGGAGTTCAGAAATTTTCACGGATCTACAAGATGTATCAAGCCAAAAGTCGAGATAAGTAAATAAATTATCGTATTCCAAGTCAACTCGTCTTACACAATTAACAGCTTGAAGATAAAGTACGCAAAAAATTCAATTGAAAATTCAACGCAACAGTTGACTCTAATTTCCAAAGCACAAATTACCCTCGGTAATTTCCACGTTACAAAGCTCGCCTCGAAGAAAACGTGTCAGCGTTGCAATTGGCTGTGCAACTCTAAACAAGGATCCGCAAACGGTGATTAAATCCACGGTGCCACAAGAGGTTAATCAATACTAAACCGAGCTGAGACCGCCAGATTCTCGGCAAACGCGATGAATAATTAAACGTGAAAAGCGGTTGTACAAGAAAGGAACGTGCATCTAACTTACTCCGCCCGTCATAATAATTGCTCGTTTAGGTCTCCCGCTGGAGTTTCTCTCGTTGACCCACGATAACAACGCGGCTGTTCTCTAATAGTTTGCACAGCCAGGAAGAAAAATTCAAAAAAAAAATAGCCAAGCTCAAAGGAGCACATACACCAGTGGTGGAACGTTTACGTTTGACGAAAACGTCGGTTTTGGAGAAGGTCCTCCCGCCGCTACGAAAAAAACACAACAGCCAGGCGTGCTCTACACTCGCGAACGCTCTTCATCCGTGAAATAACGGGACAGGTATTGTTCGGTGGTCGTGCAGCAAGCAAGCAAGCAAACCCTTCTGTGTCGCGACCACTTTTAGTTTTTCCCGCGTTTTTAGGTGGCCACTGCGCGAAAGCGAGAGTGCCTACCTACCCCACGACGACAAGTAGGGAGAAAACGGAAAAGAGAAGAGAGGCCTGTGGAGGATTTGGTCGGGCTGAAGTGGAACACTTAGCACGTAGAGACCCACCCGGGCAGAGTATCGTGCCCAAGCTCCTTTTCGCTTATTCCCGCCCCCCTTCTCGTCACTCGCGTTCGGTCTAATTGGAGAAACAACAGACTCATTACCTGCCGACTCGAGCACAGACGAGAGCTCATTTTGCCTTGCTGAGGGCACTGGGTCGTGAAATTTTTCTATAACGAGCCACTCGCGTCACTTCTAACCGAGCCGGGCAACATTCCTTCGAATCGTTCACCGAGGTGACAATGCTGAGGAACGCCTTTGGCGATACGAGAAAATGCTGGTTTTAGCCCGCCAGCTTAGACGAACGTGGACAGCTTTTCTTGCGGAAATGTTCTGTGCTTCTTACCTGGTACGCGTTCAAATTTTCTTCCGTCGAGGAAGATTCTTCGTTTCGTGAGTTAGGATTGAATCACAGGTATGTGGTTAAACGTAGAGTAATTTTATTTCGATCATAGAGTTGGTAGGGTTTGGTAACGAATGGAAAAGGTTGGATAAATTTCTTCTGTAAAATAATGTAGGCTTGTAGATAACTCTGGAGAACTCGAAGATTTCTCGATAAGAAAGATTGAGCGTACGCAGCGAAACTGAAAAAAAAAAATGTGTTTCGATAATCTCGAGTAGTTTTATTTCATCCTTGAAATCCATACAGAAAGACTCAAAAATCATTGTTTCAATTAATCACCGAGCCCATTAAAAGACTTAACGTATTTTATTCAGATGATAATGATCCATAAAACATTGTTCATATATAAATGTATCCACTTTTGTTTTTCCTCTTGTGAAGAAAGAACGCAGGAAGAAAAACGGCCGAGGTGATTTCTCCCTCGATCGACGTTACGATTTTTTTTCTCTTTTCACCACGATCTTCGTTAGATTCATCAAGCTTCTGATGACTTTTCTTCTTTTCTCTCCTCTCTCTCCTTGTATATGTATGTATATACTCGGTGAATACGGATAAACTATATAGATCACTCTTTAGTAAATGATTAAGGTAGCTTAGTCTACACATCGCTAAGGGTACGGTAACGCATTTTCTCGTCGAGTAACAAGAATTTCTATTTTGTTATCTTCTTATCACACGATCGGTGCTTCTTTTTTTGTGGTACTAATGCGGAACATTTGCGACGCGACGCGAGTAAAACTTGTCGAACCACGCGTTCCTCGGTCTCTCGTGCTAATCATTGTGGAATAATTGCCGGGAGAACTTGCGGAGGTTGTGGACTCGACGAACAGTTAAGTTGAGTAAAAATTCGAGATTAAAAATTTCTTCATCTTTCGTCGTGTCCGCTTTAAGAAAATCACAAAACAACGATAAACGAAAAATCGGCACGTTCTTCCGAGTCTCGATAAACTCTTCGAAACGATCGATTTTCGAGTATCTTCTTTTCATGTTAATCTCGTGTAAAAAGCGTTCTTCTTTTTTCATTTGAAACATTATCAGTGACACGCGTAAATGAATTAAAAACCACGGTATTTCATGTCGATTTATAATCTTCGAGAGACCGACATATCTTGTAG
>NW_017100177.1:1606963-1624076 GCF_001263275.1 Habropoda laboriosa
TTTCTTCTGATATGTTTTGTGATTTTCTCGTTATCTAAAAGTCGTGTTCTCTTTCTTCACCAAATCAGATTGTCGTTATTGACGTTGAAAAATTTCGAGATCTCGAGATGGTCGAATATATTTTTCAGAAGGAAAATGTGTGTTAACAAGTAGTTTGCATGTTAATTAATGGAAGCAAAGACCACTGATTTGATTGCAATCGTTCTCTCTAGGGCTGTCGAATTTATCCGCAACATTCGCCTCTTGATCATGTTTGCTCAATTACAATGGAATCATGTTAAGAGTCTCGGTTATTCCGTTGCTCGGATATTAGAAAGTATATGCGAATATGTGGTAATACCGTTAAACAAATAGCAACAATAGTAATAATAATAACGGTAATGATAATAATAATGATTCTTAGAAATGTATCGACATCGTGTCAATAATTCACAAATACTCTTTTTCATTATTGACACGGTGTGTATATCATTACCGATTCGCCCATACTTATTAAATAACCTCCGTTCACCTATCTCCCTGTCTCGCCTCTATTAGGATAATTATATTACAATATTACAATAATAGATACACGTAATATAAATGATGTAAATTAATACATAGGCGGGCGCCTTACGAGATAATAAATATACGCTTAGCGAAACTCGCATAGCACAGGTGATCTCTCCCCATCTCCTCCCCGCGTATTCTTATAAAATATAAACGTGAAAATGTTTACGCCTTAGAAAAAGCCAAGTATTTGTACCTTGGAACCACAAAAAATCTATATGCGATATCCTTATACACGAATTTTCGTTAAGTAGAAGTTTTTTTCGAATTCCTTTCATTTGTCTCTCTTTCTCTCGCGATTTCTTTCACCGGGAATATCGACCAATGCACTAGTTCAAAATTCTTTACGAGATTGCTGTTTCAAGGTACACGAATATCGGATCATACCCTTAATACGTACATTATCTATGCTTCGTTTCCAGTAGATGCATCGTATTTAAATGAAAAATCCATATGCTTCCTTTACAGACCCATTATACATATATATAAATTTATTTACTTTATTTATTTACTTTATTTATTTATTTAATTATGCACACATCTGACGCACGGATATTCGCAGCCCTAGTTCGTATTTTATTTTCTTTCTCTCCGACTTCAGTTTGTTCTTTTTTCTTCTTTTTTTAAACATCGATCGTTGTTTCGCAATCGAGTCAAAAGCGTTCCCTTATCAAGGAAGAAAGTGACCATCGTGAAAACGCTTGTTGTGTGTCTCGACATGTCCAGGATATTCAGGGGGTGATATACCACTTTACGACGTTCAACGATGATATACATATATATCCTACGGAATTGATTTCCATCTCGTTGCATGCACAACATCGTTCCTCGACTATTGTCGTTTGACTTTCCGTCGCACGAAACGCAGTCGACCGAACGTAAAATACTAAAACGCAGTCAATCGAACGCAAAATACTAAAACAAGTTTCACTCTCTCTCTCTCTCTCTCTTTGATGTTAATTGGTGTACACGTGCAATGAAAGGAACGAAACGAGCCGTACTCAGACTACAGAATCGATACGTGCAATTGTGATCAATTGTAGTCACAGACGGACTCAAATCAGAATCGTACAATTCGTTAACTTAACGCTGCAACTACCGTCTGGGTCAAGAATGACCCGTTAGCAACTTCACGACTCTGTATTGTACGAATGGAATTTTCCAATGGGTCATTTTTCACCCAACTGATAATTCTAGCGTTGAAGATTCGTGGAAGAGGTACTTCAATATTTTAGAAAATAAGAAAAAAAGAGCAAAGGGATATTAAACAGTGCTTCTTAATAATAGATAATAATTTTCACGTTTACATAGATCTACATATTGCACAAATAATTTAAAAAATTCTGAAAATAAAATTTAAAAAACGTACCTGTAAGTTGCAATCAGGAGAACACGATATATCGAATATCATCGTTAATTGATTATCGTATTCACGTATCTGTTTCTAAAGTTCGCGATACAATTTATCTGTTGTGAGTCGCGGTTTGTCTCGACGGAGCCAGTTTTATTTGAACAGTAACAACCGTTAGTAGCAGATCTTTCTGTTCTTTCTCTTACTTTTTTTTCTCTCTCTCTCTCTCTCTCTCTCTCTCTGTTTTTAATCGATTATGCTAAATTGGACGATGCTTGCCTCTGTTCGTTTCGCTGGAGAAAAAGAAACCGCATTCACACACGTTCTCATCAAAAATACACGTTTGATATGCTAACTCCCTTTTTTCTTTCTTCTCTTTTCTCCTACGATTATATAAAATCCGCACGTTGTTCTTTCGCGTGTATCTCTCTTTTTATTTTTCTTCGTCTCTATCGTTCTGTCGACTCTACGAAATCATGCTCGCGTGGCGGATCTTATCTACCGTGGAAATTATATAGAACTTCTTCTCCTCTTTCTCTTCTTTCTTGCTTCTCTCTCTTATACAGTCACCGTCGTACCTTCTCGTCTACTCGATGGGATCGAAAAAGTGTCTTAAAATGAATACACGGCGGCGCGGTCAGCTCGACGCTTGGATCAGCTTCGAAAATTCGGCCGAAATTTTATAATATCGATGCGAAATCGAGAACGCCCGGGGAGTCGAGAGGAGTGTGTTTCAACGGATTTAAAGCGTTTCGAGAGAAAAAAAAAAAAGAGGTTCGATCGAGCCTTCCCCTAATTAATCTTAGGAAACGTAACGGCTACCATCTTTACGCTCACTTAAGGTTACACGAATATTTACAACGTCCTAAATGGTAATTAAGCGTTGACGATTAACATGCCCGACCGAGAACTAATCGACTTTTTTATTACCGAGCTACGAGATTTACGGAAAACGGCTCAACTTATTTACAATCGTACCTGTAGATCGGAGATCGCGCGGCTGTTTCACACAGAAGAGAAACACTATTTTTTTTTCTCTCTCACGAATCGTACTGTGCAATGTGAGAAAATCATTGGAAATCTGGAAGGCGTGTTATTGGTTAAAGGATCTCGTTTGCAATATGAAATGTCGAATTTCTAATCGTGTGCAAATTGGTAAATTCTCAGTTTTTTCGTGTTAAATTTAAAGGGACCCAATATCTCACGTTAAAACGACCTAACGCAAATGGGCAGACATATGATTCAATATTCTTATTTAAAACTGTTCATCAAAATAACGGACTGATAAGATGAAAATTGAATTTTGGACAAATTTCCCGTGGAAAATTGACTCGAAGCTCTTATGAATATTTCTATTTCGTCACCAAGGGAACAACCGTGTCGCCTGATTCGAGTTAATCTCGAATTCAGCGCGGCGCAGTGTAAAGGGTAAAATCCAGACGAAGGTTCCTTCGGGGAATTAAAAAGGAACGTGATTAATTAACTAATTCTCTGAGAGAGAACAACGACGTTCTCGTTACTGTGCGATCTTCTACGCGACGCCGCATCTCCGGAAGACTACCTGTAATTTTCATAAAACGCTACCACAAACGGACGGCCTGGTTTTCACCTATTTCTCAACGACGCTAGAAAAAGAATCCATTAACGTTGCACCCTACTTAGAAATCCTCCGTGGCGTCTACTTAAAAAATCTTCGTCCGTCCCTCAAGAGATAGATAGAGATAGGAAGGGAGAGAAAGAGAGAGAGAGAGAGGAAATGCTGGACAAATCGTACAGAAACTCCCTCGAAAAAAAACGCGTTTCAATGCAAAAAAGTAACCATACCCTCGCGCGGCCACGATTCTTACGATCGGATCGATAAGAATGTTGGTATCGTATCACAGACAAGGAATATACCGTGACTAGAAGAAATACTTTTCCGAATTGCTAAGCGTATATAACGTTTCGTCGACTAGAGAATTCTCCGTAATACGTGCTCTTCGATCGTGCCACCGGAAGTCATCGAGTTTGGCTGCGACATTATAAACGCGTCTCTACGTAGAACGAAATCGAAAACAGGGAAGAAGAATGAAATGTTGAAACAATCGAGACACTTTCATCTCGCGAGTGAAAGTTTGCGAAAAAGAAGAAGAAGAAGAAAACGATTCGTCTTCGGAGCGAAGTTGAATAGAGAGATGGAAGGTTGAAGAAAGGTAAAGAAGGATTAATCGATGAGATGGACGTAAATTGAGGCGAAACGCTTTAAATCTTTCTCGTTCGTCGAATCCTCGGAGCGATTCGAAATCCATCAATACTAAATTCGCCAAAATAGGTCTCAGATCTGGCATGAGACGACCCTGAATTATTTGTTAGGCATTTAAGCTATATACAGACGGGTGTGTTATCCTTAAAGGAGATCGATATGTCTCGTTGGTGGCGTTGGTTACAGGAATCCCTGGACAAGGAAAGTCGTGTTCCAATGACTAATTCTCTTTTTTTATTTTATTTTTTCTCTCTCTCTCTCTCTCTCTCGCTCTCTCCCCACTCTCTCTCTCTCGACTTATTCCTTCGCGGACAGAGATCCATTAGTCAACGCCATGACTGGGCCAGAACTTCCCCTCGAGTTCGTGTCAGAGTTGAGTTCCAAGGACGAGTCCTGCAACGTACAAGTCGAGCGACATCTATAGTAATTAAGGATACACGGCGGCCAACGGTTAGTAACAATTATTAAAAATTCCTGGCTGGGGCGAGGTGGTTTTTTGCGGAGAAGCTGGGAGAACGAAGGAAGCCTGGTGTCAGATGAATTATAAATCAAAAGGAGCAGCGAGAGATTAAAGAAATCTGCCAGATAAATAGTGAAAATTGTACGTGTGCTTGTAGTGTGGAAATTAATTTGTTGGAACACCTGTACCTTCATTATTTCTAGAAAATTTCACGTTAAAATTTACAGGAAGAGAATATACAAATTCTGAAACTGAAGAAAAATCAATCGACGAAGAAACTGTATCAGCATCCAAACATTTCCAAGAAAATTTCGCGTTTCAATTGTCACAAAATAAAATAATTCGTATAATAAACTGGAAATTCGTTCAACACGATGCATTATTCTCCATTCAATTCCTCCGATTTTAATTAAAATTTCTAAAATAGCAGATCGCCGGGGGAAAGAGACGCATCTAACTTAAACGATACGAAGAAAAAAAAAAGAAGAAATACACATCTTGCGAGACAGACTATAAATGAATTCCCAGCAACTTAACGTTCGTGCAATCCTTTTAAAAATCAAACAAAGAAGATTTACTCGGCTGAAAAGCATTAATAGTCCGGCGCGAAAGGGATCGTAGCACGTTGCAGTGGTGCGTGAAGCCGCGAGAGGAAATTGCAATGAATTTTTCCAAGCGTGCATTACGGGCGTCGCCTGTAAGTGCATCGCGGAAATCTTCGAGCTCTAGCTCGTGAAAGCTATAACGCGTTTACGTGTGGTGATTACGCGGATACGACGTCGGGTACCGCGGGACCATTTGCCAATGATTGTTTCGGCGAATGCGAAACCGAAATGGCACAAGCCGCCGTTCAACATTCGGCTCTCTCCCCGTGATTTATCGCGGGAAGGAAGCTTTCGTCTCGTGTTACAATGCGCCTTTACGACTATACTACGAGCCTCTTCGTGTCATCCCACGATCGCTGTTTCATCGTCAACTCTATCGATTATAACACCTGTCGTTAACCCTTTCCTTGCGATATCCGCGAAAATGAAAAGTGCCCTCGGACCCTGAACACGTTTCTATCGATGCGGGGAAAATATTAGATCGTAACGTAAGTTCCTGTCGAATTTTGTAGCAATTTAGATCAATATTTCCAACGAACCTTTAAATTTGAGAAACATAGAAACGTAAGTTTCATCTCATTCCACAATTTTTTTTTTTTTTTTTTTTTTTTTTTTTTTTTTGGTAGAATTAGATAGAATTTTCTGTGATTTTTATTAAAATATTTTTCGCTTTCGACACGAACTTATGGGATGATCTAAGATAGTTTGTGTAATTTTGGCTGGTGGTGCGACGTGTATAAAATAATCGTCGAATGTTCAAGCGTGAGGAAATTAAAAAAAAAATTAGTAAAAATTAGAAAGAACACTCACAATGCTGAGAGTATGCATGATACAAGCTTGTGTGGTGTTTTCAACGTGGATCAGCTCGTCACATTCTTCATGGTCCAGTCCGTTTACGTCAGATCGTATTTTAATCGGTGACAGAGCTGCTTCGTTGTCCGTCGACTTGCCACTATCAGGAGAGGGCAATAATTCGTGTCCATCTAGATCCTCTTCCTCTGCGCGCTCTTCACAATCCGATGCTTTGGTTTCCTGTTTTACGACCAATATCATACGAGTCGACTTAAAGTTATATTACAGTGAAACAACGTTTCAGTTATTTCCAAACGTACAATTTCGTTTCGTAATAAAATGAAAACTGTCTTTGTAAACCTTTATATAACAGTATAGCGGTATCCTTGAAGATTAGAAACGTGTGAATTCTATTTTTATAGGAAGACAATATGTCGAAGAATATACGAGAGAATTATTGAAATAAAATTGATCGAGTAACGCACGAAGGAAACTTCCACAAAGGGGATAATATTAAAAAGAAAAATATCGCGAGAATTGGAAGCACGGCGAGGAATTGAGCGATATATAGTACCTTGACCTGTTTCACCTGTCTCTTGCGGCGAGATAGTGAAACGACGGACGATATCTCACGACTGACGTGGATCATACAAGCGACAGGCTCTATTCACTTTTATCCACTTGGCCGACCAAAGCAGAACCTATTCTACTTTCTCCTTTTTTCCATCTAATCTTTTCTCTACCCCGTGGATACGATATTCCTTAGTACATTGCGTATTTATTAATAAGCACATTGTTTACCGTGTGTATTAAAAGTGCACGCTAATTACCAACTGCTTTACTCTCCCCGATATTCATTTTTCTCGTACGAACGAATCCGTTAATTACTACTTCACGTGCTATGAAAATTCATGAATTTATTCTCGAGTGCTTTGATGCTGTCGCGAAGATTGATTTTTAATTGGTATCAATTACACAGTGTACCGTATTTCTTAAACGGGGGAATGCCTATGTTATGTCACAGGGAAATGTCGAACAATTAGCGGGAGAAGTGAAGTTTTGCAAATGTGTATCAAATGTATTCTAACGTTATATTAATAATTATAGGGCGATGGAGGATAGAGAGGCAAGAACAGAAGAGACAGCTAAAGATAACAAATATAATTAAAATTAGAAAATTGTAATTTTGTAGTCACCAGGCAAAAATGAACAATAAATAATATTAATTATTCACAGTTAATCGTGTATATTATTGTCCTTCCTACTATCCCAAATAAATATTCCTACCACGATAAACAAAAATTCTTCGATCGATCTCTTTGAAAGATCATTCGAACGAACCGCAAGCCTCTGTCAAGAGAGGAGAAAATCACGTACTCGATACGATTAATAGAAACCGGAGAAAGGTAAGAGTGAAAATAATAAGGAGGCTCCTGAAACCCGAAACAAAAGTTCCGATTGCTTGATAGCTCCGATCCGTATACCCTGTCCGTGCTCTGGAGTTGACATATCGACAGAGAAACATATGATGAAGTAATATTTTTCCAAGTTGTACGTCGTTCCCTACGGCGACAGGATTTTCGTTCCTTTTCTCCCCGAGTTTCGTTCACCAGCCTTGTCTTAAACACCGAGGGAGCTTTTGCTTTCCAACGATATTACGATTTGCCGCGTTTCTTTTCTCCTTCCTACGGAAAAACTTACATTGTCCAAATTGACTGCTACTCTTATTATTGTTTCCCTTCCTGTATACGCGAGACGTATACCAGGTTCGGATTTTACATAGCTAGAAGAAATTCCGCGGAGCAACATCGAGAGGAGTCTTCAATACCAGGAATAGACGACGTTCGAGCTTGAAAATATTGAATACTGAATTTGTGGTTAATTTCGTTATGTTATTTCGAACGATCCTGATGGAAATTCTATTTTTCTTGCACGCCAGTTTTCTTCTCCGACGATGTGTCCGACACAAATTTCGCAGCTAAAGAAAAATCCATTATTCCACCGTCATTTTTCTCCATGTTCGGTCCATTGAACAACATTAAATGAATTTCCCTTCGAGAAAGCGAGAAACTCGATTGCTCTTTCCAATATCGTATTTACCTCACCGTGAGAGACTTTCAAAGTGAATCTATAAATCTTCCTCGATCTGCTGTTAGATTAAAAGAAGCTACAAATTATACGGGGGGAAAATCCTCGTTTTGGTGTATTAACCCTTTGGACTCCTTTGTCGAGTGTGACCCGACATCAGTTTTATTCACAGGTATGAATGAAGTAATTTTTAAATTGCCAGTTTAAATATGTATTATATTTTGCAATATATTTTTTAATACAATGTAATTAGTTCACAGATAAAATTCTTAAAACAACAGGGAGTTATTGAGAAGAAAATGAAAAAAAAAATTTGGAGTTCAAAGGGTTAAAGGAACAAGGGTAGTAGGTCAGAAATATTCTGAGAATTAAAGCGAACAGACGACGTCGTATTTTCTTTTCAGACCCTTCTCAGCCAAGCCTGTTCATTCTGATAAGATTGCGCAGTCATGGTTCCCTACTTCACGTTTCCGGCCAACAAAAATAACGAAACCGGGAAAATCCATCGGAATAGAATTACTTTTCCTTTCGGAAATTGAATTCCTCCGCGTGGTATAGCGAACTAAATACCAGCTAATAGTGCACGTTTTAACTCTCCTTGCAAACATTCTTCTTCTTTATCGTCGAATACGAAGAAAATGCTTCGTTTCGATGCGATTTATCTCATTCCAGGATGTGTCACAATTTCTTACAATTGAAGTTAAAATAACAGAGATAGAGTAGAGACATTGCAGCTATTATTATCGAGTCTCAAACATTTCTGTAACACTGTAATACCAAAGAGCAAAGAAAAAGTGTGCTTCTCTTACGATAAGAAGAGATCCGCGAAAATTCACACGTTTGTTCTTATCAGGACAAAAAGTATGCTTGAAGTTAGTCAGAAACTAACCTGAAAGTCTTGCGGTGACGGGGATGATTCCTTCTGATGCTGACTTGGACTCTGCGGAGGGCTGGGAGCTGATCTGGGACTCTGAGGTCGAGTTCCCAGCTCGTAAATGTTGATCATGTGTGCTGCCTGAGCATGAACCATCAGTTCCCATGCTGAAGGGAAGGACACCTTGCAGAGAACGCATAGCAGAGCCGTCGTAGAGTCTCCTTTGAACATAAAAACGTTATATCTGTAATGGTTAAAAGACAAACACTATTCGTCAGAAGCTTGCTAAGTTACTAACACTTTGTGATCTTGTTTCTTGAGATAAAGGCTGGAAACTTTCGTCAATTGTGCTACATTTACGCTACTTTTACATCGATTAAATCCCTATTAACTAGCACTATAGTTCACTTTGCTTTATACAAAAACACACGATACCACAAAGTGTTAGAAAATCGTACTCAAACTCGTTAACGTAATAAGATCCTCGAAAGTAACTTCACAACCCCTTTTTTTTCATTCACCGATATCGAAAACGAGATACGCAGCCAGTTCGCGTCGCTTGTAAAAATCGTAGAAAAGAAACCGCGAAAAGCTGCCGTGTGTATGTACATCTCACGCAAATTTGTCGAACAGCAACACTTTCCGGCCTTCCTCCTCCCTGCACACCGATTCTTCAATCCTAAACAAACCGCGGAACCGGAGAAAGCTCTACTTGCACCGATGCAGCTGCGTTTCCCCCGATAAAACGGGCGAAATACAATTCCGTAGCGCGAAAGGTAATCGAAGAAACGAGGGAAAGGTGGAACACTATATTCCGGCTCGAATTTCATTTTTACACCTGTTCTATTGAAAGAGGCGCGCGCGCGGCGAGGATAACGCGCCGAGGATAGAAAGAGGAGAGGGAGAGAGATAGCGTAAGAGGAACGACGATATTTCGAAACCCGGCTGCGTCCTCGAATTTCGTGGAAAACCGGAAACTTATTGTGGAATTTTCTTAAATTCGCGTAGTAGCCTCCACCTTTTTCTTTCCTTTCGTTTTTGCTCAAAGGGTCACTCGATCCTGCTACAAGTGAGACTACGAGCGTTCGTTCGTCTAAACCGGAGGAACGGAGGCTCGTCGAGGCAACTTTTCTTTCGAGTACGTACTTGGAGCTGTTCCGTTGAAGGTGTGACATTTACATGTGAACCGCAGTTTGCAGTAATTCCGCTTGTGCTCGAGCAACTCGCCCAGGTCTGTAAACATCTCCCGACAGTTGCCGCAGATCAGAATATCCGGGTTGCCTGGAACACGGAAATTGCAAACTGATTTCTGCCTCTCCGGTTTCACCACGCTTCTTCATTGTCTTCTCATTTTTGTCCTCGTTTGTGATTGGTCCTCTTAAAGAGGTCTTTTAACCCTTTCGCTGCTGTTAACGCTGAGAAAATTTGCTCGTAACGTCATATCGGTGACTATCGGCACACTTTAGCTCTCGTTTTTAAATTTAAATTTTGAAGTTTTTTCAAAAATTTTAGTGTCTGTCATGCGTGTTGTGTACTGAAACTTGTCGCAACGAAAGGGTTAATACGTAGCAGTAGAAATTAGTTAGAATTTTTTTTAATTTCTAGAGCCTTTTAAATCGAAAAGCAAGCAAATTCCCGGAAGGTCAGAGTAACGAGACAAACCTTGCTTTCGAGATAATTATTCGCAAAAAAAAAAAAAAATCTTTCGCCCATCACTCTATCGCGAGAGGTAATGGAACGAAATTTCTTTCTTCCTTTGTTGCTCGCCGGCGAGATTATGCAGTAGAAAGGAAACTGATGTTGTTATCCGAATAAAAGTAAAAAAAAACACAATGTACCCTTTGAACGTAAATTGGTTTCGAAATATAATTACACAGTAGCAGTGTAATTATCCAAAAAAGTGACAAAAAACAGAGCTACGAGGTGGTGAAATTTATCAGATCTAACTGAACGAATTTCCAAATTTCAAAAATCCTCCATTGTGTCGTATCAAAATAACCAAACAAACTAGAAACAAAATTCACACACACACACACACCTCTAGGACTGAAATGAAATATGAAACAAAACAAGCTTCATGAAGCGTGCGTGATCAGCTTCATACAAAATCCCCCGCTCGTTTAACATTTATCAAAATAACTTTCATCGAACTTCCAGGCTGTACATGCTAATGAACGAAATTTTAATTCCATCCCGTCGGATAAATAATCCGAGCCGCATCGTCGGGTGTGGTAATTATTTAACTGTGAAAGTTTCTCCTTCGCGTGGCGTTGCTGCACCATCCGATAATCCCAAACTTTTTAAATGAAAACGTAAATGGAAATTCGTTCCTCGGTACACGTCGCGATCTACCCTTGCCCCGTGACAAATAATACAAACGTTCCCTCTGTCCCTGCACATTTTTCCAACGTTCCCCATATTTACAAAAAAAAAAAAAAAAACGCGATCCCGGAGCCAACACACATACTCGCAATTTCCGCGTAATTAAAGCACGCGCGGGAACAAGTGTCGACGATACTCCGCGTGTGTATCGTTTCTTCTCTCTCTACCTCGCGGTGTCGCACGGTTTTCTCTCTACCATGGGAAACGAGACGCGATCAAACTAGCAGAGGCTAGGCACACTAACAAACTGTGTTCTCTCTCTCTCAGTTTGCCGGTCTCGCGACGACGCTTTCGAACGCGTCCTTCTTGAAACCGTGACACGCTCGAGATGATACTCCCAACACCTCTCTTTCTGCTCAATTGAGTCTCGTTCTGTTTTTTTCTCTCTCTTTTTCTTTTTCTTCTTCTCTATACCGCGTTTCTTTTTTTTTTTCTTTTTACCGACTCTGGGAAAGCGTGTATAGAGTGCAATGTAGAAAATGGGCTGGCTAGTACTTACTGTACACTTTCAGCTGGTTCAGGTCCGGAACGGCGGCTGTGTTCGCGGCGGGTTGTTGTTTCTGTTGCTTGGGATGCTGCGATCGAGCCGGTGGCATCAAACGAGGTCTCTTCAACGGCGGCGCCAAACGAGGTGGAAAAGCAGTCGACGCGTAGTAACTGAAAATAAACTTTCAAGTGAGCGAACGCCGGTGGACATTTCCGCGAAGGGGGATAACGGCGCATAATTGCTTCGCACGCGATACTCGCTGTTTTCACGTTTAACAGGGGGAAGAACGACTGTGCATGTCTTAGGAACGGCTTTCAAACGTGAACGATTTTTTTCTTTTTGAATTAGAGATGTGAGAGAACCTGAAAAATTGGGAGAGTTCGACCGAAAGTATCTGGCGACTCGAGAATTTCGAGAACTCGAACATTTCGGAGCTAATTTTGTCGAGTGCGAGCTTACCTTCGGATTTTTCATTTTTCAGCAATTTTCTGAAGTATGAAATAATGAAATTATGAAAGGTGAGACGTGGTACTAAATTAGGTAACATTATTTTATTTCGGTGAATTCGCGTCTTAAGTTAGTCTCGAAGGTGCACGATTTCGAGGGGAAATATTCGGTTGCCTGGAATATTCCTCGGAATACAGAAATATAGGGAAATTTGTGCGTGACTAATCTGAACGAAATTTGAGTGAAAATCGACGATACCGCGGTGGTATAAGGGAATAAAAGTTGAAGAAAAGGGAAGAGCAGAAGATTTGGGAAGTTTCGCCGGGGGAATTGGAGCGCAGAAATTCTGTAAAAGGGGAGGAGAAAATAAAAGTTTGGAAGATTTTAGCGGTGAGGTATTAAAGAATAGACGACGGGGAAACGGAGTACGAATGGCTTCGAGACATCGTTGAGGAATCATAAATATCTTTATCGTACTTTCAGTTTTAATTTTCCTCGAGATGTAACTTAAACTTTGCACAATGTAAATTTCGCGTTGCGAAAGGAAACGGGCAATTCTTTACAATTCTTTTTTCATTCAAATACTATCGAGAGACAGGTGATTGAAGAATATTAAACTGCTTTCCCCTAATAAGTACAAATCGTAGCTTGAATCGTAACACCGATAAAAAGGATACTTGAAATTTCAATCTAAAGAAAGAAGAAACAAATTCGATTTCTCCGAAGTTCCAGATATCGGAAGGCCTCCTTAAAACGATTCATAACCATTTCTACTTATCCAAAATCATGCTTCCCCTCTGCTCCAACGGCAACAAGCAACGGAAATTCAATTAAAACGCTTTACAGCTCGCGCGATCGCACGATCGCTCATTTTTACGAGCCTTGTGACGCACACGGACCGGTTCGTGCACGAAAGGGTTACGAACGAGCGAACTGAAGAACGTACAAATTGTACATATAATCAACTCATTTAGACGCGGTAGCACACCGGAACGTGTTTGCATGCAAGCTGGCGCACCCCGTTTTGTCCTACGTTTGAGTCTCGTTTCGATAAAAAAAAAGGGGCTGAAATTGAACCGGCATCACGTCGAATTTCTAATAAAACCGAGACGAACTTGTCTTCGCGACGCTAATTCAGCCGAAATTCCATCGACTTCCAGGCTTCTCACGACAGGCAGAGAAAGAGACAGATTCAAAAGGTGTTCGTCTGCACGTCCACCTAACTGAATTTAATCGGATGTGTTTAGACTTTTGATAAAATCGATGTGACATTGTCGCCGCGCGACAAGCAATTCTGGAAACGGAGAAAACAGAGATAGAGAGAGAGGGAGAGAGGCTCTGGTACGGCGAGTTTTCACCGGTTTGGAACGAGGAGCGGAGGAGGGTGGAAACAAGAGGAGCAGAAAAGAGGAATCGCAACCCCTCGTCGTCCGTATTTATCCGGCTATGTATTTCCTCCGTCTGTCCTGGCCGCTTTCGCCCTGCGAAGCCTTCCTTGAAATAAAACTTCGTCTTCTTCGCTCTCTCACCACTATATTCCTTCGTCTTTTCTACTTTTTCTCAGTTTCACCTTCCTTTTTCCTCCTTTCCTCGATTTCCCTTTTTTTCTTCTTCTTTCTTTCTCGCATCTCGAGGACCGTTGCGGAGCTTCTTCTTTCCTGTTTAACGCGTCTTCGTTCCATCTGCTTGTTTACGCCTCGCGATTTCATTCCGTTTCGACAGCGAATGGAATTCGTTCTTTTTTTCTTCTTTTTTTTTTTTTGGAGATTTAGCTGGTTAGAAATATAACGAACGGTTGTGTTTCGTCGAGGAATCAGAGGTTTAATTGGTGAAATGTCTTCCTCGGAAATATCCTGCCCGGGGTTTTGTTTCAGTTTCGAAAACACTAACTGAAGTTTGTCTCTTAACTAATGACGTTGTTATTAGCCGCGCGACCCTTTTGTACGCTCTGCTTTTCGTCGTTATTCTTTACTTTCCGCGAAGTTGCTAGTGTACATATATTTTCCTTCCTCTACTTACCAACGTAAGGTTCTTCTTTCTGCTTTTTTTTTTTTTCATTTATTCAGTTTCGTGCACAAGAGTTCCGCAGATTCCCGCGATCTCCCGTCCCTCTGCGCGGTTATAAATTTCCATATCGTCGAATTGCCACACAGAGAACTGTCGGAAAAACAATTTTCCCCGTACTCTCTCGGAGAAAAGAGGAACCATCAAAATTCCAAATACCTTCGACGCGAACGTTATATCAAACCCCACCATTTTTCTCCCAAAGGCTCATATAAAAACCAATGACAATTCCGCAAGATTTCACGATTTCTCTCACGGTAAGCCGACTATTTGTTCATTCACCCGCTTATTACTCAAACTGTCCGCTATATTAAAATCACCCCAGCTCCCTGATCTCCTCCAGTCATTTTCATACGCCCTACATTCTCCTCGCGTCATTTCTTTCCACCGAGACGTATTCCTCTTTCGAGATCCTCCTCCTAAACGTGTCCAGTTCCACCTTTCTCCCCTCGTCCCGTTTCATCCCCCTTTGCAACAGCGTGAGACAAGAGAC
Organism: Habropoda laboriosa; assembly: GCF_001263275.1. NCBI lineage: Eukaryota > Metazoa > Arthropoda > Insecta > Hymenoptera > Apidae > Habropoda > Habropoda laboriosa. The sequence goes on from NW_017100177.1 coordinate 1,621,798, forward strand.
ATCCACGAATTCGTGCCTTCGTGGCGTTGTTAAAACTTCTCCGCGCCGACAGAGTTTCACTCTGTTTCACTTTGGAACTTTCGGATAATAAGCGCGAAACTGGCTGGAGCGAGAGCGAGAGAAAGCGAGACAAGGGTGCGGTGAAGAAAGACGAGGCAGAAGGGCTGCGTTAAGGGCGGTCGTGGAACCGGGAGAAAGAGAGAGGAGCATCATCTACACCGGCATTTCCTGTCGTCTCGACCATTTTAATTTCTTTTTTTTTTTTTTCCCCTCTTCCTTCAACCCACCGTCCAATTATTGGCGACCGCGAAAGTCATCCTTTGTCGAGACCGCGACCGCCTTTTGAAGTGCCCCCTTACTTCTTCCTTTCTTCTTCCTAATGTCTGCGACGACTGATAAGAAGAAGAGTCACCCAGATAGAGGATGAGGCTAGAGGAACACAACAGGCACCCTGTTTTCCTGTCTCTCGTTGCACGTCCCATCTCTCTCTCGCCGCTACGAAGTAACGATCGTCCTTTAGTTTCGGAAGTTCGATGATTACTATCACCGCGTCTCCTCCGAATCCTTCGTAATATAACCCGGAGACAAACACGCCTGTGGCGAAACTTCAACAACGCTCCGCTGCCTACCTTTTTTCTGTTCGAAAATCTCACTTTCAACCGATGGGTTCCGAGGTTTTCTTCGAGAATACCAGAGCTCTTTCCTCAAAATCGTTCTCCTAGTTTGTATGGAATCTTTACGTCGAATCTATCCTATTTTTGTTCACTTTGTTCCAGAGACTTCTTTACGATAAAGGAATCATGAAACAGGTTGAACTCATGATTTCATCCTTGAAGATTCCCACAACGAGATTGTCCAGAATAAAGGACGTCGCAGATAGATGTAATGGTGGTATCATATACACGGTCTAAAAGGATCGTGTCCTACTTGCGGAAGACGTATACAGGGTGTCTCGAAACCGTGTATACAAGTGTTGTTTTATGGACGTGGAAGCTCGACGTTTCTGCGGATTGCACGAACTTCTGGTGAACACTTGATAGTAATTGACGTGTCGTAAAGCCATACACCGCGGAGTGTAACTACAGTGCTACTAGAATTTTCCGGAGTTTTGGTGTTTCAAGTGATGACTTCTAAATATTGACAATCTTACGTGAAGAAGGATAACGAGAAATTGTATACAACCAAATAAGTGGGAAAATAACATCTATTTAAAACAGAATAATCTACGTTCAGACAGAATAGCAAAAGAACAAGTTTCGTGCTATTCTTCGAACAAACTTCTCGATGAACTCGCCGCGTGTCGTGTTCCTCTTGTTTAATTCAACAGAACGAATGATTCAATTTAAATTTTACCGAGACGCGACTTCTCTTAGAGGGATTAGAAATCCTTTCCTCCACGGTAGACGTGGAAAAAAAGCAAAGCTCCGGGATAAACCTCTATTCGTTTAAATATAAGCTCGGTGAGAGACAGTCTGGGGGACAAGGGACGACGGTATAAATCGACAGATTTTCATCAAGAAGTAACCCAGGGATAGCGGCCTTCTCACCGAGAGATTCGACCAACGAGGTCTGTGATTGGCACCGGTGACAATTATTTGTTTTCCACAAATCACCCGGAGAACGTCGTTCTCCCATCCTCCAGGCTTTTCTTTACCGTTCTTCTCACCATCTCGTTTCTCCCACCTTTAGACACACCGTTCGAGCCTGCCCGTGACATTTTCTACGACGTTCTTTGACCCTCCATAAACTAAATTCCCTGTCCTGCATGAAAGATTACCGACGTCTCAAGTCTGTTTTCGATCGAGCGTAACCAACCTATTCTCGTCTTTCAGATTTACACGAACGTTCCTTGTTGAAAATTCTCGTCAGTAAAGGATAAGTGGATCGTCGTAACGATGAAACTTTGAAGCCAGATTTTTCGTTAAATATACGCCGTTTAGGGTCGGTTAAACGACTTTTGCATGTGACACGTTGAGCTGCAGATGCGAGTTCGAAGAAGAGTTTGCGATTCTCAAAATAACGTCCCGTTCAATCGATGAATTCTTAATTGGTAAATTGTGACAAGACTTCGATCTTTTGTTTTTCCATTTAAACGCTTGTACTTGTGTTCAGAGGCGGTTAATTGTCATGGTTAATTAAAGGTTCGCAGAGGAAGAAATTCATATTAAGGGAAGATAAATTGTGAGAGAAATCCCCGTATAATAGTAGCGATTATTTCCTCTCTACGAATCACACGAAACATTACGAAGCCATGTAAGCAAGAGGTATCCGCCCCTCTT
>NW_017100177.1:1624101-1627319 GCF_001263275.1 Habropoda laboriosa
GCAAGCCACCCCCAGTGAACTTTATTTCGTGCAATTTGAGCAAGTTCCGGCCAGCCAGGCCAGCGAAAGATTAAAAACGTTTGTTAAAGGGCGCCTTAATGGTTGCCTTAAATTCACCGGTTTAAATATTAGCTCAGCTTTTTTCTAATAATTTCAAACTCGAATATATATATCTATACACACACTCGAGGAACTATAGAGTCGAGCATTAAATCTCTGGGAAATAAAAAAGAGAGAAAATTTTTTAAATATTTCCAGCCATTTATTTCACTCGTTAATTCTTTCAATTGTGCTTCGGTAGGAAATGTAATAAAAATCGAATTACGTCTGCATTGTGAAATTTACTTTTGAAATATTAACAAAAAAAAGAAACGAAAAAAGAGGAATCAAATTAAAAGTTACATGCGACTACCGAGGCGTGAGAAATTTTTTTATATCGAATATCGGTAATTCGTATTTTTAATAAGTTTTTCAATTTCATAGCAATTTTCGGGTATACTTCATCGTAATATTATAAGCCTATTAGCCGTTCTCTACTCGTGGCGCTTAACCTGCACATGTGACATCTTGCTCGGCTGAATGAATTTTAATGAAATCCGGTATTAGAGGGTCTAGGTTAGTATTTATCCGACAAATTCAACTTCCCGTTCACGTTGTTCAATCTGAACGCATACATGCCGGCCTGGGTATGGACAAAGAAATGATTTTAATACGCATCCTGCCTGCATCTCGCCACGGCTAGTCGAGTAAAATGTTTCATAAACGAAATGGAAATTTTGGAACAATTCACGGAAGTTTCTCTATTTCTTACCGTATAATATTATATCGTTGGAAATTTTGCATTACTAAAGAAATTACAGTGAACTGCACTCTGAGCACCCTTTGATACGATCGACCAGCAATTTCAACACACTTTGGCAGTGAAATTTTCGAGAAAAAAAAGTATTCTTTCCTGAAGGAAATTTATTTACTTTAATTTCTCTTGTTAATTTCCTTCATTTTGATATAAATAAAGCTACAATGGAGTTATGGTCCATATTATGAGCACCGGTGGGGTGCAAAAGATTGAAGAAATTTTAACGAAAGTTACTTTAGTTAAAAAAAAAAAAAAATACAAACAAAAGTTTCATCGATAAGATAATTTTTTCAAATATTTCAATTTAATTTGATGAACTGGAGTTTGTCAGAAACTTCTGAAAAAGTTTCCTAATACAAATGAAATAAGGATAAATGAGAGTATTTTCAAGTTTCATTATTTCTAATACTTTTACCACGATTACGTCAACGAAATCGCTTTATCGACGGTCCAAAAGCACAATCTTTTTCCCCCTTTTCCCATAGTACCAAGCGGAGGAACTGGTACAATGTGTACGCGACAAAACCCGCCGCCTATATATTTTACTATCACAAGTATTACCACTTGGACGGTCGACGAACGGTCGGAGAGAACGCACTCTCCCTCATGCCCATAAATAATATTTCTGTCGGAGCTTTCACCGGCGTTTTCCCGCAATTATTGCGTTTCTCATAACCGATGTCATAATTCTATCCGGTAACATGGCCATTTGTAACTTCTGTCAGTTCAGTTCATTTTAATGTTTCCTTTTTTTTCACTTGCATGCCACCAGAAAAAAAATAGGAACAAATAAATTCAAATATCGGAGAGTCGAATAAAATAGGAAACTTTCACACGGCAAAACACACGACAATAAATATCATTCAAATCAGATATCTTCTTTTTATAACATTGTTGTTTTTTAAATACATCTTCGTCTGTGCTTTTTAAATATTTGCATGTTTATTCCCGAGTCACATTTCCGCTGCATTCTTTGTGTCCATTATACAGAAACACCAATCTATATTCATGCTTCTCTCCCCTTTCTTTCTCAGTGCAAAAGATGATCATAATTTTTATTTCATGAGAGTTTGAAGTATACTGCAAGAAGGGTATTAGTCACGTGTATTAAGGCTCTTCTTTTAGCGCCGTATCTCTATTTCTCTCTCTCTCTCTTTTCTTTTTTAATAATATAAGCTTTCAGAAGCAGCGAATTTACATGACAAAGAAAGTACAACAGTTGCCCCGTAGTAAGGAAATTTCATTGTTTAGTTTGTTTGCAAGTAAATTGTACATTATCGTCAGCTGTAACATTTGCTGTTAGCGTGACAAGAGAGAAACAGGAGTGTTTTCTTCAGAAGTATTTAATAAAAATAATCGTAATCTTGTTTCCCCGCGAGAATCTACGATCCGTTTAAAGGGGTCTCTGTCTGGTCGAGTTAGATCGCGACGATATAACGTTTTGATCCTTACTTCAGTAGTAACCTACATACGTCACTCTTAAATGTCGAATGAGAAACCTTTGGTCAGCGAAGATAAGCTCTTGATATTCTTACAAAGGCCTGATTTGTCTGACCGACATTCTAGCGACAGTGGGTTTAATAAAATTGTTAAATCGATACTGAATTCCTTTGCGTGGGTGGACGACAATTTAGCGATGTTGAAGAATCGAAGGACAGTATTATTAGAAATTAACAACAAATAAAAAAATCGTATGAAATAACTCCAAAGAGTTTATTAGACGTCCTGCAAGGAAAAGGTAGTTTTCTTAAAAATTAATAATATTCGCTACAGCAGATTTTAATGCGTAACGTGGGTGACTGATGGTAAATTTTGAACCACGGCGGCAAATATTTCCTTATTCTCGCCGTGTCGTTTGAAAATTCGGTTTATTAAATTAAAGTGGAAATGCGTAAATGATAGGATTAAGTATCAAATTAAGGTGGAAATGCACCGACAGGCTCGAAATAGTACAGTGCGAGGAAATTTTCAAAACGCCTAAAGGCGCCAATAGTAATGAAAGGGTTAAATAAATATTGAAAAAATATTAGCGTACTGTATGTAAATTTCTTAATTATTCCGTTTCAACGAGTATTTGTCACAGTACTAGTTAAATCTTCATTTGTAAGGAGAAACGATAAGGGAGGAATGAAACAGGATTTTCGGAAATTCGCTATTGCAAGATTCCACGTAGCGGGGAAAAGGAAATCGAGGAAATTCTCCGCGAAGCATTACATATACCACACCTTTTTCCCATCTCATTTCCTTTCACGAGGAAACTTTTCACCGGCGTATGATACTTTTGGGCCTGCCTTGGATTTCTACGAGCAATTAAAGAGTACTCAGGAAGTTTCATCGCGGAACGATGGAAGGAATTATTGTT
>NW_017100177.1:1627358-1636974 GCF_001263275.1 Habropoda laboriosa
TCGTTCTCAGAATCGAGTCTTCTTATTTTTGACTACTTAAAGGAGACTTTGAAGCGGATCCTTGCAATTTCTCTGCACACGCGCGGAAAGTAATCTTTGTGGTAACTTTTTGTTTTCTCGAATTCGAGGAAATTTGTGGATTTTCGGTGAGAGAAAATGGGGGAGCAGAATGTGTGTGTTTAAGAAAATTTACAGCTGTGAACGTGGGAAAAATGTTATTAGGCAATAACGTTAATAGAATTACGTTCGAATACGAGCTCCAGACGGAATCGAAATTTATTTCTTCCGGGTGAGAGTTTTTCTTTGTTCCACGCCGGTGAAAATCAAATTACGTGTCGTCGCCCGGCGAAAGGATTTTCAACCCTTGGCGCTCCTTTAGATCAAAGGATAAGTTGCGGAGTATCGTACAAATCGCAAATTCCAGTCGTCATTTCACCATATTATTGTATTCCCCCGTCGGATATTTCCTTCTATATCTTATCTCCTCTCTTTTTCCCCTTTAACACATCCCTAAAATCACACGAACGAGTAATTCCACCGATTGAAATTTAGCGATTTTCTTTGTAACATCGACCGGAATAAAAATTCACTTCTTTCGACGTTGAAATATTTTTTAACAAACATTGTTCGAGTTTTAGAAATTCTAGACGAATATTTCCATCTATTTTATCTCCACTTTTTCCCTTTAACACGTCCTTAAAATCGTAGGAACGAGTAATTTCACCGACTGAAATTTAGATATTCTTTTTCTAATATCGATTGGAATAAAAACATTCCTTTCTGCATCGAACTATTTTTTAACATTGTTCGAATTGACGAGAGAACTGAAATAGTTCTCCACTCGACGAGAAGCGAAAAAATTCGAAAATTCTAGAGGTTCTTTGACCCTTCGTAAACCAAATTTCGTGTCCTTCGTGAAAGATAATCGGCGAAATTAATGACAGAGATGGAAGTCTGTCTTTGATCGAACGTAAAAATAAAAAGTAACTATTTTCGTGTTTGCCGATTACGATTCGTATGAATATCCCAGGAGAACGAAGAATGCAACGTCCTAGTTAGTAAAATATAAGTAACGATGACCAATATCTAAAAATACGCCATTATCCCTGAAATAGCAATAGGTTACAACACAAAGGTGAGCCAATGACATTTTCCACTCCATTTCGTACGTTAGGAAAAGCAAGAAACCAACATCAAATATTCCCAACCAGACGATTAATATTATATTTTCACTTTGTTCACCTGTGAGAACGATTTTTATCGATCTGCTTGCACAGGTGCAAAAAATTAATAGCCAATCTGTACCCCTAGATCAATGAACATTCCTAAAAAAAAGTCAGAAAATTATTTACAACGTCAAAAATGAACGACAAATTTCGAAAGTTCCAATATTCATCGAAAATGATCGCAAAATCGAAAATTAACGTTAAATTTCCAAAGTTCAAATTTTCATAGAAAATCGAAAATGAACGATAAATTTCGAAGAGAAAATTTTCGAAAGTTCCAATATTCATCGAAAATTATCGCCAAATCGAAAATTAACGTTAAATTTTCAAAGGGGAAATTTCCGAAGTTCAAATATTCGTAGAAAATCGAAAGCGAATGTTAAATTTCGAAGAAGAAAAAATTTTCCAAAGTTCAAACGTATTATACATAAAATTCAGTAGCTTCGTCTTTGTCGTCTTTCAATTTAACTTCTCTTTCGCAATCAATGGCAGGTGAAATTTCGCTGAAAGTATAAAACAAGCGAATCACGTAACTTTGGGTTAATTAGCGGTGCAAATATTCCATCTGTGGGGTGTGAAATCTGCATCCAAAGGCCGGGGCGAGCGGAGGCAACAAAGAAACCGAAGCAGCCACTGAAGAACAGGACGCTTTTTGTCCTGCGGCCTGCATGTGTGTACGCTGGTCGTTACAAATTAGACGATAGGCGTGCAACGTAACGCCAAGTAGTTTGAAACTGGCTGTTAAACCAATGCAAATTACTGCAAGACAATCCCTGGTGTTGCGGGCGGCGGCGGCGAAAGAGGCGTGGTACCAAGTGAGGAGAGCTCGTCCTTTCTAATTACGTATCGCCGCTGTGAGAAAGAGAGGAGGGAAAAAGCTTAACCAAGTTTTCACAAATTAATGTTGCCAGCGTCTCTGTGTGGCCCCTGTGAATTTCACGTTTTCCAACGGCGTTACTTTTCTGGTCGATTTTGTAATTGGATGCTAACTCGATTCCACCTGTCCTTCCGGTAAATGACATACAGGAGGATTTGTGGCTCTATCCGCGAGAAATTCATTCAAACTACGACGTCTCTCCCGTTTTTTCTTTTCTCTTTTGCGTTTTATTTTCATATTCAAATGTACAACGGGAATTTCTATTTTATCCTGGAATTTCAACGCTCCCCCGGTGAAAAATTGCAATCACCAAAGTGAAGAATTGTTCGGTCGAGGAAGAAAAAGAAGAAACGTCGAGAGAAAGTCCGTAAGAGGATCCACTCCCCGCGCGTCGTTGATAATGTTAAGAGCGTTTATTAAATCTTGCCGGGAATTTTGTTAACGTCGTTCCCATGCATGACCTGCAATTTTACTACAAATTGGATGTAACGTAGGTGTAATACCCTGGTGTATACGCAAGAAAGGATATCGAGTTAATCAGGAATATTCATCCCTGAGGGTATCGTTTCACAGCTACGATTAACCTCTATTTCGTACTCGAGCAACGGGGAGATTTATATCGCGACCTTATTGTTCTCAATTTCCCTTTTCACCGTGTACGATATCGCCTCTAATTTAATTACACAATCTCCGATTATTATCCTGTGACAAACGTAAAAATCACCGGGGGAGTTGGCGTGTAATAAAAATAAGGAGAAAATTGAATCGACGGTAGAAACGAGAGATAATAGAAAATCGAGATTGACCATTAACGTAAAAGAGAAAATTATTTACAAACAGTTTAACCTATCATTCACGCGAATTTTATTCAACACCGTTTAAACACCTATGCATAAATTCATTTGCGTATACATAAAATGAATCACTTAAGATTAGACACCTGAAATATCATCGAAACTGTCGATTATACCCAAAAATGTTTCGTCAAAAATTCACATCTAGGAAAATAGTTACCGTAATCGAGGTAATGGTGCGACAGAGATAAGAGTATCCAAGGTTTTGCCTAATTCTTCGGAAAGGGGAGCTCTATCCCAAAATGATACGCGGCGAACGAGGAGTTAAATCTGACTATGAAAGATGAAACGACTATACAGGGTGTAAGTATGCATCTAAGATCTCTGTCGAGCATTAACGGCGTTCAATTAAGTAAATGGGCCTCCTGAGAATTTTCTCTATCTCGAAACTGGAAGATTAATTACAAATTGAATTGGCTACAGGTATAACCGTGTAACGACTGACTGCTACGGGACGTGCACACATACGCGGAAGGGTGTCAGGTTAATTAGGGACATTCGTCCCTCAAGACATCGCTTTGTGACTAGGAGGCTTAACTGGACACGATGCATCCTGACCCCTAACAGCACCCTGGCCTATAAGCTTGATCCCCATCGACATACATTAAGTGCACGGATTTCAGATGTCTATCTGACCCGTGTCAAATTAAGTGTCACCTGCCAGAAATGTCAGATTAAATCGATGCAAGAACGATACCCGTTTTCTCCCCTCCGCCGGCCCCGCGCTCCGGCTATCGATCGCGCCAACGAAAGAAGCAATAAAAAAGCGAAACGCGACGAAGATTTATGGATATTTCTTCGTTTTCTTTGCTGTTTAATGGCGCAATTCAACAAGCGTTCAACGTGTCGATTAAAAAAGTACATTAATTCACTGTTCGATTTATTTCGAGAAAATGAACGTGTTCTTCTTTCTTTTCTTCCCTTTTCGTCGAGTTTTCAGCAGTGTGATCGATGCTGTGTTTAGGTTGTTATAGATTCTGTAATATTATTGACCCTTTAAACCGTGACAACGTGTCTGACACGTGGCTGAGATTCTGGTGAAGATGTGGGAAAAATTCATTGTAACTTTTCTTTATAATTTGTGAGACTGAGGATTACCGAATGGGATTAATCTGTGACACGTTAGATTTTGTTACTTGATACAGTAATAAAACAGTAAACTGACGCTTAGATGCATAGTCAGAAACAAATCTAAGATGTTAATTGATAAACAGTTTTTCTTTTTTTAATTGTTTCAACATCGAAACCAAAATTTCGATAAAATAGTTAGAAGTTTAATAAATGTTTTACAGAGGAAGTTATTCGTAAGAGAAAATATTTCCCGTTTAAACGGAACTAATGATCGGCAAGTCCTTCTTCTCTATGAATTGAACTTCGTCAAAGCGAGATACCAAGCCGGGGTTTAAGATGAAGAAGCTGGCGCGCACAAAGCGGCAAAGAAAAGGCAAGGAATTTCGCGACCATAAACAACGCTTTATCTTCGCCTGCAATGGAATAACCAATTTCCCATTCCGATATTCAGCCCCATTCTCAGCACATAATTTCTCGGTATAATAGTTTTCCGTAAAGCGGCGGAATCGCAAAACAGGGACGTAACTCTTAATTCCATTAGGAAACTACTATATGCCCGGCGATATTTTTAAATGAAATCGAAGGAACTACGGATTCGTACCTTTCACACGCTCCTGGTAAATATGTTCTTAACTTTAAAAGCAGATTGATCGTTTGTACATTAAAATTCACTTGTTTTAATAATACAAAAATTCTAAACTTATTTTCCTGACACGTAAGAAAGTGTAATACATCGAGTATATTATAATTAATATTACTATTATTAATTAAGTAACAACAGATGACAAAATTAGTGGAATATTTGTGGTAAAATACGAATACAAAAGAATGAAAAAAATTTTAACGGTAATGTGCTCTGCAGAGAGAAAGAAGAACACGTTTAATATTGCTTTTTGCTTCAAGTTGGTATCTCAATTGGATCACAAGATATAAGGACTTGAAAGCACAGCATCCAAAGAGCAGATGAATTATTTACTACTTAATGGACGCCAAATCTCCGTGACCCACTTTTTTCTCCTGGAAATGCGTACGCGCGTAGTAATAGTAAAAAGACGGTGACTCAGCCTCTGACACTGACCACCACGCTACTATAAACCTTGGTGCAAGCTCGTGAATGAGAGTGGAAAAGAGGTCCGAGCGAGAGAGTGAGACGGAGATAGTGAAGTATCAAGAATCGTGGCTCACTTTGGACGACGATATCTCAGCGATAAAAAATCGTATTAAGATGAATCGAAGTGTATTCCGAAGTAGAAGATTTCCTGCTGTAAACCGTACCATTTGTGTCATAAGAAACGTGGTTCATTTGGGAATTCTGACGCTTCGAGGTTTTGGTAGATTTAATAAGAATTTCTTGAATAATGAAAAGTATGACATAATAAGGGCATATTGTTTTGGGTCAATTGTTACTCCTGATATTTTTAATGTTACAGACAGCAAACAAATGTAAAAATTAATTATAGTTATAGATATCCCAGATTTTTTTTAATTGCCAACTTTATTTTTTAGATTTTTATGTGTAATATAGGATGTTGGAAATTTTGAATTTAAGAATTACAAATCCGAGTTTGTAAGGAAGCGTGTCTCCTAACCAGCGAAAAGTTGAATAAACGAAGCTTATAACTTCGAATATACGTGTTTGTCTCTTTTTATAACTAGCGATGGAAATAAAATTTGCAAAAAAAACGTACACAACAGCTTTGAAATTTACGGGCGTATCACAGTTTTCCCCGTGAATCTGTGGTCATTAACCCGGGCAGAAATTCATACACTGTTCTTAATGGCGCTTTTAAAAACTGCTCTCACCCGGACATTTATAAACCCTCGATAGCAGTTTTAAACTGAAATGACTATTTATGCACGGTCTAATACATAGGAAAACACGGCTTTGAGGCGGACGCTACTCGAGAACGCTTGATTCCACCGCGTCGAAACACGGTGGTTTCCGCAAAGCCGAAAAAGCCGGTTCCACATACGAAAACAGAGATTCGTATGAATTCGAAAATATAATTCGTCCGGAGGCACGTTTGAAATTAAATATTTCTGACGGCAGTTTACACTACCGTTCTACAGTTTAGGATCATTATCTCCTCTTTGTTAATTCTTTCTTCGCGTATCACAAAGTTCACGAATTTCAAAGATATTTAATCCGTTCAATTTTATTCTCTCACAACCCACATTTCTCCCGAAGAATTTGGAAATACACATTTCTCAATTCTTCTCATTTCTTTAAAATGACGGATGATCAGAAAGTTCCAATGAAAATTCTACAAAGGAAGTGTCTAACGAAGCTATTTAAAAGCTCGAATAGAAACATCAAAATATCTCTTAAAACATGACGAAGACGTCAAGCCTGCGATTGCAGCTCATTTTGAGGCGCAAAAGAAACACATTTTTCCGAGAGAATAAACAGAATTTGTTGTTTAATGTTCTATCTGAGAAATGAATCAAATCCAAGAAAAACACATCAAAAGCGAAAAATAATACCACGATTTCTCCCGTCCATCTTCACCTTCATTCCTCGAGCTTTTTACCTCCCAGGTATCTCTCTATCACAAGTTCGCCCGGTAATTAAACCGGGAGCAACAAATCCAGGTTCGCGACGTCTGCAAGAAACTCGACCGCGGACGCGAATTCTCGCTGCTTCGCAGAGAGAAAGAGAGACCACCTCTCTACGCAGTAGTAGTCGATTGGATCGAAAAATTCGTCAGGGTCGTAGCAGCGACGACGTTCGTGGACGTATTCGCGGAAAAAATTACGAGGAAATTGGTCGGTCGCGAACATGCAGTTAGCCGCGGGTAAAAAGGGAGCGGAAAAAGGGGGGAAAAAATACGCCGGTGCAAAAGTGAAATCAAAAAAAAGAGAAGTATAGACGGGTAGAACGAAACAAAACGAAACGCCAAAAACAGAGGCGCACGGGGGGAGTAGGAGAGAAATATCAAAAGCAATCAATTCCTTTTTAGCCGACGAACAATGTTCCCAGCGGCGTGTATACGCGTGTCGCCTATTGGCTCATACAGAAACCCTCGTGTGCGTTACACAGTTTGCACACGCGCGTGTGTCTGTGCTTTCTATGGTCGCGCATGTTGCATATTTAAAGCAGGGCACAAGGATGGAATATAAAGTTCGTTGGCAAAACAGCGGTCTCACGGTGGGAAAAAAGGAAACGAGCGCGAGAGAGAGAGAAAGAGAGTGCACGTTCGCGGTAGAAGAATTAATAAAGCAACGAAAAGTAGAGCGTGGTGCACGTGGTTTATCGTTGTGTTTCGGTTGAAAGAAAAGGGCGCGTCGTGGACCGTGGCATGTTTCTCTCTTCTCGACCCACGGTTATAATTCCGTTCCACGCGGCCTCTGGTGTCCAGCAACGCTCTGTGCCTCACCTGAGCTTACGACTTTTATTCAGCTCTGCCGCGTATTCCGCGTATGCATCCTCCAGGCCGGTCACGAACTGTCTCTGAATCGCAACAATTAAAGCAAAAGGACCGCCAACGGACGCAGGCAACGCGCGTACCGCGGGTTTCCCAAACCCTTTTTTCTTTTTTGCGTTTCGCGGTTCACCTAACCCTTTCTTTCTGTCTTTCTCTGTTTCCTCCATCCCCTATTCTGTGTTCGATTAGGGCGAAAGAACGTGACGGATCGCGGGTCGTGGTATTGACTGGGATATTACGCGTGAATGCTCCCGAATTATTCGTTTGTCCAGGAAGAGAGCTGTGTTCATTGCTTTCGGTGGAGGGATACGACGGAATGGAATTCTGGGTTAAGGTTCGTCGAGGACTGCAGTTAATGATGGCAACCTGTTCGGGAAATTCGTTGCTCCAGAAAGTTGGCTGAGAATTTTTTTATCTTTGAAATTTACTTTTTTTCTTCGCAATTTGGGACGATAGTAACGATAGGTGAGAGGAATATGCGTGATAAGAAAGCGACTGGTTTCGAAATCACAACATTTCAGGTACCAAAAGGTAAAATTTTTAAGAGAAACAAAAAATGAAGGGAGCTATTGTGCAATCATTGTTTAGCAAGATGGGGAATATTGCATAATAGAAGTGAAACGTAGAAACGAGTATTTTATTAGTGCAAAATCATTTTCGAAGACATACGAAATTTATTTGAAAATAAAGAAACCTGAAAATGTTATAATCTCTGTGCTAGGATCGCTCTAATATCATCAGCAATTATGCGCAATGGTACTTACAACGTTGCGCTCTTATCATCTCATTTTCTGAAAATTTGCCACGTAACCCTCGGTACGAAAAGTTTTTAAACAATCTCCCGAGATTTTCATCTAATTCGCAATTATTCTAGAAACCTTGGGTAAAAACAACTTCAATCTCCCGTAACTCCATTCACGAGGAACTGTAAACGTACTCGAGCGCGGATGATATTTCATAGGGGTTGAAGGTTTCATCCCTTAACTCTAATATTATCTACAAACACTGTCTTTGTATAGCCGGAGAAGCCAAAAATATATATCCGAATTAATCCCACGGTCTCTATAAAAATCCTTCGGTTGGAATATTCAACGATCGAATCGATAACGGCGGGGCAACGAGGGGGAGGATTTATCGCGCGATAAATACTCTCGAACCCTCTCTTTCGTTCGCTCCACTCTTAAACTCCGTGGCGCGCGCGACGTCACAAACGGATCCTAAATTATACGGGAAACTCGGTTTCCGCGCTAGGGTGCGAACAAATAGGACAAAAATGCCGTTTCAGCTGACTTGCTGCGTGTCGGCTAGGCTGAAATATATACGAAGGAGGGCCAGCCAACCGGCCTGGCCTGCCTTTAATAATTATTATCTACGGTCACGTGAGCATAATAACGTTGGCGTGTAGCATGCTTTGATAATCGCACGTGCGCTGCCTCTTTAAGTTCCCTCCCATTCAATCAGCCTGGTCCTTGTTCGCTTCTTGAGCCACCCGTGGAAGAGATTAATTAGAGAAATACCTTACAGGGCTGGAGGTGTAGGTGTTGCGCGAGAAAAAAAGAGAGAAGAGACGGAAAAAAATGATTGCGTGCGCTCGACGAGTAATTAAGTGTTAATGTATCCTGTCGCCCGGCGTTTGCTTGTCGACTAATTAATCCTGCACGCTTCGTTTACCTCCATTCAAGAAAACAGATTCGTGACTTGTCGCGGAGAGAAACGATGTAATAAATATTAAAAGAAAAGAAAAAAAAAATGTTTCTCAGAGCCACAGATTTCACAGCCACTTTTTTTCTCTGCTTTCTCTAAAGCGTGTCGCGCGTGTCTTGATTTTTTATAATGTTTCATATACAGATAGTTTTAACGCAGTTACCTTTCTCTGCCCCACGGCTTCGAGGAAACCGTGTTACCCGGTTTTGTGTGTTTACGCGCGGATCGGGGCAGATACCTTTTCCTTACAGAAAGAAAGTACACATATACACAGAGAGAGACATATAACACATCTTGCTTAGGGGAGTCGCCAGTATTTCGGTATTAGAAAGTAGCGCTCTTAGTGCTTTTAAGAATCTTCATCGGGAGCTTTTAAATGGACAGCCGGAGAAGTTCCTTTGACGATGATACATAAGATCTTGCGGGAGCTACGAAATCTCTTCCCAGGGAGTTCGTTCG
>NW_017100177.1:1637027-1646392 GCF_001263275.1 Habropoda laboriosa
CTGTACGTAGAAATTAATTCGGTGCCTTTGTTCGCGAAATCTCGACGACACTATCGACTAAACACTGCGATATTTCTTTTTAGAGAGTGAATTCTGTTTGAAAAATAAAAAATTTATAAGAACAAAAAAAATTTTGTTTCATTTTTCGCAAAATAAATATTCAAATTTATGAAAGAAGGCTAAGAAGGGTTAGGGGATGTTTGACCTGGTTTTCTTTCCTCGCAGAAAGCTAACGCGTTAAAAGTAAAGACGCGCGAAATTACGAACAAAGCTTGCACACTTCATCTTACGATTTCACGTCCGAACGTTTCCAATTTTCGCATTTTTCAACGATCGGCCAATTAACGTTCGCAAAGTATCGATCGCGGAATCGATAATTTCGCAGCGGCGAAACACGCGCGACAAAAACACAATTATTCCACAAAGAGGGGGAGGGAAAGGGTGGAAAAATATAAAGCGACGCGTCGACGTATGAAATTTGAAACGAACACACACATATATATATATTTTTTTGTTCCGTTTTTCCCCCGCGACGATTATCGATGGAAAGAGGGTTGACTCTGGCCTGTGGAAAATTCGGTTCAAAGTATCGCGGGCGGAATTTTGAATTGCCAGCGATTTAAATCGATGCCAGAAGGTAATAAATGCGTTCATGCATCAACGCGAAACGATACGCTAAAGTAAATTAATAAACTTCAATATTGTTGCTGATATTTCTCTTGCGTATCGCGTACACGAGGCAGAAGTAAAACATTCGGGAAACGGTCCGAGATAATAATTGTGATTTACGGTCTGGTAGTTATAATTCCAGCATCGACGGCAAATTATGTGTCTGCTTTTCAAAACTGCACGCGCACACCGTGACCAAAGCGGACCACCCCACGCGCACACGCACGCGTATACACATCAGAGAGAGATTTCGAAACGCTGTTTCCTCTGTGGAATGAAGAAAGTCGGTCTAACTTAATTTTCCAACGGCGGCCTCGGCAATTAGCAAATGAAAAAATTATTTCCCTGCTGCGATTATTTCGGTGGGGAAGTTTTCTTCCTGTTTCTTTTCTAGCTTTTAGTTGATAGAATAATGCACACTTTTGAATTAGCAATTATACTGTTGAAATGTAAAACAATTTGTGATAGAAAATTATTCCAGATTTATATTGCTGTAAATCCGTCGGTAAAGGCGAAGCCCTGCTCGCAATCGGTCAACGCCGCCTTGGAGGCGCTTCCGATTTTCAATTGTTCTAACACAGATCAAGCTTTTCCAACGCGCTGCGATGTAATGCAATCTTATTAAGAATATATAATATTATTTAGTATATCTTTGTTCGGCACCTCAGACAAACATATATCACGGTATTTTGAAAATAATGGAAAATGTAGATTTTGAATAAATTGGTAATTAGAATTATTTGGTAAAGCCGATTCGATGGTAAAGCCGCTCCTAAGCATTCACATTAACAAACAATGATATTTGAAATATTTAAGTTTTACACAATTATGTTTTGAAGATGAATTAAATTTTAACTTATAAATAATTCAAACAATTAATTTATCCGCTACAATACCTGATTGTTCAGCAAAATAACGTGCCGCCATTGAATTGACACTCACCTGTCATAGTAGTAGTCCCTGAAATCAGAAATACAGTCAATGATTAATTAAACAATTTTATTAACAAATTTTCAACAAAGAAAATTGAAATTTACACAATTTACGTCGAATCAAGATGGTATATTAACAGTGACGATAAAAATCATCCGGTTCTGTAAATATTTGAAAATCATACGCGCACTCTATTAGATTCATACCTGTTCACCGTAATTTTTCCACAATTTTTCCGCAGTCGTGTATATTCAAATGTTTCCATTCGATTCGAGCACACAAAGTAGAAGAATTCAATGAAACGGAATCGATATCTACATATGTACGATCCGAGCAGAAAATAAACCTCAGGTAACAGGCAAACGTAATGTTTTTACGCTTTCAAAAATCACACCAATAGCGTACACCAATAGAACAAAGGGAAGAATGCACGATCATGTTCCGCGGTATCGAAACGAGGAACCGATGGAATGTGATCAACAAAACGTTGCAACTGACGTGAGCAGAATTCTCACGTAACATTTGGATGGGACAGAACAACAAACGAATTCAATCGAGAGTAGCAAAGAAAATTGTGCAAAATTACTTAAATATATTCGCTGAAATTACTCGACTCAAAATTCGGTTTCAAACAGAGATCACTGTTAAAAAAAAAAAAAAAACGAGAGAAAACGACAAATTGTCCACTTATCGGAAGATGCATTCACACATTGGCGACAATTTAACTTCGCATCGTTTGCTACGTTATGTTAAACCTTAATTGAACTATAATCAACGATCGAATCGTTTGCAGGAGTCACTTCAATCACAGTTTAGTGTTCCCCTGAATCAGCCAAAGTACGACAGTGTTCACGGTTCAAGTCACGTTTCGATGTAGTAAATGACATTTGAACGGTGATCGAATCGTGACTAGAGGCCGCCGCTGCAAGTCAAATCTAAGGATTTCGCCGACATTCGCGCTCCTTTTCCGCTGCCTGAAAATTCGGTGCTTTAAATGCATTCTGCCTGCATCCTTTTAAATATCGCGCTGCGAAATTCTTTCCAAGGCTTTCCTTCCGCCTGATATAATTAAACCGTCGTGGATAATCAATTTAAATCTCTTTCAGGTCACTATGCACTGAAATTGCATTCCACTTTATTACGCATCCCTCCAACAGTGCCGAAAGAAAAAGACACTGAAATGAGAAACGAAAAGTTCCAAAAAATTGATCACTACGTTTGAAATAATTTAACTACGAATTGCTACAAGAAGAGACAGAAACGTTCTATCGTGCAACAGATGTCCAGAAATATGAAGTGCATCGAAAGAAAATAAGGCTGGTTTTAACGACAGCAATTCATTTCTACGCCGTTAGAGATATCGATTGTTGGTGAAAAAGGTTTTCGCGGAAGTTGCACCACGCTTCTGCTAAATCGATCGCTTACATCTTTAACGATAATAGATGTAGCCTTTCGAAGAAGCGTGTATCGTGGAAAACAGAGGTTTGATGTTTCAGCGAAGAGAATCTTTTCCGTGGAGATTTTTCAACCGTGACCACTACGCGTCGCAAATTTTCCATCAGAGGATCCTCTCGTCCTAGGCGAAAATAGGAAACACCTCTCTCTCCAGCTTGTTCACGATCCCCGAATAATTGCTGTTTTCTAAGGCTATTTATGCAGACAACGCCGGTAAGCTTTCACGTTTCATTCGTTCTCCGAAAAGCTTTTGTGATACTTAAGGTTATCGGACATTACTGCGGGGATTACCGTGAATTACGCAGTCCTATATATACAGGTGATAAAGGTAGAGCGACGTGAAAGAAATGGTTTACAAAGAAAGGGGGAGTGGAAAGAAAGGTAAACGGATTTCGGTTCGGTGCAATTCGAAAGAAATGCTAATTTATCCGCGGCTGTTGCGGAGAAAAGATTGCACTTGTGCGGGAGAATTTTTGAGATCACGAAAATAGCGACGTATTGTCGAATATGGTCAAATATCGGTAGCGAAGGTTCTGAGATTTGATGGAAAATTAATTAAGTCAGAATAATTTTTCTTCGTTTATGAGAAAAAAACTTAGAATTTTTAGAATTTATAATGAGAAGCGAGAAATTAAAAGGCGAATTAATTAAAAAGCGAGAATTAACAATTGTTGCGAAGAAACTGACTGGTAATAGTGGAATAGTACGATGTGAAAATATAAAAACACGGATAGATAGACGATAAAGGGTTAGAGGGAGAAAGAGGCACCGTGAAAATATTAATCGAGGAGAATTCTGTCGAATATTATCGATCGCCGGTGCCGCGGTTAATTTTGTAAGATAATGGAAAATGTCGAGAGTGTTTAAACTGAACTGACGTGGAAATTAATTAAATGACGATACGGTTAATTATCTTTTTATATAGTTCCAAAGCGTGTAACGTGTGACTAGTTTATCGGTAAGTGGTCTATTATTCACTTACCGCGGACAGCGTTCTTTGAGGCAGGGTCAGCGATTTACGAGAAAATTGCCAATTACTTCTCCCTCTGTAAGTACTCGAGGCTGATACATTTTGTGCATTGAGGCGTTACTTACACCGATACTTTACAAGATAAGGCAGCCAAGGGGACGTGGGAGAAACAAAGGGCTGATAATTAGGCGAGAATGATAAACCTCGCTCTATTCAGCTCGATAGGAAATTTTCTATTTGCAAAACGCAATTGAAATTTCGTCCACTTGGATTCATTCGCGCTGTTAAGAAGAGAAGATATAAAATGGAAAAATCGTTCTCTTCTTTTTCGTTAAGAAGAAAATATAAAATGAAAATATTTATGAAAAATAGATAAATTTTTGAAGTATTTGCGAATTAAATATTGCAAGATTTAATCAATCAAACGTGAAATTAATTATATATTTTTGCAGGAAATATTGAAAAAGAAATAATTTCCTTAAGGTTACTAGAATGTACGATAGAATTTTTGATTATTTGTCAGCTTTTAAAGCTTTGTCTTAATGGAAAAAATCATTTTCTTCTTTTCGTTAAGAAGAAAATACGGTATGAAAAAATTTCCGAAAAATAGATAAATTTTTGAAGTATTTGCGAATTAAATATTGCAAGATTTAATCAATCAAACGTGAAATTAATTATATATTTTTGCAGAAAGTATCGAAAAAGGAATAATTTCTTTAAGCTAACTAGAACATACGATAGAATTTTTTTTATCAGCGTTTAAAGCTTCGTCTAAAGAATACTATTGATAAACGTTATTACGGGCACCGATCGATGTTTATTGAATAAGTCGAAACACGCGGGAGGAAATTGCTGATAATCAAGTGGAGAAGAACGATAATCGAATTTGTGCAACGATCGACCGAACGAAAAGTGTTTCGGTCAATAAACGGTCCATTAGTTGCCGCTTAAATACACGATTTCTGTTGCTGAAAGAGAGAAAACGGAGAACGCTGACCGTGAAATACCGACGAGAGGATCGACTTCAGAGAAAATTGCCAATTAGTTTGATTGCTTTGCCTTGCCCGGGGAAGCTCGGTTTGTTTGGCAATACTCTAGGTAATTTTGTGTCTTCGTACATTAATGTAAAGAGTGGCGAAACATCTTGCGAGACTTTCAACCGTGAACAGAAGAGAAATTTCAAGTAAACTAATGAGCCCTCCGAGAATCTTCTGAATATTAAAATCATCGTTCGACGTATTATTACGGTTGAAAATTTACATATCGCTGAGATAAAGAGGAATGGTACTTTTAATATTTCCACAGATCAAAAGTAACTTACCTCTTTGCAAATCGATAACGAAGGTGAATATTTTAATCGTATTTAATCTGAGTAAATAATTCCACTATTTTCACAATTTCTTACTTTTGCCAATTAATTCATAAATTCGAAGATTTTCAGTTTTGCTAATTAAGTTTGTGGCGACCGCCACGGGGGGCCACGCACTTAGGCCCAGCGACTCTTGGCCCTCGAGGCGAAGAATCGAGAGATGTTTTTCCAAACATCTCCGAGTTTCTTCGTCCTCGAGGACAAGAGTATTGGCCCCGGCAATGCAGGCCCGCGCATTCACTTCCTGGGACCTTCCCAGGGAAAAGGGGCTACTTAACACGTTGACTGCCGCGCGCATTTTACGTGGTTTGCCCATGGCGCCAACCTGAATTTTTTATTATGCGTTGCCGGTCACCGGTGACCCCCACGGCGCTGCAGCCAAGTCGAGTGCCGGTCACCGGTGACCCCCATGGCAGTCAACGTGTTAAGGGAGCCCCGAAAAAGGCACGAGGCCTTTTGTCGTAGAGTCGCGTCGCCTACACTTCAAAATTAGGTTAAGCGTTATCGGATTCAAATAAATAGATTTTTGTTAAACAACTCGCGCGAGTAATTACTTTACACCACGTCACTTCCAAAAGTTTGCTAAATTCGAGGAAAATGAAAATTCTCTGGAGTTAAAACATTCTCTCGCTATCTCTCCTTTGCACGAAGTTTTTCAAGTATCTTTCATAATTATATGCCGTTGCATATTTCTTCGAACGTCCGTTGTTTTTATTTCCCAGCATTGTAAAATGGAATATTCGATGGAGTTGAAAGAGCGAATGTGAAAAAAGGAATGTCAGAAACTGGAAAACGATCGTGCATTCATGACCTAGAATGTCTGAATACTATTCCCTGGTCGAAAGCGCAACTACGACAATTCTGGCTGTACAACGATTGGGCACGAATAGTAAATCGATTGACGATTACTGAAGCGCATAATTTGAAATACAGGGTTCGCCGAAAGATCGGAACTTTATTCGGCTGTTACTTGATAAATTCAGGCGAAAATACCTGCGATAAAGGAAACGATTGTTGGGAAAAATCGCCGAAAAAAAAATATATATATATATTTTTCTTTTACCAACCTGCGTAAAACGTCGAATTCCTGTTTAAACAAATTGTATAATGTATATTTTCACATGGAAACTATGTAGTTACACTTCGTTGAAAAAACATGTATGTATTTCCTTCGTGGCGATTCGTCGGTCTTGGAAAATGTAAAATAAAAAAGATCATCTGTTTCATCTGATTGTGGTTTTCCTATGAAAATAACAAAAGAAAGATTCGAGAGAAACTTACAATTTCAGTATTTTCTCTGTATTTCAAACATCTGCTGCATTGTTAATACTTTTCCAACACTTTTTACACATTTTTCAAAGTTATTTTCGAGTCTTTCGTGGACGCGTTGCAAATGTAACCGCATTCATACTTGGCACTTTAATCGAATCTCCGAGTTCAATCGTGGAAAATAATTACAAGAATGTGTCAAGAGGTATGAAAAGTCAGAATGCAAGCTATTACACGGTTAAAAAGTACAAACTTTTAATTGCCTGTCGGAACTTTCAAAACATCCACGTGTCATACTGTTACACTGAAAATTGCAAACAGACGTATTCAAAGCGGCACGAAGAAAAAGAAGGAAAATGTGGAATGAAAAGAAAAACAAGAGAGAGAAGAGGAAATGTCGATGTACCGAAATCGGTTAGGGTGTATCGAAAAATGACGGTGTAATTATGGGGCCGATTGTGTCGGCGAATTCTTTGTTATTCAAACTTTCGGCCTTTTACTTTGTACAGTTTGTTTTTCAATGAAAAATGTACGCGACCTGTCCCGCGATTTTTCATCAGAGCTGTTTGAATGTGAAAATGGAACCGGAGAAAGGTACGTCGTATTTACAGCGCAAATTTCGTCGTGTGCTTTTCTAGATACGTGTCGTTCGCGTAGAATGTACATCACGAAATTGCGAATAAAGTGATTTATAGAGCACAATTTTATTTTTTTTTTTTATTTAAAAAAGAAACACCATCGAATACTTTGAAACTTTTTCCCACGAGATTTCTTTAATCAAGGATTTAAACAAACGAATCTTTTCAGGCCCGCTCGAATCTCGTTCGGAAGCACATGACTAATCGCGAAATTGCCGTCTATATGTCCGGTCGATTTAAATTCATTGGATTTATATATTCATCGAGATGCACACGGGTCAGCCTCTGTTACCGACTCGAAAAGTTCGTCTGTTCAATTTACGTTAGTTTAATTAACGAACGAGCTCGAGTACTATTAATTTGCTTTAAACAACGCGTAAACGATTTTAAATTTCATTCGAATTGTTTAATTAATCCGGCTCGCTCGAAAAAGCGTGAAAATTTATGAGAACTTTCCTGGAATTTCATCGCGCGTCGCTTAACGTTTATCGTTCGCAAAAGTGTGTGAAAGAGAGAGGACACGGAGTATGCTATTTTTCACTTTTTTCCAACTGTCGTTTTTTCTTTATTTTTCACTCACAAACAGATTTTTTCTCTCCCCCCCTTCCGCCGGCGGGTCGGTCCCCTTGATAATTTTCGTTTTAACTGTGTCAATTTAAAAACTGCCGAGCGAGCTGAGCGGTCACTTGACCAGTTGGCTGGCGGATGGCTGGCTGATGAAACGGTTTTATACGGAAATCTCACGCAGGATTTTAGCCGTAGCTGCTGATACTATATTAACGATCCTATAATGGCTCTTTGACATGGTACCGAAACGATCGGTACATGAAAACATGATGAAGTAGACGTGTGCTATGCATAATAAAAGTTAAAAGCAGTTCGTAACCTACTAATTCGAACGAATGAAATTAAACGAGGACGCTCTGGAAGAAAACGGCATTTCTGTTAACAGCAATACGCTCTTCAAAATTAACGTCGAACGCAAATTATTTTCTTTTTGGCTTTTTCAAACGTTTACAAAAAGTAGCCACTGTTTGACAGAGTTAGAAAATTATTTATGAGGATAAATTGATCGTTTAATGGCGTGATAGTTGCAATATTTTGCATACTACGGATATTCGATAAAAATTTATTATTATATATGTAGAAGGTGGTCTGATTTTTTTATACAGTTTATGTATAATAGGCTTGAAAATATTTTTCATACCAGCTGAGTATTTATTTTTTTCGAATTTTCCGGGCAATTAACGCTGCAACGCGATAGTCATCAACAATTGTCGAGGCTGTTACTTATAATAGTCCAATATCAGTAGCTGATGCTGAAGTCTACGAGATCAGAATAACCGATACTATCGACATATACATACACTGTTTAGGCTGAACAAGACGTGACAGGAAATTGAATAGCGATTAAGTGCTCTCTAAATTCGTTAATGCACGCTGAAGTACGGGGTTAATTAAATTCGGCCGGAATCTCATTTTCTTGCAAAATTTCAAATTGCTCGAAATATTAGCGTCGCTGCACGTATCTTCGAGCGAGGTATACTTTTTCGAATATCACTTCATCTCTCGTAGCGATACGGTAAAGTTTTAATTCAAGTCTTGAAGAATTTTTCAATCGGATGAAAATACGGAACATTTGAATTCAAATCTGTACTAATCTGTCGAATTTTTCTATCAGATGACACAATCGATGCGTTCGCATACCTTAACCCTTCCGTGACCGGTGAATAAAGATTGATCTGAACTTTTTAAACGAATTTTTGAAAGATGACGATCGGTGGATGAATAAAGAATTCTTAAAAAAAACAATTCCGTCAGGAAAGGGTTAAAAAGACACAATACCATGCACTTTACTTGCTCAATGGTAAACGAGTGCCTCGTGAAACGCAGACAACACACACACAAATCACTACTTTCATTAAGTGAATCTCTTAATCAAATCGCGCAACAAATCACGATTCGATTGAATTGGACTTGAAACGAACTGACGAGCACCCCTTTTTGCCTGCGACCCAAACGAGAGCCTGCACAGAATTGACTGTGAATAAACACAAAGTAA
>NW_017100177.1:1646452-1650888 GCF_001263275.1 Habropoda laboriosa
TTACCGTCTCCATAAAGCAGAGGAACTTTTATCACAATCGTACGTTAGAATTTTCTGTAAGAAGAAATTTTAAAGGCTTCCCTCCGCTGGTTGAGAAACCACATTTCCACGATCGCAATTTATAAATATAACGAAATAATCGTCCACGCAGAGCGAGAACACGAGTGCCTTTTAAAAACACAGTCGACTGGGCTTCTCCTCGGGATATTCTCCATCTGAGACGCGGTAAATTTCATTTAAAACGCGCTAGACTAGAGGAGTGCGCGGCGCCCGTTAAATTGCACAAAGGAGGAGCCTTTGATTTCTCACGTAGGAAAGAGACGGTCTCGGTTTCCTGCGCCAAGCATTGACTCGTTATCGTAACATTATCGGTGAATGGTCAAAAGGGTCGCGGGAAAAAGGGATCGAACGTGCAAAAGAAGCAGGTAGACGGGGGGGAAAAAGGAAAACAGCGGGAGTTCCAGTGGTCATGGGGGAGAAGAAAAAAGGAAGAGAGGAGCGCGTTGTGTGCGGTAAGAGGTGGAAATAGAATACGAAGTGGTCGAAATTCTTCGAATCCAGTCTTTCTCTCTTTCTTTCCTTTAAAACCAGTCTTTGGTCGACGCCGATTCTCGCAAAATCCCATACGTGATTTGTTGCGTAATGAAACAGAGAGAGAGAGAAGCTTTTGAAAAAGCTCGATGTCGTAATCGCGGTTCGAATTCACCGATACGCAAATATTTCCCGCCGTATTATCGCGAATCTTTGATGATTTCTCGCTTATTTGTTGGCGTTTTATTTTTCACTTTTCACGGATCGCGTGTGGGAGAAGAGGGAGCAAGTAGATCTGGAGGGATGAAATTGTGCGCACAGAGTGATTTATGATGCAGTTTTTGATACGCGTGTAACGCATAATTATCGAGAATTGATTGTTGATAATTTAGAATTTTATGTATCCGAGGCTTGTAAAAATATGTGAAATTTCATTATTTTAGAAGATAACAGTGTCCACTTGTACTTCTTCTCTTTGTAAGAAGAATATACGGACTGATACGAGTTTAAGCTTCTAAGAAACCACGGGATACGAGTGAATTTTTAGCCCCCCATCGAAACGACTAACCTATTGCACTCTTTCTGGCTGATACCTTTGACTCGTTATCGTGACGTTATCGTGGAGTGCACGGAAAAGGCTACGATGGAACGATACAGCCGGAGCGAGGAAGGTAAATGGTATTTTTGTAAAAAAAAAAAAAAAAGAGAAAAGAAGAAAGGAAACAGAGACACGGAGGAATACAGAACAGAGAGGAAACGCGAAAGAAATCTGAACGAGGGATTCGCAGAAGCTTGCTTCTGCGTTGAAAATGCTTCTTTACAATGCTTTCACGATATTGAAGTTTTGTATTACGAATCATGGGGATATCGTGAAAAAATGATATCGATAAACAATGAAATATTCAATAGCATATCTAGGCATGAGATTTGAAGAAAGCTCGATTGCAAGATTGTTACATAAATTCGTCTAATTTAGTTGAAAAATGACACTATTCCGTATCGTTCGATATTGTGGAATAAAAACTATACTGTGCTTTCTTCTTTATTATTGTAAGGAACACGGGAAACTTTTGTTTAATAAAGAAAATCTACAACGTATTTTATTATTTACACTAACGGTGAAAAACAGACAGTTTACAGACGTAGACTCGCTTTTGTTCCTCGCCTCTTATTTATATAATATGTGCATAGATGTTTCGGGAAAGTTCCCGATTCCAAACAAACAAAAGTGAATATGTTTATATATCTTCCGCAGTTCGAGAAATTTTCCGAATGCTCTCGAAAGAAATAGAAAATTCCTTACATTATTATTATTATTATTATTGTACAAATGGAAGTAAAATATGTGAGTATACTTTTTGCTATCGTTCGAGAAAGATGTGAAACTTGTGGTTTTATAACATTTTACTATGTAGGAGATAGGGGAGAAGTAATGGTTATTGAAAAGTATACCTGCAGATAATCGAAATAATTCATAGTTAATGTACCGCAACAACACACCTTAACCTCATTTAAGATTCTATTATCGTGTGTAAAATATCCAGGCTTTGAAATACTTTAAACTTTTATTCCCGTAGAGTGTAATTCCCTTCCTCGGGGAACAGGTATCTGACTTACCCCGGAAAACTCGTCTCATTATCTTAATATTACTACGAAATGAACAAAGGAGTTGCTGGGAAAAGTAACGCAGAGCTCAGAAAGTGTAGAATAAAAATACAGGGAAAAGAGGGTGAGAGGGAGAGACGGAGAAAAAAATAGAAAGAAAGTGTAATTCAGTAACAAGGAAGAAACCTTACTATTCTTTCTTTCTCTGTTTCAACTCTCCAAGATATCTCTGGCCACGTTTGCATTATCTTGACAAAAATGGAAGACTTGCTAAACTTCGTGTTTCTAAATTTTTAAGTTGTTACACATTTTACATCGAATTACAACGTCAACTTCTTACTTGCTTCTTCCTTTTTCTTGGATATAGTTCGAGGTTCTGTTTATTCTCACATAATGCAGAGATAATAGGCTCTGAAATTTGTAAATGTTGCTCCTTGCATTTAACACAAAAATTTATTGAGAAGTCCTAACTCTTTAAACCACTTTTTATTTTATTCCCCCAAAAAAATTCGGACACCAAGAAAACAACCATTAAACACGACACAGCCATTTTTTTTCGTAGCCTCTTTTTAAAAATTCAGAATACTTAAAATATGAATATTCGAAATATTAATTTTTAATGCTGCGAATATTCAAAAGATTAATTTTTTCAGTGTCCAAATATTTGTTTCACGCAGTAATTGGACATAATTTCGATTAATTCTCATTACAGTGTCATATACGAAAATGCATTGAACTTACAATACACATTGCAAAAGTACAATAAACGACATTTCACAATCGAAAAATCATCAAAACAATCCTTTTACAATTAACCAAAACGCGTCACTAAAAAGGCAAGCTTATACACTATCCGAATAGATTTAGCAATACCAGTATAAAGAATCCTACATCTCTCCTTCAAAAACGACAAACAAGTGTACAAAATTAATAATGAAAAACAGCCTAAATCGTCACTGGAGCAACGTAGCAGGCAGCGATTCAACACTTCCGGCTGTAATCGGTTTAAAAGGGTCCCACAGCTGTTCCAGGGGCCCGATAATACAGGGAAAATCAGGAATCGAGCGGGATGTTCGACGGTGAGGAACGCACCGTTGTAGGGGGGGAGTTAGGCGGCTGAATCAGAATGCGTGAATCGTCGGAGTCTGTTTTCTGGCTGAGTTCAGCGTGAACGTGATTTTCGAGCACTCAAGCGAAGTGGAGAATGGTGTCCACAGCACGTGCCTCTAGGCTAATCCAGCCATCGTCATTCCCGGCTGACTCCATTTCGCTGTACGTACCTCTGCATGGCCTGGGATAGGGATGAGGCGACGAAAAAGAACAGCCATCGGTCTGTTCGGTGGTTTAACCGAAGAGACAGATCCGAGGAGGTCAAACCTTCTCCCCAGTGATACTTTTCAGACTACCTATTGTTATTCCACAGCGTACCACCGCATGGAAAATTCAACCACGAATCGCGTTCGTGCAATAATGCGAATTTTAGATTGATCGCGACGATGAAACGGCGCGAGTGGAGCGTGTGAGGAACGAGGGATCATGCGAAGGGATGTTTGCTGGGTTTACTGGGTAATGATTCGCTGAATTGTTTCAGCGATTATGGTTGATCGTCGAAGGATATGTACTTGGCTAATCTGAGTGTTAATTAGGCATCACTTCATTTCTTTAAGGTTTATTCAATATCGGTTGTTAATTTTTTTTTAAGTATATTCAGTACTACTTTTTGAGTTAATTTTATGGTTGAGCAGTGAACATGAATATGATCACTGATCTGAGTGATAATTTTATTGTTAATACATAGGTTAATTGGGTATCGGTTCTTAATTTCTTTGAAGTTTTTCAGTAACAATTGACTTTTTTTTAAGGATATTCAGTATCAGTAGTTAATTTTCTTTTAGTTTACTCAGTAAAATTTGTTAATTTTCTTTAAATTTATTCAGTACCAATTGTTAATTTTTTTAACTATATCCAGTATCAGTTGTTAATTTATTTGACGTATCGTTGAACTCTGAATGTCCTAACTTTATACCTATTCGATTTTTTCTTGTGTAGGTACTGAGAGTAAAGTGAAAGAAATTTTATAAATACGAATATTTTTAACAAACGGATGACTTTTCAGAATAATTCTTCGCCTAAATGTTATCGTATCTTCACCTGATATAAAATATGAAAAAAATACGAATGGACGTGTTTGTACGTATCGATAGCGGTCCTCCCCGGAGAATCGAGAATGCGATTAATACAGGAACGCAATCTCCTTGAAACAACCAAGATCTAATCGCAGGTATAACTATACAGGGGGA
>NW_017100177.1:1650907-1654850 GCF_001263275.1 Habropoda laboriosa
AGCCATTACTCTTTTCGCAAACTTTTTAATCAAATCAGTCCTCGCGGAACTTTCTGTTATTTTATTTATTATTAAAGCACCGAGAAGTTCCGAAAATTTTCAGAAATTCAGAGGCATTAAAGCTGGAAAGTTTCACGGGGCAAAGTGATTCTTAGAGGTTCGGACAAATGAAAAGCCACTTTAGAGTCATTATATTAGGGTAATCTGCCAGGGAGACCTAACTTCCTAACTAAATTCACCTGTAAAGTTGTTTCTAATTCTTTGAAAATGTAACGACAAGTAGTTTCAATCGATCGATACAGTTCGATTTTATACAATCACGTTTTTGCAGTGAACATACTTATCACAACAGAATTTCTTAAAAAATTAGAAAAAACAGAAGTCTGGTAGATCCGAAATTTTTCCAAATATTATCTCTACAAAGAAGAACAAAGAGAGAGAAAAAAAAAACATTTTATTCCAAGAAGTATAAACTCACCGGTCGAGATGTAAATTCTAAGGCAATAAAATTAGACGCAAGAATCGAAATCCTTCCCAAAAATATTCGCAGAATTAAACAAACGCCGATCGTAAATAATCACGGTAAGAAAATATATTCCGGGTTGATCACTTTTTAAGAACCTCCCCATTCTCACACGCACGTTCTATTCTAGTCCTGGAAATTACGTTATAAGGGATCCCCTACATTGAACTCATTCCGCAGGCGTGACTTTCCAGATGAGTCGATCCGGCAGAGGAAGGAATTCTTTTCAAGATCGCCTTCAAGAATTTCAATAAAAGCCCCGTAAAGGCGATAGTTCACTATCCAATACATTTTGATATCACTCGTTCAGAAAGTCAGATCGTCTGACCAGGTACGATTCTGTTTCTAATCTACGATTCTCACGTCTCGCCAAAAATTTCGACCTCTCGAGAATCCTTCGAACTCCCTCTCCACGCGAAACGAAACGAAAAATCTGTTTCCACGTTATTTCCAATCTCCTTGCAAAAAAGAAAAAAAACGAACCCTGTAATTTTCTAATTCATTTCCCCCTCGACCGATCGTAAGATATTCACAACAACTTAACCATTCGATCGGAGCTCCAAGTGTTGTCGCCCGTTAACGATTTATCATCGACAAATCACTTGGTTGATTAACTCCGACGTCAGCCGCTGCAAACACGTATTTACAATTCATTGGTCGCGGCTAGCCGTGGCTCCTATAATTCTCTGACAAGTTTTCACCTCCTCGATGCTCCCCGCCTTGTGTGTATACGTGTAGCCATCACAATTATTGCATAGTGGTCATCAATCTGGTGTTTCCTAGTATGTATCGGAATCCCGTGGGTACATTCTACGCGAATTTAGAGGAACTAACGCGTGACAGCCAATATTGACCATCGCGAGGAAACAAACCAACTGTTTCGTGGCATTGAAATGGAACACCACTTGGTGGGCAACAACTAGAGGAGAGAGTACTAATATTCCCTTGAACGCCATTTCAAGTTCGCCCGTGCTCGTCGAACAGGTTTTCCCCTACTTCGAGCTGACGAGATTCGTCGAAGAGGAACCGTCGCAAATCGTACAATTTTCCTCGGCGATTATTTAACCATTATACAATCGAAGATAATTAGAGAGGGTGGTCCCTACCCTTCTCTCTCGTATCGATTTCGCGGCAACGAAGATTTTGCATAATTGATCATTAAAACGCTATGCATTCCGGGTAAAATAAATTACACCGGGGTATCGCGCGATCTCCAATTAAGGAAAGCTACTTCTAGGCTAAATATATCACGCCGCGATAAGTCTTGCTCCTTTAGTCAATCTCCGGATTGTCTTGCATACATTTGCATTTAAAACGGTATTCTTTCCTGTCGCAATTACGGGAAACAACGGGTACGGCTCGATATTTGCAATCTCCGACGAACTGTCGCCACGAAAGAACGAAATTCCGCGCGAGTGAAACTTTGATTGTATATCGTAAATGACGAATCGTGATTTTTATCGCGATAAGTAGGTTGACACCAGCGGATAGATGATTTCCGTTCGTTTGAAAAATTCACAGTGCGAGAGGATCGACGAAATTTCCAACGAGACGAGTAACGGAAGTTGTTGTTTGTTTACCACGGGACAATTAAGATCGAAAACTGTGGCATTATCTGGTGAGTATAGGCGGAGTGGAATCATTCAGATAATCCTGCTTGTTCGTTCGCCTTTTCGTCTCGCGAGGCTGCTCCACGAAAAGGGGACAGTACTCGATGAAATTGGATTACGCCCCTGGCTCATTTTAGCCAATTTTAACGCGAACCTTCTGCACTGTATACAACCACTTATCGTGATTTTCTTCGTACGTCACACCTAATTTTAGCCCGGCGATATAGAATGCGCCGAATATCGTAATATTTTTAGATACCAGCGCAATCGATATGTGCAATCGTCGTTCGTGTAAGTTTCAGGGTATTCCGCGGCTTAAAAATACACTTACATTGTACTCCCAAAATGGAGCTAACTTGCTTATTATTTATAGAACGAGGCAATGAACGAGTTCTCGTCACGGTTTAAGAGGTGCTGAATAAGTACCCGAGTCGGCAAATTAGCTCATAGAAATGTATTCTGATTGCTGATAAAATTAAGAAAAAAAAACTTTGCATTCGAAACAGAGCCACGTCTCTCCTCTCCTCATATTACAAATATATTTGTTACATTAATCAGAATTTTAAGAAAGCGTAAGAAAATGATTTTAGTACTGGGTCATATTTGACCCGGCATCCACTGTCCGGGGGTCAAAAGTAGCAAATTTTCTCCAAAAACGTGTCAAATCCTTCCCACCATAATCGACACCCAACATTAACTTTACCTCCAACTGATAAGTCCAAGAAGCTTATTTAACCTCCTGACACAATATTCACGAGGCAAGACTATTTACAAAGAAGATCGATAAAGTTCTCGTTATTGTTCCAGACCAGCCACAATTTCCACGTCGATCGTACAATAATTCATTCCAAGACATGGTCGGTATAACAGGGTGTCTAAAATTAGCGCAGGTACAGCGCGTGCTACTTGGAATTTTCGGGTGGGCCGTATCGAAGGGGTTGAAAGAAGAGAAGCCACTTTCCCGGCACTTGCACCCGCTGTTATTTCTCTGGAGGGGTGTGTTGTTCATCGAAACGGGCGCGTGTATCGATCAAAGAAGCAAAGGGGCTGACGAATCGGCCAAGACCCTCAATAATCGCGTAATTGAATGCTAACGATGCTGAAATGTTGGTAGAACTCGCTCGACTGATCTGCAAATATACTCATCGGCGTTTCACCACGGCAGGGGAGACGTTGTTTGTGCTCGTGCGGCCTGTGTACTGGGACCACAGCACGGTGGATAGAGGAGGAGGATCGAGAGAGAGAAAGCACACGCAGCCAGACGAAGCTTATCGAGAACACACGACGCGAACGAACAATCTTCGTTGTATATCCAATGGCCAGGGCGGTACACTTGAAATTAACCCTGATGAACGAAGTGCGGCCGCGAGCAATTACGGGCCAGCCATGTCTGATAGGCTAATGGAGAAACCGAGGGGGTGTGAAGTAACTCACGAGGAGGCTAGAGGTGAATTAACGTCGACTGAGGGTAGAACCGAAACAGGACTGCTTTTTTGCACCGAGTACACAACCTCGATGCGATATGAAAATCGATCGATCGATCATGGTGTATATCGTTTTTATCGTAGAGTACGCGAGAAAAATTCCATGGATTCATTTTTGATTTCATATTTTTTTTTTTACTCGGAACAGGGGAAATTGTGAATGATTTTCTGAATACACAACCTCGATGCGATATGAAAATCGATCGATCGATCATGGTGTATATCGTTTTTATCGTACAGTACGCGAGAAAAATTCCATGGATTCATTTTTGATTTCATATTTTTTTTTTACTCGGAACAGGGGAAATTGTGGAATGATTTTCTGA
>NW_017100177.1:1654890-1673943 GCF_001263275.1 Habropoda laboriosa
GTCGGAGTTTAAGTGAGTTTGAAATTTGAACCCCTCGATGCATCATTTCTTTTCTCGTGCATCTAAGCGTTAACTATTTACTGTTTTAGTAATATGCTAAGCAAGAAAAGCTGATGTACTGTAGATTAGTTCGATTTGGCAATCTTCAGTTTTATAAATGAAATCGAAATCTGTGGCACGAGTCTGGCTTCTTATTATAAAGGGGTTGAAGACAAAATAGAAGATCGTAATAGACAGAATTTTCTAATCTTGCATTTAACAGAATAGCTAATCTGTTCGAATAATTAGTCTAAGTTTAAGACCGGAAATCTCGATTAATACAGATCGTAGAAGTCTCGAATCCTTAATTTCCATTTAATTCGAAATATTCTAAAAGCGACAAAACTGTTTTTCTTTTATTTCAAACTTATCTTTAGTATCTCAATTTTTACCTCACCCAGGTGCAACGTGAAAGTTGGAAAAATAATGTACAACGATGAAACGACCATTAGCGTTAAACGAGACAAGAAAGGGACATTAAATTTATCGGAATATTAACTCTACAAATGTCACTAATCAATGTTGTTTAACACATAGTGGAGGGGTTTCCGAGTTATGCGGCGGTTTGTGGTAAGCCGAACGTTATCGAGCAACGCATTCAGATACGAATAGCGCAGAAGGAACACGCGCGCGTAATCACCAACGTTAACGCAGCATTCGGTAATACACGATACAGCCACGTCGCTAATAATGCAGCGTTTCATAATAAATTACGTATTTACGTTTTACAACGGCCTCAAGTGATAAGCACCTAAATCAATAATGCCGTCCGGCAATACATAACACACCATCATCATCATCATCTATAATGCAATATCTCTATTCAATTATACATGGCGACAGTCTAAAGTGTTCGAATACCTAAAATTCCCCATGAATCACCTACCATTCAACTATTTCATTATTTCTCTATTACGTCCCATTTAGACAATTTCCAACCTTCGATCGATTAATCAGACGAAATAATCAATCGGTCGAATAATCGATCAAATTCAACGTTCACGTTTCAGCCGTTTAAAGCCGAAGTGGTGTAAATGAATTTTTCGTCTTTTCGAAAATCTCGAAGGATTAACATTCCTTCTGTTTTGTGCAGAGGTGGTGCAAGGATATCTTCGTTAGTTTCTCGGTGCATGGCAAAATAAGTAAGAACTATGCGCAAGAATGGTGTAAGTTAGTCTTTGGTGTGAGATAAATCGCATCGGATTTCTGGATTTCGAAGAAGAAGTGATAAATAAGAGTTTAACGTTATCGCTATCCACAAAGTTTCGTGACAATGTAAGTCACATTTTAGACATTTTAATCATTTTTTGGTAATTAAGAAAGCAGTAGAAACGTAATGTCTACCTCAACAAGCAGATCCCTTCTTTATTACATCTAAATAATAATTATCTTCCCGGTTTGCACGAAAATGGTGCGAGTCACTTGATTTTCGTGGCAAAATTGCATTGCTAAGCTTACATAAAAGAGATTCAACATTCGTTCGTATTCCCGAATTTTGCACAACTTTTACTTCAACCCTCGATATCTAGAAATCGCCTTTATCGACTTACACCACTTTTGCTTTAAACGGCTAATTTATTCCACGATGCTTCCTTCTTTTTCTTTTCAAATCGTTTCTAGGATAGATGATTAACAAGCGGGGTCAAGGCGGGCGAAACAAATCATAGGCGTCGTAGAAAAAAAAAAAAGAAAAATACGGTTTAAAGGTAACACGCTATCGTTGGATCTTTCGAGGGGGTGAAAATGCAAAAATCATTCCTCAAAGTGTTCCGCTCTCGTGAGCGTCGCGAACAACGCAACGTGAAACGGCTCTTGCTTCATCATCCTCGGGGGTTCTCGTTATTTATTCTAAAAAAGAATGCAACAACACAGCAGTGAGATATCAGCCGCGATAAAAGTTGCGGCTGCAAAACGATCTCCGTGACTCCCTTATCCGACGTCGTATGTAAATGCCGGCGTGTTTTCTGCCCGGGATACACGTGCACGAACCACACAAACAGCCGTATAGCAAAAGGAAAGTCGTGTTATCTCATGTAAATCTTCACGGTGCCACGATAAGCGTGAATTTCACCGCTTGCTTATTAATATTTATGTTCGGCGTTAAGGGTTGGAAGGCCTCCTCCGGCTGGCTGGCCGTACAGTACGGTTCAAAAGCACAACACGCTTCCACACCGTACGGAGAATTTATAGAAAAGCTTGTTTAAACGTTCGCTACGCTTTGCGAGAAAGTTATCGCACTTGGCAATAATTTTACGCCGCTTGCACGAAATTTTCACTCCGCTGGGAAAAGTGCACGCTCGAAATTTTGTTTCGAATTATTCGACACTCTAACCGTACCAACATCGGCATTCTTTTGGGGGTATTTTTTTTAGGTCGGAAACCTTCTTCGTATGTTTAATTTTAAAATATGGTTGGAATTTGTACAATTTGAATTTTAGCGGAATTAGCGAAAAATGATAAATATCATATTTACTGTTTCATATTAATATTAATGTTGGGAAAAATTAAGTGTTATCCGAGGGTTGAATTGTTTGCAGCCAAAGAAAATGTATAGAAAACTAGAATATCTCGAGGAATAAATATTAATCTGGGATGGAAATTTATATTCCTCGCGATCTACAATTTAGTGGTATTTTTAAAACGTTTCTATCCCATTTTCTCGAAGATTTTTAGTGAAACGAGGACAGATGCGACATATTATCGCTAATTAAGAACGTAGATAGCAAAGACTGGAATTAACCGGATCTAAATGAGTCTTCAGAGGGGCGGAAGAGTAGTTTCATTTCTGGGGAAACGAAGGAAAGCACTTAAACATCGGCTGTTGAGTCAACGAAAATGGTATGAAATATCGATAGGTTTACGTATCGAATGCATTTGCACGTTTTACAAATAATAGTAATACTATACGTGGCTGTCGCGAATAGCCAACATTACCGCTTCAATTCGTGCACAGAGGAAAGCGGACCAATTAGGCGAGTTTTGTCCCAAGGGAGGGAAACTAAGTTTCGAAATACCATTAGCTATATTAATGCGCCTCTCTGCATTAGGTCATTCCGGGTCAGAAATGTTAAATGCCAACTCGAGGCCAGCTTGTGTTCTTTTATAGTCTGTGCAATCAGATACAACAGTCGAGATGATATCGACCGTTGCAACCAAGTTACCATCTCGTGGAATTTTCTGCTATAACAGTCATTAATGCGATATATTTCGTAATTACGTCACAGTATCAACGAGGCCGCGAAATTGATCTCCCTAGTAATATTCATCGTGCAATCAAATTTTCACTTATTTTCAAATAAATATTTTTCGTACAATTTTTAAATCAAGTCTGATTTTATCGTTCGAAATTATTTTTCGGTGAAATTTCTCTCGAATAAGTTCCACTTTGCGAATTTCCTTGGATAAAATGAAATTTACGAATAATTAAATTTCTAATTTTAATTTATACGTTTCTGAATGTACGCACGACTTGGAAATTGAAAGATGATACTTTATTTAATCGTTATTTTGTAAATATTTTCACGGATACATTGTTTTATTAGAGTTTAAAAAGTTTGGAGCTCGTACGTAGTAGCTCGTCAACTTCGTATTATTGGAATCATTTTGCAAACTGAACGTAACTGTTACGAGCGAGTAAATTGCACGGCTTTCATAATGTTGACGAGAAAAAGCCGCGGATTATCTGATAATGTGTCTATTTTCATCTAAACGAAAGAATAACGGGCAATAGATAATCCGCGAGATTGTTCGCTTTAAAGCGTCTCGGTAGCGAGCAGATTTTCATCAAAACAGAGATTCGTGATGAATGTTATTAAAAGGATCAGATATGGAATTTCATTAAAACTTGTCAAGGGAAAGCATAGGCAAGGGGACGATCCCTCATTACTCAAGCTTCTCACTTGTTGCGTTTAAAACCGCTTAAAATCTCCGAAAGTAATACTATTTACATAGTGATTAATACTTCCGGGGTGGAAAAACGACGCGTTCCCGCGATTTCTCCAAAGAAGAAAACGTCGAAATTATCGTTTCATCTTTCTCCTTCCTAACAATAGATTTACAACAGACATTCGCTGTAACATAATTCGCCAATTGCTCGTTTCTGCTAAAATAATTAGCAAATTAATTCGTCAACCAGCGCGGCAAATATTTTACTCGAAATTACTCGTTTCGCGAGCAATATAAAAGATTCCACTTCCATAAAAATTACCACCATTGGTTGTGATCCTTTTTTTTCTTCGAAATATTTCCATTAACCCTTTAATCTACAATAACGTGTCAGACTCGTGGCAGAGATTCTGGTCAAGATGTGACGAAAATAGATGTATTAGTAAAAAAAATTCATCGTAATCCTAACTTTCGTTTCTAACCCTTAGATTTCTTAGCATGTAATTCTATTGTATATATTTTTTCGCCTTCGTTCGTTTCGTAGCAGCGGTAATTTTATGACACCACGACAATCGTAATCTTTCAATCTAAGAACCTGCTTTTCACCTTTATTGCCTTGTTTTCGACTTAGAATCTTCGCCTTTTTAACTTGTACAGTTTTTGCATTCATATGGTCACCAGAGCCGAAGCGCGTCTTAACGTTATTGTCTGCTACGGTGATTGTTCGAGGCACTCGGAATTCCCGCGTGCGTCACTCAAGGGTACGCTTGGTACCTGAGAGTGACCTATGGTCTGGGGGGTGGCATTTTCGTGTAGTTTTTCCCACCTATGATTTTAACCAATAGTTTTCGCCAACCACCCTTCCCCACCACTATCGAAAAGACAGAAGTCATCTGACCACGCCACGAGTCCCTCTTAAGAAGTTTAGTGAATAGCAATAGTTGTTTTGTCCTCCTGATCACAGAGGTGGTCCTTCGAAGACGAACCTATTAGACTTCGTCGGCACACCACGTGCTAAAATCGACAAGGCTCGAAAGTTGGTTGCAACTACCACGAGCACATCCTAACAGTTTTAATTTGTAAAATCAAGGATTCCTAAATACAATTAACCTGCAACAGATTAGCAGATTGGCTGACGCTTAGACGCACAGTCAGAAAAGAGACCATAGGTTAACACGTTGACTGCCACGGTGGTCATATGTGACCGCGAATTGTTTCTCTTGTAGTGCCACGGTGGTCATCGGTGACCGGAGTGCTTCAAATGTTTATAATTGTAAAAGTTGAACGAACATTGACAGTTGATGAGTTTTGAACATCATCGCTGATTAGAGAATACTTTGAAATAAAATGTGCACTATTCGACAATTAGAAATTTTTACTAGAAGATCAAAAATGAGAGATTAATGTTTATCAAATCTTCTATCTACCGGTGTATCGTATTAAAGCATTTCAAACATAGATGCGGCTGATCGATAGAATCTGGGCAGTATGTGGTAACCTTTTGGTCCGATTTTTAGCAATCTTTGTTCCAAAACTTGCAAAATTTTTTTGATAACATTCTTTGCAAAATTTTCTTCGGATAGATATATTTGACGGCCCTGGTGTAAATAAATATTCCAAAATAGTTATCAAGTGTCACCGAGTGTAACCGAGGCGCCACGGTGGTCACCCGTGAAAGATAAACGCCCCATGGGTAGGAATGTTGTCTTATATAACCATGTTTATTATTATTTTGCCATTATATGCTTAGAATAATAAAAATACTTTCGTGGCGTCCTGAGCAAAACATGTGATTTCGGCGTGGCAGTCAACGTGTTAAGGGGTTGAAAACGAAATTTTTATCAACACCGCTACTGTGCATTGCATTCAAGAAATCATCGAGCCTCTGTAATTCTCTCTCTCTAAAAAAAAAAAAACAGAAAAAGACAGCGCGGTTCGCGTAAATGACAGGTGGTTTTATGAATGGCCAACCGAGGGATTTTACGTGTGCAAACAGTTCTATATAAATGGCCGGTGATAAAAAATCCCGGATGAAGCTGATTTGCCAAGCATTAACTCCAAGTCAAGAGTATTAAACGAGATTATCGAGGATGGTTTTGCGGTTACCGATCAACGAGTATCCACTCCACCATGAAATATTAGCTCCCGCAAACGGAATGATTGCAACAGACCTGTCGATTCTGCCGGAAGTAGTCTTCATTCGTCACTCGACCGGCGAATCGATGTTCCGTGCACGCGAGTACCATGTCCAAGTTGTCCCTGTGATCGTTCGTTCGACGAAATAGTTGAATTAACGTTCCGTTAATTTCTATTGGTCACCGAAATTCAAGCCTCGCCATTGCGCACCTCACGCGAATGGTAATAATAACAACGATAATAATAATTCACATTAGAGGTTTCGGTGAATTATCCCGAAGGGAAGGCGAGGATTCTCTCGATTCGATATTAATTAATAATTGTTCGGTAAAGGTTAGGTTAGGTTTGGTTGGTTTTACGAACTTTGTTTCCCTTTGATTTTTGCAAATACAGGGTAGTTTTCGTTTTGAGATTTTTTATTTTTACGCGAGTTTGCCAGTTTAGCGTGTCTCTGATAATTGAATCAAAGGATATACTCTTGGTATCAGTGTTTCCCTTTATTCGAAGTGATTGTTAATCGTTTGTAATTGACACGACTTCGTATCAACGATCCTTGAAATTGTATTTCTGAAAATGAAGCTATGGGAATCTTCGGGAATGGACAAAAGACGTATGTATATGTAAATTCGCTGTAATCAAATTCCCGCTGACTGATTCACCGCAAAACAATCTCATTTTAACAGACACTTCGTTAATAACTGTTTTACGTAAATACGAGGTGCGTTAATGGTCAAATAAATTTCCTACACGCGTTATCTTACTCGTTAGTACGAGAGTCGGTTCCAAGAAACCATTGAAAACTGAATTGATCACAATGATTTTGACTCAACAGCGATAAAGTCACGTTTGGTACAGGAAATACACCTATTTCACGTATCAAATGTAAACTTCCTGTAAAATTCCTTTTTTAAAACCCGTGTACGATAGAAATTTTACTATGGGTCAAAATGATTCCCATTCGCCTTCCTAGAGTGAATAAATAAATCGTTAATTAAGAAATCAAATCAATTCGAACATTTTATCTTGCAGCTCCATCAAAATTCACACGAAATCCCGACAAAAACACGTTAAACAGTCGAATTACCCTTTTTCGAAGCTACCTTCAACCCCGGATCGTCATCGGCCGTTAAACGAGACAGAGGGAATCGGAAACGAGTAAACAGCGCGTCTCCGTTCGAAGCGTCCCAACCGATCAGATACCGACAAATTACCCCGAACAATCCGGGACAAACTTTCCCGCGACGTGACCGTATTACGTTCGTACGGTCCCGAGTGAATCAAAATTCGTGGTTCGGCCGGAGAAAAATGCGCGAACGGGAGAAGATGTGAGGTGTGCAACCGCTATCTCTACGGGACGAGTAGAGAAACGACGCGTCGCGAACCGTCGCGCCGATTTACCTCTCCCGCGACAATTCATCATCCACGAATTAGAATTCCAACGTCGTGCCACAGTTTTCCCTTCTCCACCCCCGAGACTCTCGAGAGGTGGTCGAGAAATTTTGAACCACCCGGTAGACACATAGAGAGAGAGAGAGAGAGGGGGAATGTTGCCGGGGATAATGGTGCGTGCCGTTGACGTTAATTATGTTCCCCAGTTTGCAAGTATAATTTTTAAATGTCCCGCTGTTACTGTGGACACGCACGCGTATTAAAATATATCTTAATATGCAAATTTATTTGACCGTCCGCCGGACGACCATTTGCATCCCCAGGCTCGACCAGAATAAAACAGACGATTACGATCGACCACCACCGGTCCTGGCGAAGGCCTCTCTCTCTCTCTCTCTTTTTCTCTTCGATTATTCGACTTGGATCGCACGGTCTCTGGTATGGGAGAGTAGTAGAAACGATGAGGAAAATAGGGAATTCGCGAGAGCTGCGAAAACGTTGCGGATTGACGGCTACATTAAAGCGCGACAGCAGGAAAACGGGGAGAACTTTGCGCGTCGACTGACGATATTAAGTGACGCCTTCGAGATATCGCGTTCTCGTTCGCTTTCCTCTTTTCTACCTTACGTTCAACCCTTTCTTCCGTACTGCCGGTACTTTGACTTATTTACTCGGCCAAAGGCGGCGCAACGGCAACAGCCAAGCTTCCGTTCTTTGTGTCACGTTTGTCAC
This sequence comes from Habropoda laboriosa, assembly GCF_001263275.1. Classification (NCBI taxonomy): domain Eukaryota; kingdom Metazoa; phylum Arthropoda; class Insecta; order Hymenoptera; family Apidae; genus Habropoda; species Habropoda laboriosa. Next base: position 1,663,072 of record NW_017100177.1, read on the forward strand.
GGCGTTAGGAATCCTGTTTCAGTCGCGTACGATGACGTTGTTGAAATTGATTTAAGGCTGTGCGGCCAATGTGAATGGAGGTACTAGAACGCCTTTGATCGTTTTGCTGGGGAGATGTGATCGTGAAACGATCACGATTTTGTTGCGAGTTAGGGGAACGGGGAAATTGTTCGTCGTGTTACTTCTGAGAAAGCAGATTATGTATATTTCCTACAAAAAATATTCATTCGTATCAGTTAGAGAAGCCAATGAAATTCTTAAAGAACAGAAATCTGTACTTTAAAGTCCAACGACAGCAACATATTGAATGCAACCAGAACTTCGTGGCTAATGACCTTAAATAGTGGTCGATGCAACGCAAAACCTCGTAAAAATATACTCTTCATTTTTATTACGTTTGTCATTCGTAATCTCGCACCATACCGCCGGCACACAATAGAAGATATTAACGTGGCCTAGATAACGAACAGAGAAATGAGAGCAAAAAGATACGCAAGTAAGAGAGAAGTTCGTGGAGCGTAATAAAACGATGGAGCTGGTCGATCTGAAACTTCGTCAAAGAAGCTCTAAGAAGCAAGCTCCCCTCTTTTTCAAGAAAGCTCATCGACATCTAGCAATCCCAGATGCGGTGCAAGCACCGCAAATTTTACTATCTCTCCCCCAGATATCCTCCATTCGACCATATTATTCCCCGGAATCAATGAACAAGGATGGGGACAAAACAAGAAGCGGTGAAAAACCGCGAAAGACGACGAAGTTGAAGAAGCGAGGGAGGGAAAAAAGGAGGAGAGAAGAAGAAGAAAGAGCATCGGGCAAGAATCTTTCCGGGAACGTACTTCACGAACAATTTCTTTCAACGCGAAGCTGCCAGCAGCCAGCAGCAACACGCGCATTTACCTCGAAACTCTCGAAGTCCGGGCATTGTTCCCTGTGGAAACTATTATAGTCACTTTTGCGGGGAGCTCTTCGCGCTCGTCATTCGCCGCTGGATGATGGAAAATTACGTCGTGGAGGAATCATCAAAAAAATGGCGAGAAGAATGTATCTCGTTGCTGTTCTCTCTCTCTCTCAACGGACACGCGAAAAACTGTTTTTCTCTCTTCTTCCTTCGTCACCCTCTTTTCTGGCTGGAAAGAAGAGGAAGGAAAACGGGAGAGAGAGAAAAAAAAGAAGAAGAAGAGATTGTAGGCGGTGGAAAACGGAAGAGAAAGCACGAGAATAGTCTTCATTCGCGAAAAGGGCTATCGACGTTTTCCCACGACACTATCTGTTGCAGACATCTCACGGATAATGCATCAGCCGGCGCGAAATATGTTTTCCACCTTTGTCTCCCTTTCTCTCACACTTGTCACGGCCTCTTTTCACGGAAACTGCCAGGCCATCCGCGGTATCCCGCGGTGTACAACTATGCAGTTATCCGCGCGCCTCGACGTTTCCAGATTGGTCTCAGCACCGTCTGGAGGAGAATTTTGGTCGAGCTACGAGGCTGTAACGAGGGTGACGACGGTCTTTTTCCTCTCTCAGGGGCTTGAAAGAGGAGTTTCCACGGGTCGAGGAGGGTGAAATTTCTTTCGAGTCCTGATTTTCCACGAGTCCTTTCCCCTCTGCAAAGGAGAGATGAAGTCCTTCGTGGCGACAGTTGGGAACGAGAGAACGCTATGAATTACCAAGTTTGCGTAGCTTTCATCTTCGGATTATCCGTAGAAATATTACCGTTAAAATTGTCCACTTGTGTACGTGTATATGTGTATGTAGATTGCTAATTCGTTGGTTATTACATATATATATCTTTTTTTCATTATTTTCATTAGTCGGTTTGTACGGGCGACAGCCAATTTCCAGAAAAGGAATAGAAAGTTATTCCTGAGAAACTCTGTTCGAGGGGGGAAGATTAAAACGAACTTGTTAAAAGTCTAGTTAAGTTTGTACGTGCCTAATTACTTATTCCTACATTAACAGTACGCTCTTCGTTTAAGATTCCCGGACGGTTCGTGAAATCATTTTAATTCGGTTGGCCTAGATACGAAAAAATTCTCTTTCATACGTGCGTTACACCATTGGCCGACACATCGAGACGTTCATTTATGCAGGAAAATGCGACACACGAACACCGTGGAATACAAACACAGCTTGTTGAAATTAGAAAGTTTATTTTTCATATTAGCTAAATCTATCGATTTTGAATCTTTCCTTAATTTTATCATCGGACCATTTGGAAATTAACCGAAACACGCATAATTCGACCGTTATCGCCCATCGAAAATTTCCACCCCTCGCATATCACGATAAACACAATGGCCAGCAGCTGTGTTAGCCAGATAACAACTTCGCCCTGCTCCAAGATGCCTCGACGGTTAAATGACGTGACGTTATAAAGCCGACAATTCCGTGAAAATGTCTGACGGACAATGGGTACGTACGTCTGATGAAGAGGACAGCTGGTGTGTGTACAAGCAATTATTTTCATCGGTGCAGACGCGTGAACGAGACCATGTTCGTCCCTCGTCATTATTTTTTGTCTCGCCAAATTTATTTCTTATCGACCCCTTACGAAAACACTGCAATTCGCCAAACTTTCACCTGAACGTTCGATACTTGGCCTAATTACAATTTTACAACGAAGAACATTGAATGGAAAATAACGAATCTTGCCATTTTTCTTTTCTTTTTCGGCGAACATTAATCGAGATATGGAAATACATCAAATTTGTTTGACATCAGATTGCCAAAGTGCAGAACGAGTCAAACAGGGAACGCGAAAATATAGAAAATGCAGAAAGCGTGAATTAAAGGTAAAAAATTAAGTGCAAAGCGGCACGAAAAATTATATGAAAAATATATACGTGCAGTATGTTCGCTAGAGTGGTTGATCTTTATATTCGAATATATTAATATCCGCGAAATAAGCAACACACGAACAATAAGAGCAGTTCCAGCAAAATTTTCTTCTTTTCGCGATAGAAATTTGCTGAATTTCAGCAACGCAGAGGAACGCCTTTTTAAATAATCCGCGATCCAGATAGGGTTTCGCTGAAACGTTTCACCCTTTAAACGTTTTCACGCAGCGGAAACAAGCAAAGCGACCACCTTTGCCAATGCTGTAACGTGCATTTTTATATCTCCAACGAGCATATTCGATATTTACGTTTAATATCACACATGTTTATGCAACGAGCCGCGTTACTCGCGACACATCGATACAATAACTAATTGATTTTCTAATTCGACCAGAGAGATATCCATGCTCCAAAAATTATACACAACGGTTTTGTATAATTGAACATTTTTGTGCCACGAAATCGTCGAATAGTTGACAATTTCTGAACAACCCGTCAGCATTTTTTTTTTTTTTTCAGATACGTATGTATATACCGTTGAATAAACGTATTTTAATATCACAGGATACGTCCGCACAAATATCCCGTTTTACACCCGTTGAAACCGTATTAATAACCTGTTACGTTATTCCCCGCGTTTCACGCTGAAATGTCTGACGTGAGGAACAGCCTTTTTTGTAACGTTATTGTCGGCGTTGATAATTCAAGCCAACAAGTGAGCATAATTTTCTGTATCGGTACAAAAATGGAAAATAAACCCTCCAGCAAAAAAAGAATCAAAAACGTACGCATATTGGAGAGTATTTCGATTAAAACGCTGCCGCTCTGAATCTTGTTAAGTAACGTTTGCACGGGAAGAAACACCAACAGAATGTTTAATACTTTCGAAGGGGACGATATTTTCGGTGCGTAAAAAATTCCCGACAGGCGAAATAGCAAGAAAATCGCCGCATATTTTATGCCGAGTTTTACATTTTTCAAAATTTTTCAAACGACCGGTTCGAAAAACTGATCACCGTCGTTCCCGTGCGATTCGCCGAGGAATTAAATATCGCAACGATCGAGGGGCGAGCCTGTATTTTTGTCGCGTGCTCGAAAGAGAGCCTGGGCAAAAATTTGAAATGTCACACGAGAGAACACCGCTGGAAAATTCATTCTCCGCGTGAGAAATATTTCAGCGAAAAACGGTGGATCGTTAAATTTTAACAATTGCGCTTTACTCTTCTCGTTCTATTAGCCACTATCGCTCGCTACACAAACAGAGAGGAGGATGAAGAGTGTGTCTGGTGCAGCCACCGAAACACTGTTGGTCCCGGTAAACAATCGGTGTCTCGGTCCACTTTGCTTGCGGACTTTAACCAGTTACCAGAGTTCGCCTGGCGTCGTTTTCTTCGACCAGCAGAGAGATCGTGAAACCAGATGACGCGATACGAGACGTCTCGGTTTCTCTCAACAGACAAAACCTGCGGAATTCCTGACTTCCGCCCGTGTACAATGCTCTTAAGAGCAACGAACAACGTGTTTTATCTACGTTTGGCGAATGCAAAACAGCCGGGGAGATGAATATTTATGAACTTCTAAATTGTTTTTAATACTTGGTGTATATGTTAACTGAAAAATTCTCTTTCGCCTGTGTAATTGCAGAGATTTGATATTCGAAAGTTCTTAAAAGGATAATACAGTTTCTGCCGAAGAACGGTGATTAAATTTAAGGGAGAAAAAAGAAACGAACAATGAACGGGGGGAAGCAGTTGAAAAGGAAGTGAAATAAATTTTCCAACGATAAAGTATTATTCGACTCTGTATTAATTTGAACGCTCGCTTATCCCTCATTTGAAATTAGTTCGCTCCATTAACCGTAAATCTGCCTCTGTGATAAAATATTCCATCAGCGGCATTGATCAAAGCTCTTAACGTGACACGAACAGGAAATACAAAACCTCGAATCTATAACCTTTTCTTTCCAAAAGAAAGAGCGACACAGATTGGAAAATTACTCACTTCGCGCGATAATATTCCTCTCACGGTACATTTATTGCATACAATCGAAACATCAAACAAAATTCTTCAAAAATTACGAAAAAATTCTTTCCCACTTCTAATGTAAAACATTCTTCCCCATTTCTAATATAAACAATTCTATTCTCTGTTCTCAACTGATACAATATTTTCCCCTCAATTTTCCCAAGCAACGAGCGATCATTCACGAGAACAAAAAGTCTCGTCTCCGCCCTAAGACACGCCAGTTTAATCAGCCTAAACGCTAAACAATCGCACGCTAGGGATGGATTAGCGAGCGATTATCGCTGTTTCATCAGTGGGCCGGGCGTATCTCGCCGGAGCTTGAGAGGCCCTCGCGATTTCATGGTCACGTACGTCGCGTAAAACACGGTTTCAGCACGTCGCCAGGCTAGAAGCAGCTCTCTCTCTCTCTCTGTGAGAACGCGACGAGGAGCCCCCGGTTTAGATCGAGTTTAGCATTTGTTTGGCGCTGTTCTTAAGGCGATCCCCCGGCCGGCGACAGGATCAAGCGGTAGCCCTTCGAATGAAACGCGACTTCTCCGTCTAACGGGGAAGATTTATGCGCGACCCGCGACAAACTTTACCGTACCGAGATGCGATCTGCAGTCTTGGGCCGTTTGCCAAGTCCCCATGCGACATTAGACATTTCGGGAACATACCGAGAAGAACACCATTTTTCATCCGCTTTACCGACACATTCGACACTCTCTACTCCAATTTTCAGACAGAATCTCTCTGTGCAGCCTCCTCTTCTCTGGCCACCATTTCTCGTGTGTATTAGGTTCGCGCATAGGAAACTTGAAGGAAAATATTTTTTTCCTTTTCAACCCTCTAAGTCGGAGAGGGACTCCAGAGTCTTGTACCAGAAATCCATGGTTTTCACATTTTCATGGGTTCCAAAGGAATAAAGTGGACTACTTTGACCCTCGAAAAATTCTACAAATTTAACGCATCCCTGAACTTAAAAATTCGTTGGAACGTATGAGACTCTGGAGTCCCATTTGAGCTTAAAGGGTTGATGAAAATAACTGACAAATTTTATGCTTCTCTGTGATATTTCTCGAGTCGTTTGGTGAATATTAGATTTGACCAATTATAGTACAACTTCAGTTTCTCATTTTCGAAATTCTTCAAACGATATAAAAATACATTATCATTAGTAAAATTTTGACGGTCCTTTCGAAGACTCGCAATTTAACACACACGAACCTAATACCTCCTGCGCTACCTGGTTCGATGATATCGAATGTTAACGATACAGACAAAGCTCAAAAAACCCACTTTTGTAAATTTACATAGGAATAGCTGATCCCCTGACTCGATTTATTTCGACGTGAAAATTTGATAGTAACGAGAGTATTGATAACAGGTAAGAAGAATATAGTAACTCACCAATCGTTGCCAGTTTTAGTGACGTTCTGCCGCTTGCGTCCAGTTTGATGGGGTTTCGGTTCGGCCACCATGTTGACATCTACGCAAAAATTACAAACATATGTTAAATATAATCTCGAAGCTTCTAATCGCGTTAAATCGTCGAATACGAAAATCAGAATATAAATTTTCCCGCAGATAGAAACTTCGAAAAAGACAGAATCAGAGAGAAATATTAAAAAAAGGAACTTCAATTACAAATTTTCATCAATTTCGTTCCCTTTCATACAAGCTTTAAATCCACTATAGTAACAGTAGCATTGATTCACGTAAACCGCTAAATACCGCGTGTAGCATGATCGTTGGCCGTAAAAAGGGAAGCAATTATCGTGCGTGTAACGCCGGAAATGCGATAGAAATCTGTCTCCTGGCTTAATAGCCGGCGCACATTAATAAAGCACAGTGGTGCAAGGGGGCTTAACGTGTCCGCAAACAGTTATTAATTTCATCCCTTTGCGGCGCGTTTCTGTATCGCGCTAGAGACCACTAAGGTGGATAATGGATACGCGTTCGAGTGATCAAAAACAGTTGAGCCGTTGTGTCAGCGAAATATCCATTCTTCGTGTCTTTCTGCCGCGGAGAAGGAAGAAAAAAAGAGGAAGGGAAGAAAGAGCGCATTCTCCGAGTCGCTTTCAATGGGCTTCGAGGATTTTCATTCACGGCCACGTTTCCACCGCGTTGAATATCGAACAAGGAAGCAACTTACGGGCATTATCTTTCGTATAAATCGATCTGTACCATCGAACAAACCTAGAATCCATCCTGATCCGTCTTAAGGTTCGTGTAGTGTATACTAGTTTGATTAAAACATTTATGAAGCGTACAAGTTTGCTAAATATTCGATATTTATCGTTTCATCCCCTCAGAAACTACTTTATTTCTTATTAGAATTTTCTGAACTGAAGGAATTTTACGGTTAGCGATTTTCAGAGAGCACTTGTTAAGGCTAGTGCGACCTTCGGGTCTTTTTTGACCCATCGCCTTAATTCTTTAATAACTTTTGCTCGAGATTGTGTTCCTTTAAAATTAACGTAACTTTGGGTATTTTCTGACCCAAAATCGAACGAAAGAACGCATCAGGATTAAAAAGCTCAGAGAATTTTTCGAACAAGAATAACGATTTTGACCCACAGCTTTCTTATTTCAGTAATTTTTGCTGTTGCTAAATTTGTGCTCCCTTAACATAACTTTGGGTCTTTTCTGACCCAAAAACCTTAAGTATATACGAACGAAAGAACGCACCGGGGTTAAAAAGCTCAGAGAATTTTTCTAACGAAAACACTAAACGGTCCTCGGGTCTTTCTTGACCCATCGCTTTCTTCTTTTTTTAATAACTTTTGCTCTTGTCAAATTTGTGCTCCCTTAACGACAACATAACTTAACGTAACTTTGGGTCATTTTTGACCCAAAGACCACAAGTATACAGTCGAAGGGAAGAACACACAAAAGTTAAAAACCACAGATAATTTTCCTAACGAAAACACTGAACTCTTTAAAACAATTTGCAAACAATCACAGTTCGACGACAGCAGGCAATAAAAGACGATAACAGTAGATCGTTATCTCGAGCCTGAAAGGGTTAAGAGATGTTTTTTCCTCCTTGTTTCATGAAGAATCTTTACAGAGAAGGCGTAAACATCGGCCATATGGTCTCCAACCGGTTCTCTATTATCGAAAATGATGATTCTCTGCTGACAGCGAGTACAAACATAATCTTAGACGGGGTACCAAGCCAGCTGACTCCAGTGGGTGTGTAGCTAGTACGAAACACGACACAAGACCCATCCTTTGTGTAACCTAACCAAACACATCGTACAGACCAAGTCACGAGGGTGTGCACACAAACCCACCACCACTAAAAGTCAGCTCGATTATGACGGCTACTTGTACATCTGACAAGGAAATTGTTTGCACGCTCGTTGCTCCAGCTGATCTGCTCAGTTTTATGAGACTCCCTGGACAATTACCAGTCTCGAACACATAAAAGGTCCTTGAGAAACGTTTATGCGAAGCACGATATTACGATGAAAATTGTTTTCATTAAAGGTACACATAAAACATAAAAGGTCCTTGAGAAACGTTTATGCGAAGCACGATATTACGATGAAAATTGTTTTCATTTCGACAATGCGAGTATACGTGTTTGCAGGAAAACATTTTGACAAAACAGAGAAAAATATTAAAAAGTTTTAGTAAGTAGACATTTTTCAGTAAGGTTCGTATATCTGTGTTTACAGAAATGATTTGCCTCGTTGTTTCTGACGAGAATACGCGTCTGTCTATACTCGCGTATGTCCTTACGACCGTTTAAGGTTATAAGGATATTAGGGGTATGATAATGAAGTTTAAACGTGAATGAAATAATTCGTAGTAGACTATTTTAATGAAGCAGTTGAATGATGGATTAGTGGTGTGGATGATGTGCGTTGAACTAGAGATTAGGATGTTTCTCTTTGATGTCTGGTGGTGAACTGACTCTCTCACGAATTTCCGAGTCGAGGGAAATTCGTGAGCCGGTCTTGTCACCTGATTGATAAGTATTTTTTGCCAATCAGGTGATAGATCCACCGACACCCACCTATTCCGGGCAGGAGAGGTGGTGTCAGGGGAGGTGGAAGACGTTATGTGGGAAATTTGTGGAATTTCCGCCAGGCTTGGATCCTACGGCCTGACCTGGTCGACGTTCACTGGGCCCGGTCTCGATGACTCTTTGGAAATTCACGTTTATGGCACATGCAATTAGTCGTTGAGGACGAAGAGACTCGAAGAAATACAATTACAGGATAAAAATAAATCGACTCTCAAAAACGACTCTACTGGCTTGCGTGTCATAAACGTGCTTGCAATTTGCACTTCGGATGTTGTCCCTTGTACAAATTGCTAGCCACCCGTGCTATTCAATACGGTCAAAATCATGACAAAGGGAAGGCCAAGATCCCGTGGAACGCTCGTTGTAGGATGTATTATAAAAATAAATGATTGCGATTAAAATTTTTGCTTAATTTTCTGTTTGTACAGCCACGGAATAGAAACTCGGTGCTCTATCAATGGAATATTAATGTTTGAATAATTTCTGTTTTCTCTCTGGACGTAAACTAATCTCTGCGGTAGCATGTATTTATTTATGCCCGTTGTTTACCGACTGCACACAATGTCCAAACATTGGAAATGCAATACACAAATGTGTATTAAATCAGAATATTTGTTAGCAGTTAATGCTGGGTTAATGCAAATGAACACGTTAATAACGTCTCACGTAAAATAACGCGATAAACGAGTGTATCAACATGCTGTGTAAAGATACGTGGACTACAATGGTCAAACAAGATTGAACTCTGTTATCTGCGCACGGAAGAATATCGTCTGTGATTCGAATAAAATTCGAAATCGAACCGTTTTGTAATTCATATCCCTTCCATAACGAGAACTCTGTAAATTGAACATTTCAAAATTACATTTCTAGAAATTCAAATTAAATTTTACACAATTCGACGTTGCTCCATTGGACAATTATTTAGTTTTTATTTTTTACAGTCTTCTTACTATCAGTGGTCTCTCGTATACAAAATTATCGTTCTAAAAGTTATCAAAAATTTTATTTTGCTCCATCTGGCAATTATTTAATTTTAACTTAATCTCAAAATTTTACAATCTTCTTACCATCAGTGGTCAATCGATATATTCAAAATTGTTCTAAAAATTTTGCAAAATTCGATTTTGTTCCATCTGACAATTATTTAACTTTAACTTAATCCCAAAATGTTTACAATCTTCTGCTATGTTCTGTACCTTTACTTTTTTCGAAAAAGAATACGAATAAAAATCACAAGCTTCGGTTAATTCCGCTTCGATCTCTTCCGCCAAGATTCTCATAACGAAAAACCACTATATTTTCCATATGTTTGCTCGAAAAGAAATTCGAATAAAAATCCTAAGTTTCAATTCCGCTTGGATCTCTTCCTCAGCGAAGCTCGCGTTACGAAAAACCTGTCCAGGTGTGTCGAGCTTTAAGAAATCAAAACTGGCTAACGCTTAACTGCGTTAGAACAGTGAGACAGCCCCGATAAGAATTATCCGAGCGACCCCGGCCGCTACCTAAAACAGACCGGCGTCGGAGAACGTAGAAAGGCGCTTAACTTCCGCGAATGTTTTACCAAACGAGCTGCCATAATCCCGGTTAAATATCCAGCTGTATCCTATTCCCTCCGCCTCTGTCCTATCCCGAATGCCAGATTTCGCTTCGAGTTGGCTTTTCCGACCGTGCAATCTGTGATATGCATAAAAATGCCATTCAGCCGCGAGGTTCCAACTCTCGCCGTATGAATGGCCGTTTTCATCGAATGAAATTATTTCGACTAGCCCTCTTCACTATCTCCCCGGGATTCTCGCGGAATTTAAATGCGACGAAAATACGAAGCCGCTGGACATTTGCAAAGTCAGAGAAGGAATATTTTATGAGGAAATCGGCTGTTTCCGTGCTGATACTAATTTTCTGTTTATAGTAAAACCTTCCCGTCATTCATAGCGCCGCGCGATGATAGAGAAGCCCGCTGACAGCGGTTTCGAGAATTTTCATTCCAAA
>NW_017100177.1:1674024-1675644 GCF_001263275.1 Habropoda laboriosa
AATTTTTCATGAAAGTATAATATAAAAAATATACTTTATGGAAGTCGATAATCTATTAAGTAAAGGTGCACAAAATGAAACGTAACTTATTGTCAAATCCGGGAGCCAAATTTTCTCATACAAAAATAAGTAAGTAATATAATAAAATTTCTCCCGAAATTTCGAAAATATTCAAATTCGTGCACTATTTAAAAATTTCAGTTTCAGTTTCAAAAAAGAAGCGAATAACTTTCACAATTCTCTACCAAACTTCTCACATCACTGAAATCAACCGACACAAATACCTACAAAGAAACACCCCGTAATTTCCTCGCTAACCAATTTCCATTCGCTTTATCGGTTCACTCTCGACGGAGTCTACGCGATTCCATACGCAAAGGGTTAAAAGACCGATGGTATATTCGCTAAGTTGTACGATACTCGTGGCAAACTCGATCCATAGACTATCCCGAAAGGCAGCGTTTCGAGAAATCAAGGCGCGTTTCATTGGTCGCGTTAAGCGCATCATCCGTTTCTCCGTAGTCCTCGTCGTCGTCGTCGAAACCGGGTAAAGTTTGCTCGATGGTGAATCCTGCGTGCAAGGGAAACGAAGAGGCTACAAACGGCAAGCAGAGAACGGCGGGCGGAAGTCGAGTATCGATGTCATCTGCAAGCATGGTTGAAGGGTGATGCCGGTTTCTATATCGCGTTGTGAATTGTTCTTCGAACTAACCGCGGCGCGGCTGCATCTGTAACCGGCAGCCACGGTAATGGAATATGACAACGCGAGCTGCATAATGATCAGCCGCTTCTCTGCCTCCAAACTTTCTAATAAAACGACCATTGTCAGTGACGTTCGTCCTGTTACTTGAAACTACACGGTCACGAAACAATAACAATCGAGCGAGAGGGAACAACCGATGGTGACCGTCGGTGATCGTCGATGCGTTTACAGTAAACGAACTCTATACACACACTTCTCTCCACGCCCGATCCGCTAATTTGCCCAATTAAGATTTCCACACCGTGGTACTTTTGTCGAAATTTCGTAACGAAATTTCAACGTTCAGAAACCGGGTGGGTGGTTCGGGTTAGGTTACCAACGAGCAAGCTTTCAGATCGAAGGAAGAGTGAGAGAGAGGGGGGGAAATTTGTGGCAGACATAACTAACGGGTTTGCCGTTTGAGCGACAGCGTATAATACGATACCGTGTTTTCGTAAGTTGTCTCGAGGTGTTAATACGTTAATTAGAATTTCGCTAATTAATACTTCCGAAAAGCGATTGAAAGCGACGCGGCTTGAGTCGCGAGCACGATCCTCTAACCAACGATGAACGGGCGTGGCGCGATGTAATTGGAGGATCAAGTGACGGTTTACGACAAGAATTAAAGGACTTGCACCGCGGAACCAGTTGTATCTTAGAGGAAAGTAGCGTTGTCGACTGATTTTACGTAGGTACAATGGTGTTTAGAAGTGTTCGGATACACGGTATTAAAAAAAATACCAAGATTGTGAGTGCAACTCGATATCTCGTATGTGACGTGAGAAATTGATGGCATAATATGACTTGGTTATCACCGTTGTGGTTGTTTTAAATTAAAAACACTTTTTATTAGCAAAATTTTATGACGTTATTCTAGG
>NW_017100177.1:1675712-1688883 GCF_001263275.1 Habropoda laboriosa
TGGATAGTAAGTATTATACATTTCAATTACATTTTCATGTGAAAGTTAGTATCATATATCGGTCAAAATACGAGGTTTGATTAAAAAATACCTGGGTCGAGTGTGAAACTCGATATTCTGTGTGCAAAGAGAAAAATTGATGACATAACATGACGTGGTTATCATCGTCGTGATTATACTAAAGGAGAGCATTTTAATTTAGACAAATTGTTCATTAACAAAATTTTCTCACGCTAGTCTACGTATTTATTGATCGGATAAAAATCCAGATTGTATAATAATTCGATAAACGACAATTGGGTTAAATAAAAATTTGCTACCTAACGGATGAAGCAACAAAAGTATTACACTTTATCGGTTTTTTAAATTAAATATTCCAACAGAAAACAATATCGATCACCGTCCTATCCTACTTAAAAATTCCAACGGTTGAAAAGTGTTTTAAATTTTCAAGTATTCCATTAGTCCTCGACCATTGAAACCAAGTATCCAAATAAATATTTCTTTCTTTTGTTAAATAACAATTATTGTACCCGTTAACGTCACGGTTGCACCAGAGAAAATTCATTTAATTCTCCGGAAGAAAACAAAAAAAAAAAAAACGATGATTAAACAAGCGTGGAGGATGGCTGTTAACGTCGGACGAAATCGTTCCCTGCTCATTTTGGAAAAAAAAAAAAAAAAGGAATATCATAGTGCGCGTTTTTTAGCGCCCGTTTCCCGTTTCCACTTCGCGATTCTTCAGCTATTCAGCTGGCCGCGATAAAACGAACGGGTGTAATGCAACAAATCGCAACGTTCGTCATGCTGTCCGCTACGTGACGAGAATGAGAATCCGAGGTGAAACTAACTGACGGCCTTCCTCCTCCTCCCCGGGCGAATATGACTGGATAAAATTGCACCGCAAATTGACGAGTTGTTTCGAGTAGATAATCCGCTAATTGGAATGTTGTCAATTAATACAGGTCCGTCGTGTTGGCTGGCGGAAAATGACGATTCGTGCGACCTGCACACAACACGTGACAAATCAACTTTTCCCGATAAGAGTAATCTAGGTGCATGAATTTCACTGTGATAGCCGTGATTTCACGCTCGAAATTTGACACTCCCCTTTAAAATGTCTCCAGGCTATATCCACGCAAAATCAAGAATATCTCTTTCGAGCATTTCCCAACCGAATATATTATACAAATTACACCGAATCCTCCGATATTCGACAGGCTAATTCTTCAAATTCACCGATAAAATACGTCGATACTGTTCGGTCCCGAGCACCGCGACGCAGGACCGGCAGGACGAGTGCGTAGCCGAGCCGCATGGCATCGGAGGAACCGGGTTACAATGTCGCATTAACGTGTCCACAAATCTTTTTGCCACGTTTGACAGTGTTTCCGAATACTTCTCTCCCTCTAGTTCATTCCACAATTTCTGGTATCGAACCTCGTTATAAATATTTTATCAGTTTTTCTTGTATTAATAAAATACCAGCTATATCGATAAAAAATTTGTTATCAATAAAACTCGGTTTGTACTCGCACGTGGTGTGCCAACTTTATTTCAAAACCTTCTCGAAGGACCACCCAGTTAGACTGGGACTTGTGAAGTGGTTACAATTTGAGCTAGTTGCTCCTTGGTGATTGTTGGAAGACTGACTCTCGACGTCGTCCCTCGGACGTCCGTGGGAGAGTTTTTTGTTAGAGCACGCTGATTGGTTAAATAGTTAATAATTACATTTACCAATCAGGGTGTCTAATAGCGTCTTCACCGCCCTTCCAGTGCGCCCTTAACGCGCTGTCACCTTGGAAGGGTGGGAGGCGGCCGCGTGGGGTGGGCGGAAAGTCCCAAAAAGCTGCAATTTTCTCCGGGTGACTCATCGGCAAGCGTACCGTTACAGGTAGATGTGCCGTTCGGAAATTCGTGGTTTATGGCATGTTCTTAGGCTACTGAGCGCGAGGGACAGAAATGACTAAAAATCCAACAAGCAATTCTTGTTGTGGTGTAATCCAGGGTGTAATTAGACACGTACAAGCAGTAAACGAAATCCTGAACTCAAAAGCAACCGTTGCCGTTCGATCGTGCCATAAGCCGTGCCTGTGAAGACCGAACACAACTAAATCTGCAAAACGGTAAGGTGTCCCATGACTTATGGACTAAGCAGAAACTCGTGTAACATTTTTCGTAGGAGTGAAATTACGCGTAACGCAGAGAAACTGGAGATATCGTCGAGTATACACCGTCCAATTTCCAATTACTCAAAATATCCAAGTTTTTTAACAACCAGCAGAAGCTCTGGGCGCATAATAACCTGCTGAAGAGCGTTCGAGACGCTATGGAAACCGGGAATAACCTGGAAGGGGCGTCGGGCCAATTAACAGTTCGCGTTCTTTCAGCGTCCGATCGTTTCGCGGGCTACGATCTTCGTTGTTATGCTTCCATAAAATTAGTAACTACACGTCGAGAGCTGGGGGGTAGGGACACCGATGAAGCGCGTGCATTATGCGACAGACGTTAAGGCGCTGGGCGCGAACGAGATAACAAAGTTGAAGAGCATGCACACGCCAAGAGTGCAAGATTTAACGAGGAAACTGATACAGCTTCCATCAGACTTTGGGCAGCGATGTGCATACGTTTCTTGCAGCTTGGTGAAAATTCAGCTTTGTCGTTTCCCCAGCCCTGGTTACATAGTAATTCAGTTTCTACCGTGCCAGCTTTCAGAAATATGCCAGGAATTCTGGTACACACGAAAGAGGAATGCAAACTTTTGCTCTAAGTATGCTTCGCCATCGTTTCGGATAGTTGAAAGAGACTTTTCTTTGGAGAACAAGACCTTTGTTTTTACTTCGTCGGGAGAAATTTGGGTGTTCATCTGATAGAGACTATTTAGGGAACTTAACCCTTTACCTTGTAACGACGAGGTGAAGATACGACGAAAGAAGAATTTTCTAATTTCTATTGAATTTCTAGTTTTGGTCCAGCTTCAATTTACACAAATTCTATTATACAACATGCTCGTATTTTTTAAATTTAACGCTGTACTGGAAGAGTGAATAGCCGAAGTTAATATAACGATGAAAAGATCGTAATGAAAAAGATATAAAAATCTGATCCAAGGTAATTCTCACAGAACCACATTTTCCACAGTTCAGAAAAAGGAATGACTCGAAACGGGAAATATTTCAGCAAGTATTTCTCTTTTGTTAAAAATATAAAAGATGTATTACAAAGTTTAAAATAACCTGTTGCTTGTATGCCTGATATTTGCCAAGAAGTCTAGACGCGTGTATGCAAATAACACGAATAAACGACACTAAATGATAATCGTGATATTTTCATAAAAACAAACAGACCGAGTTATAAGCCGCTTATGCTCATTACAGGCACAAAGGCCGGGAAGGAAAATGAAAGTGAAGTAGAGGAAACCATTAATGCCTGGCGCTGTGCTTTGAGAATTGCAGGCGTTTGCACGAGCGTGGCGCGTCATTCAAGTAAATTAAGAGCAAGAAAATCGTGGTCATTTTTCTTTTACAGCAATATCCACCGTGTGTACACACGATACGAACTAAACGAAGAAGAAAAAAGAAGAAAAAACAAAGATCCAACGATCTTTCGTCGTCGTTCAAATAAACAATTATCTCGAAAGAGCGCTTTCCCGTTTTCCCCTGGACGCGACGTTTCACGGATTTCACCGTTAAATTATTATTATCGGACAAACGGCACGCGGAATTTATTTTGCACTTTGATAAATAATATTTCCCTGCTCTGCGTCAAAGGCTAATTGATAATGATTCCACACCGTCATTTCGTTAAATAAACTTATCCGAGCACACGCATATTCTATACCGTTTCAACGTTTAATACAACATTTATCCTCCATTTATTCTGCACCATTGCACGTGTAACCGGAGCCGTTTATCGTTCGCGACATTTCAATACCATCTTCGAAATGAACGTATCCATATTATAGTTGAAAAAACCAAAAAAAAAAAAAAAACGCTCCAAATAAAGCACAGTGGAAAAATAACGAAATTATCAAACGTTCGATTAAAACCCGCCATTTAAACGGAATCACGTAACCAAAAAGCTTTCGAAACATTTTTCCACCGAACCTCCCAGTTGCGACATATCAAAAATCACTATCCCAAACGTTAATTATCGCATCGAGCGCGATATTACTGCAACGAGCTTTTCTCTCCTCACAATTAACCCTTCCCACTGGCTCACAGACTCGTTCACGAAATTCATACAACTGCTTCGCCGTTTCTCTGTGCACGTGCACACAGAAATTCCCGTCTGTTCGAAGCGTTTCAACAAAGTTTCGTACCAGCCAGTCCGAGCTTCCTACCTGATCAGCTCATCAAACACGCACAACGATATATCTGTCCGCGACACGATAGTATTTCCATCGTTTCGCCTACACACTTTCGTTGCCTTTATCCGAGGCGGGGCCCACCCTAACCCCTTTAATTGCACCTCATTATTTAGAACGATAGTTAGAAGTTGTTTCGTCTTTTCCACGAACATCGGCGGAGGGAGAGAGTAAGGCCTCGTGTGTGCGAGTGCTCTCGCGGTGAAACGGAAGCCTCGTTTCGTGATAACCGGACGTTAAGAGACGGGGTTTACTGCGAACACATGTTAGGGGCCCCTCGTGTCGGTGAAAACTCGCGGCCGTTTTCTCGCGGACGGAAGTCACGGAACTTCTTTATGTCTTCTCTATCTCGCCAAGCATGACTCGAGTAGGGTATATTTCCGGCACTCTTTTACCCCTATGACGCGGGTGAAAATTTTTACGTTTCACCGTGTGTACTCGGTGTTTGAAGATTTTACGGAGAAATACGTGTTTTTTCGTTTCGTTTATAATTTTCCGGGAGTGTTTATAGAGGAGGCGTTTCGCGAAATATCGAGTTTCCAGGTAGGTCTGACTATGTCAGGTCGATACTACTAGCTGTAAGCTATTAGCACAGGGTTCACGAATAGTGTATAGAGAAATATTATTTCTGGTGATTCTAGTTATAGACTGGACCCAACATAGGACACCAATTAGCTTCTCTATTTAGCTATGGTGGTACGAGAAAATTTGCATACGTAATTTGAACGGTTTCAAAGAGTCCGGTTGAGAACGGTTTCAAGATGTTTTGGAATCCAACGTCATTTACTATTACTGAAAATTATGGAATTTTTGTAAAAAAATTTCTCTTCCATCGTATTCAACCTTTGGAACGCCATTTATATCGCGAAATTTTCTTTGTTTTACATAGTTCATCCTGTACACAATAAACGTTAATTGAAGAAAGAAATATGACGAGTGGAAAAGAAAAAATGCATTCCGAGTCAAACCATTAATTAAATTACCAAGGCTTCGACTGATCGAAGGCGGCTTTTCTTAAATTTCTATTCCGGTTGATTTTCCCTTCCTCCACAACGAATCGATTCCTCGGTATTTGGTGAATATTAATTGGCTATTCTAAATCCTTCAAGTATGGATATTCGATATTTCCTCCTGGTCGATTTTAAATCGTTCTTATCCCCCACCGCTTTGTCGGAAGGGAGGGAGAGGGAACATTAATTAAGCAAGTTCGCTAATTAAACAACTCGTCAAGTTTCATCAGCGACGCGCTATTTTGGTCACGTCGAACACCATAGATCAACGGGGGAGAGAATGGCAGAGACGCGAAACCTTGTCCCGGAAGTCGTAGCTGTTGCAGAAACGACGTTTTTGACGTTTGCACGGTTGCGGCTAACGTTGGTGTGTGCGGTCTTCGTGCACAGTTGGAGGATGACTCGACGGCTATCATCGCGTAAACTGACGAGCGACATGAATTTCCCGAGTTGCTAATGCAAGGGAGAGAGATCAGCGACAGAGCACCCGTTTAACCAGACTGATAATTAAAATCAAACATGCGAAATTCGAATAGGTTGAAGTAGAGGGTCGGCTGAAACGCGATTCACAGAGGCGTCGTTGCTAGAAACGAATTCGATCCGTTCTTCTTTAATTAACAGATATGACCTGAGAACCAGGAAAAATCGAGTGGAATATTTTCGAACGAATCAACGATTCGAGCAAATATTTTCATCGTTTCTACGAGATCTTATCGAAGATGTTTACTTAATTGGATATTATCGAGAAGAATTGAAGAGCTTGAAAAGAGAAATATTAAATAATTTGGAACGATTAAAATGTTGAATGAGTGCTCGCAAGAAAATAGTTTTCCCTTTAAAAATCCCACAAAGAGACAGTAGCAATTGTCGAGACAGCAAAGGGCCGCAAGTCGAATTTGACGAACTAGAAAGCTCTGTGGTAAAAACTCTTTCACCTGAATCCTTCTCGCAAACCATCGACGCTTTTGTACAAGCACTTATCCAATTTTCTGGTCTATCAAAGCGTCTAAACCGTCCAAAGTTACATCAAAGATCGCCTGGTGAACATTTCGATTTGAAGGTAAACACGCAAGAAAAACACTTTAAACGCAACACGTGATTATTTGTAAAATTTTGCAGCAGCTCTTCTTCTCGTTCATCCTTGTCGCTTTAAGCATCGTTCCGTGATCAGCTGAGGGAATGATGCAGACAGGAAGAGAGGGAGAGAAGGGCTGTAAGAAAGGAGAGACGGTTGCAACAGCGTGGCAAGGGCCACTGAAAGCGGCGCATTCAAACGACTGTATTGAACGGCAGCTACATTTCTAGCTATTTCAACGGAACAGAGTCCTTTTATATGCATCGTGCTTGCCTGGATTCGTTGGTCAATCCATCTGCGCGGATGAACCGGCCTGCCACCCTTACGTCTGAGCTTCCTCCTCTCCTCTCTCGGGCTTTTCCTCCGCCCTGCATAAAGGCAAGCTGTTAAATAAGTACTTCTCTCCCTCCTCCTACCATCCGACCCGTCCGTTACCTTTTCCTCGTTTTATTAAATGTCGAAGACTGGTTAAACAAAGAAATTCTGACGAGAAACATGCCCATAAAACGAGGTTGCGGAAGTGCTGGGGAAAATGATGCTTGCGAGTCGTACCGATGGACGTTCAATTGGAATTATTGTTAAATAATAACTAGAGAGAGAGAGAGAATGGAAGTATGAGGAATTTGGAAATGAATTTCGTTCGGTTTAGCCCTTTCGGGACACGTCCCAAGTTAATTTTTCCGAAAATAGGGACACAATTCCATTGCAGAGGTGTAATGAGAGAATACAGTTCTAAATACGTCTATGAGGAATTTAGAAATTAATTTCGTTCGGTTTAACCCTTTCAGGACCCATCCCAAGTTAATTTTTCAAAAAACAGGAAAAGAATTAATAAGACTGTACATTCTATTTCGAAAATTACGATAAACATAATTCCGAAAAATTTAAGCGTATTATTGTGCGCTCTGTTAGATAAAACTTTATCTCGATGGTGGAAATTGCTGGAATCTCAATTTTGCTCAATTAAAAACAGCGAGGATTGCAGCGAAGAAAAACGGGAAACAGTTTCTTTCATCATTTCATCTCAAGATTGAACTGACCCATCTAAATAACTTCCACCTACGGCGCCGCAGAGAGAGAGAAGGCGAGATCTGAGCGTGAAATCCTGTTCAAATTACACGGCATAAAACGCAACGCTGAATCCCTTAATTTCACGACAGAAAAATCTGTCGGAACGAGGTACACGCGAACCCTCTTCTCCGTTAATTAATCCCACCGTGACTTACGAATAATCATACCGTCCGGCTCAAGGCAGACGTCGTTTTTCTGTGTCCACCGCGAACTCAGCCCCCAACGCTGTTACTTCATTTCTCGCTTAACCACTTACACGCTGTGCGGCTACTTTTGAATATGCAGCAACCAGCCATTCTCGTTGCTTTTCCAACGCGACGCGAGAGAGACCCTTGCCTTACCAGGATCGTTCCGAATCATTTTAATTAGCTGGCTAATTCTCCGAGAAGCCTATTCCCGTGCAGTTCGAGGTTTGTTCTTGCACAGCAGTAGAAGAAGAAGAAGTAGAACAAGAAGAAGAAAGGATAAGAGAAAGAGAACGGACGGACCAAGCCAGAAAGATAGGAACAAAGAGAGAAAACTACACAGACAGGTAGGACGAAGAAGAGAGAGAGAGAGAGAGTAAGAAAAAGAGAAGGCAAAGAAGAAGAAGAAGAAGAAGAAGAAGAAGAGGGGACGAGAGAAGGGTGGAAGAGAGAAGAGGGATCCCGTAGTTGTCTGAATGCTGCGGCTAAAGGGCGGTTCTTAGCCTCTTAACCGCTCTAACGTGGAAAAGCACGACTACTTCGACGCTACAGGCAAAGTTTACTTCGCTAATTCAGCCGTGGCCCCGGCGTAGAAAATGTTGAAAGGGAGTAAATTTGACCGTACTGTAAGGGCGCGTTCGTTCGTTCGTTGCGCCCGCTCCCTTGAGCACGGCCGGCCCGGCTCATTGACTGCGCCATGTCGGCGAAATGTATTTTAGTTTCGCGTATAATTAACGAGGCAAGTGTTATAAGCACCTGCGCGGCGCACAACCTACGGAAATTTTCGGAACAAAACACGTGATTGGGTTCTTTGATGTTGCGCCCGGTGAATGGAGGACCCCCTCCGCTCGCTTGCTCTCGCTTCGTTTTCGGACAAGCTTTAAACGGCGCGGCGGCGGCGGCGGCAATAGCAGCAACGAGCAACCCCGGCTACGATCCAACGGGGTAAAAAAAAAGGGGAAAAAAATTAAAGGATCTCTGCACTTTTAAATGGCGTATTTAAACTGATGAAAGCCACCCTCCCCTCCAGATAGACCCTTGCTTGTGAATGGGGTATATTCACTGTTATCGCCGGGAATTTCTCTCTCTCTCTTCTTTTTCTCCTTCGAAACTGATCAAATGAACTGCATATTTCCGTAGGAAAAGCGAGAGAGAGAGAGAGAAAAAACAAGTGTATTTAAACCGGACCCGGTAATTGCGTTGAATAGTACAAGTTTGACTCCTCTCTTTATACAACAAAGAGGAAAAGCCGTGTTTCTGAAATGACTGGTTTATCTCCTTTCTTTTTCACGTCTCCTCCTTCTCGTCCTCGTTTCTCATTTGTTTCTTCCCGGAGCAACAACGTTCTCATTCGCGCAAGCAAATCGTGTCAGCGTGCGCCGTTTCGTTACAAAAGCACGTTTTCATCGTGGCAAAATTAACCGGGTTGTTACGCTTTCGGGGTAGACTCAAAGGAAAAGCTAGTTAACTCCTACGAATTACGCATTGAAAGGGTAGAGAAGGAACCGGTATCTCAAGAATGGAGCGCTGATATATCTCGAGGGGTGGAAGTTTCGCTAAATTTAAATCCTCGCTTGGCAAACTGTCTTGGTAATTGATCAATTTACATGAAAATATAGCTAACTTAGGTGAATCGAAAAACCTGTAAATCAAGTTATCTATTTGAGAAAACACTTGCTTCTACTAAGTAACAAGAAATTATCTAATAATTTCCTCAAGCTGTCCATCGACTACGAAAAAGAAATTGCACGTCAATTGTTCCCTTCCAAAATATCAGTCGTCGTAAATGATCAATTTACCTGAAAGTACACCTAATCTAAGTGAAACGAAAAACCTATAGATCCTGAAATAAAATGAAATCAGACGATCTATCTGATAAAACACTTGCTTCTACTAAGTAACAAGAAATTATCTAATAATTTCCTCAAGCTGTCCATCGACTACGAAAAAGAAATTGCACGTCAATTGTTCCCTTCCAAAATATCAGTCGTCGTAAATGATCAATTTACCTGAAAGTACACCTAATCTAAGTGAAACGAAAAACCTATAGATCCTGAAATAAAATGAAATCAGACGATCTATCTGATAAAACACTTGCTTCTATTAAGTAACATGAAATCGTCTAACAGTTTCCTCAAACTGTCCATCCACTACAAAAGAGATATTGTAGTTGAAAAGTGCGCGACCAATTGTCGTTCCCTTCCAAAATACCTAGCAATCCTAACCGTTGCAGAAGTTCCAGAGGCGACTCGATCACAGCAATCTCTTACCAAGTGGACAAGCATCCACATGGTCGAGAGCTGGTACGCGTATAATCGTAGTTTCAGCGCGCGACTGCCGCCTTTTGTAACTGCCAACAGGCCAATCTAAGTGACGAACGGCTGTGCAGGGCCTCGCGACCTCATACCGCACCGCCATAATCATTTCATACACAATAGTCTCGCGCCCTCAGCGCGGGGGCGTAAAGAGGGTGGCTGGTGCCTCGTGGCGAGAGTAATGGCCGCAATTTGTAGCTACTCCCGCATTCCAGAGCAGCCGGTGCACGCGTGATCCGTGAATTTACGCACGTGCGTGGCCCCAGTTGATTCTTCGACACCCCGCCGGGTCACCACCTTCGATACATCGCGGAAATATCGAGTGGAGGCCGTTGGTGAAAGGGTTGGAACGTGAGCGGATAAATTATTCGCAGAATACTGTGCTAGTTGTATGCTCGAAATGTACAATTTCGTCAAAATTATCTTCACGTTACATTTTTATGTTTTCTACGAATGAATCGTGGAGAGAATAGTAAGATTCTCGGTGAAACAATCTTTGGAAATTTTGTTTGGGAATGATTTGAGCGAGGGAATGAATGGGACTTGATAGAGTGAGACTAAAATTTCACAAAATAATTTTCCCATTACATTTTCATCTTCTTAACGTCTGAATCGTGGAGAGAGTACTAAGATTCTGGGTGAAATAATTTTGGAAAATTTTTTGTCGATGATTTGGGCGAAGGAAATAATTTTCTCTTCATATTTTTAACTTTCTAACGACTGAGTCGCGGAGAGAATACTAAGATTCCAGACAAAATAATTTCACTAAGGGAACGAATGGAACTCGACAGAGAACTCTGATAAAGTAAAGAAAGATCAGTGATACGGTGTACCTAATTGAATTTTGAGGAGAAAAAAATAGAGTTGGCCTAATTTGTTTCTAAAATACAAAGTTGATAAGCGAAAAATAATTTGAAGATCATTTCGAGCGTGTTAGTAGAAACTTACGCGAACTGTACGTTTGTAATTTATAGTTTGACAAGTATTTCCAGCAACGACGAAAGTGTAGGAAAACTTGCACAGCTGGGGAGGTTGTGCACCAGAGTGTATTTCACACGATATTAAGTTGTATCACTGCCTAAGGCTAAATTCCCTATTATTTCTGCCTGTTCGACACGATAGAGCTACCGAAGTAAAAACATTTGCTTACCAAATATCGTTCCATCGTAGCGACTGGTACGTGAAAAGATTCTCAACAATTCACCAAGAAGTGTCCCTCCTTGGTTCAACCGAATTTGGGTTACACTCGTCCCGCGGTTGAATTTAAATGCGACGGATATTTAAATCGCGAGCAATCATTATTCTTGATTCGTGGTTAAGTTAAGTGGCAAACTCTGCCCGGTCGCCGGGTCGAATTCGATGTAACTGGGCATAAATAGCAAAACTTTCGGAACCAACAAAGTATTTCTGATGCGTGCTCTGGATCGATGTTCCCAATAAAATTCAATTATTTTTAGAAAGAAATCGATGCAACCTCGTTGCAGATGTGGGGCACGTTTCATATTGCTTCTCTTGAACCGATCAATCAATACGATTCACCCGTTGATATTATCGAAAGGGTTAAATTTATTATTCCGATAGTATATTCGGGTAATATCTGCGATAATCCAGCCGAACAAACAAAAACTCCAAAAAATTAAAAGTGGCCCAAGTCAGAAATGATTAAACATTTAATTTATCACTTATTTTGTATCGCATCAATTTCATTTTTGCAAAATAGTCCAAAATGGAACACTAATTAAATCCAAAGGAAAAATTCTAAATATCTGAAAACGAGAAATATACGACTTAGGCCAATTTCACATACGCCCTACAAAAAGATCACCGTTCGAATATACGATCATTTTTTTCCATTTAAAAAGCACCAAAGATCCGATAAAAATGATCACTGTTAAATCTAAAAGTTTAAATTGCCAAGGAATTTATTGGATCGGCGAAGTTCAATAACTTCTGTATTCTCTGATAGAAGATATAAAACAAACCTCTGCGCGTGAGTTAACGAAACGACGGGGACCATTCCGGACAGAAGCAATACACATTGGAAACGACAATATGGGGTATGAGATACGAACCCATAAACACCTGACGTGGGACAGAGGCGGAAGATAACGGGAACATAAGTTATGGGCTCGAGTAAATAAATAGAATAATGGAAGCAGAGTGAAAAAAGCTACAACCAGAGTGAACCTGTATACATATATTTATGCTCGAGGATCGAGATTGCAAACGGCGTGGATGACAATGGAATTGTGAAACGACTCTCTTCCTAGGAACGAAGGAATTAAACCTACGTACGCGATCTCTCCAGGTAAACAGATGGAAGAAAATATTTACTTTCTTAACGACAAGCTGTTAAATTATAATCTGTCGAACTAAATAACAATAAATCTTCTTTCTTTTTTGGTTAAATCGTTTCTGTAAATCTAATGGTTGAACCTTAAGTACTGTCCTCGGGTCTTTTCTGACCCATCGCCTTATTTCTTTAATAATTTTTCTGTTATTGTCAAGTTCATTTTTTTCTTAAAATACTGTATTAAAAGTTTATCGTCTAGATAACAAAAATTGTCTTTCATTGCCTCAAAGTCCTCTAACCGCAAGATTTTTAATCATCGAGATGAACCACGAGTCTTCTTTCTCAGTTAGCGCGGAAGAAAATATAACGTAATTAATTTAAACGATCCTCCGGATAATAAAGGAATAGCGTAATTTTTTAGTGTACCTAACGTTATCAAAGTAATCAAGGGAAATTCAACTTCTACGTAGAGAAAGAGTTTTAAATTAAAACAGCAGGATGGTTTTATTCAACATTAACGAGCAAACACAACTCTCAAAGATACTCCCTTAATTAACGAAGAAATCGAAGCGAAAAGAATATCCAAACAAATCGGCGCGGTTCTCGTCCGGCCTGCGGTGGCCCCTTTATACGAAAATATTAGTAAGCAACGAATGATATTTGTGCACCACCGTCGGAAAGTTTCGAATCTGAAACGACTTTGCGAGGCGTCAAGCCACTTCCGCGTTATGCAATATTAATGTCGCTGCGTCATTTTAAAATATAAACACTTTGCAGCGTCTGAATAATTCATGGAAGCAGCGTTTGTTATCTGTTCAGTTTATCATAACGTTCGAGTCTCGCTCGATACCATTCC
>NW_017100177.1:1689121-1691747 GCF_001263275.1 Habropoda laboriosa
ATTGTTATCTCGCGAAAATTTTCCCCATCGCAGTTTTTTCAATGATTTCTCTCTCGCGGGATTTATCTTTCGCCCATTTGTAGAACGTTCGAAATCAAGCGAGGAAAAAAATCTGCCAGCACAAAGGATCTTTAATTCTGGTACAATGGACGAACGGTGAGTTTGTTTTTTTTTTTCCACCGATTTACCGGACAAGAATTTTCGCGGCAAATTAGATTGTCAGGAGTAAAGAAGCGTCCGACCAATGGCGTTTGTTACAGCAAACTTCCTATAACGTTGTCGTGTATGGTGGAATACGTGCAAAGGTTTCGAAAACTTTTCGCCCGTTGGCCGTTCGCAGAGCGAAAAGTTATTATTCCAATCAATTTCTCTCGAAGCAGTAACACACAAGCTGTTTAAAGTTCGGTGAAACGAGGTGAATCTACAAAGTCGATGGCGCGAGAACGCGTACGACCAGGCTAATCTAACTTCAACAAATCTTTTCCACGTACGAGAAAACCGACTTTCTCTGTCGCGTTCGACGGTTTCCCTTTTTCAAAAATTTTTCGAAACCTTGCCTACAGATTCGTCTTGCGCCGGGAGTCTGCGTCGCTCAGGCTTTCGAAATTGAAATCGAACCAGCTTGTAACATTCCAATTTGCAAAATTGCAAAATTCTGAAATTGCGAAATTCTAAGATTGCGAAATTCAATAATTATAAAATTCTACAATTGCGAAATTCAAAAATTGCAAAATTCTAAAACTGCGAAATTCTAAGATTGCGAAATTCTAAGATTGCGGAATTCAATAATTCTACTATTGCAAAATTCTAAAATTGCGAAATTCTAAGATTGCGAAATTCTAAGATTGCGGAATTCAATAATTCTACTATTGCAAAATTCTAAAATTGCGAAATTCTAAGATTGCGAAATTCTAAGATTGCGGAATTCAATAATTCTACTATTGCAAAATTCTAAAATTGCGAAATTCTAAGATTGCGAAATTCTAAGATTGCGAAATTCTAAGATTGCGAAATTCAATAATTCTACAATTGCAAAATTCTAAAATTACGAAATTCAAGAATTGCAAAATTCGAAAATTGCAGAAATTAAATTTGTGAACAAAAAGCTTCGCGATAAACATAAGAAAACGTAGAAAACAATGTTAACAGATGTATAAAATTTACACGCAGAAGCACGAACAGAATTTCTATCAAAGGGTTAATAATTCCGTGAAGATTGTTCTGCGTTTCCTCGCGAAAGGTAGATGAAACGCGCAGGAACGCGCGTCAGATCGCGTAAAATCTTCGTAACAAATCCACCCTCAGATTTCACAGTGTACATTCTTTCAAGTTGCACAGACCGAAGGTAAAGAGCGAAGAGGTGTATATTCCGAATGGAAAAGTCTACCAGGGGTTTCGTTTACACGAAACCTGTACGCTAAACTCTTTAATCCAAAGATTAAACTCGGTTGAAATTTCAACAGCGAAAGAAGAATCTTTCGCGCAAACAGAAGGGAAGTGGCGAAAATTTCGTGGACCAAATTAGGAATATCGCGAGAGATCTCGAATGCACTCTACAAACTTTCCATCTTTTTTTTTTCACGACGCAACCTCCTCATTTTTCCCTACCAGACAAAAACTAGCTCATAAATCACGTAGAAGTAGAAATCTCATAAAAGAAAACATCTAAAACGCACATAGAAAAAAAAAAAATCAAGAAAACAAAACGTGGAAAAAGTGGGTCACAAAAAGTCGTCGATTCACCCTACAAATTTCGCCAAGTTTCAGAAATATACCGTATATACAGAAAGACGAGTGAACAGCGACAAAAGCTGTAGCCAAAAAAATACAGAAATAAAAGAAGCTTTGAAATAACGACAAGCTAGCTAAATCTCGTCCTTTCTGTTCCACAAAATTATCCATCCACGTGAACAAATTCTTACTCTCTCGAATCTCCGCCGAAGCAACGTGAAATAAGGAACGCCTCAAGATTACCCTCGGACAATGTGTCCAACGTGATCGGTTCACAATTACGGGGATTCAGGTGGATCGGTGGCACATGTCGCGTTTCGCCGAGACAAAATAAATCAGGGGACGAGGAAAGAGAGGGCGGCAGATTCGGCAGGGAAAATCGAGCAAAACGTTTGGAAAGCCCGTAGTAACCGGTACACGAGGGAATGCGACCGTGGTATATCGTACACTCATTCCGGGGATGATTTAGTTTCACCGCAGTGACACGGGCCTGAGGGAGGCGGGTAGAACGGGTAGAATGAGGAGGGTGGTGAATCATGGTAGGTACCATGGTCATGCCGGAGACTCGAGTGTACGTAGATGTAATTACATGGAAAAAATTCCGGTCAGGCCTTCGCCGAGCGTTCTCGTTGTTGAGTTAGAGTCGCGTTGTCTGGCGTGCCTGGACTTAGAAATTGGCCAGGCCAATCAGCCAATCACGGTGTTCCATTGGGTCGTTGCTGCCTTTCCTTCAGGATCGTCCTAGCCGAAATCTCGACGGGACAATCAGGAATCGCCGGCACGCTCTCGCCAAATTGCGTGGCACTTTTAAATATTAACCCTCGAAGAAACCACCCACGTATAACATTTTCGAGAGGAAGTAACGTGGTAGCCGAGATACACGTCCCGATCAGCC
>NW_017100177.1:1691763-1694525 GCF_001263275.1 Habropoda laboriosa
TCGTAACATTGTCCCTATCCGACGACGATTTATCGTGGACGTTGCTTCACCCGTACCTCTCACGGTTTTTCCTTCGGTTCGTTTATCTTCCAGGGGAATGAAGCTTCTGTGATTGAGAGATGAGCTTGTGAAGTGGAGAAAATTAAGCAGAGTTCATCTTTTTTTCGATTTAATCGGCAGAGTTTGAAGGAAAATTTTGCGATGTGGAAATACATTTTTGTGTAATGTAACGAACGAGGTAATAATGTTTCAACGAATTAGACTTGACTAGCGAATGACGGTGCAAAGTGCCATTATGTAGAACAATTGTACGCTTAACAATTGTGAGTTTTAGGAGCAACCGTGGTAAAATAGTATACGGAAAGCGAGATCAAATGAGACCGTGACAGAGTGAACGTTTGTTTTACATGAATGTCACGTTCCCGTTACCAGCAAAGTAACACTTTAAACATTATCTCGGATATTAGCCCTTATCGCTGTTAAACGTCAGAGAAATACATAATTAAATGACGCGATGCGCGCATACCGTGTTTGGGAAACTACATTGCAAGCCAATTCGAGTTGGTAATTTTCTTTGAAATTGTACGTTTCATTCGTGCCGGGCGTTTGCTTTGAATGCAAAACAACGTATGCATTTAAAAGAGGTGGTTAATCTTTATACGACATTCTGTAAAGGGATTAAATTGCCTGGAAAACACCGAAAATATGTCTCTTTGTAACACGGATTCTCTGTGCGAGCGCGTTCAAACCGCCAGCAATTTTTCATCAATGGTGAGGGGAGAATCATCTCGCGGGATTTATGCTAGATCGAATCCATTAACCCTCGTTGCCGAGTAGAAGCGCCAGAGCAGCCTAGAATCACCCTCTGGCCCGTCGATTCGGCGAGATTAAACGTGTTACAATATTCTTTTGCCAGTTCTCGCCATCGAACGAGAAAGCTGTGGCAATTGAAAAATTGCGAAAGCACGGCTACGCTAAATTCGCGAGCCTACAAACCCCGAAAAATTGCAAAAAAATGAATTACACATGTTTACTGAAAAAATTAACGAAGCTAAAATTTCTGCGAATTAGTCGACTAGAAAAATGCTTGGATACTTTCCGGCTGAACAAAAAGCTTCTGTAAATTGGTAAAATCGGTAAATTTTGAAATACAAAAAAAAATTTTTTCAATTTTTTCAAAATTAACACTACACACAAATATGCGAATAGTTTCAAT
The DNA here is from genome assembly GCF_001263275.1 of Habropoda laboriosa. Classification (NCBI taxonomy): domain Eukaryota; kingdom Metazoa; phylum Arthropoda; class Insecta; order Hymenoptera; family Apidae; genus Habropoda; species Habropoda laboriosa. The sequence goes on from NW_017100177.1 coordinate 1,692,980, forward strand.
GGTATTATTAATTAACACTTTACCGACTGATAGCCTATTAATCGGCTTTTTGCCGCCAGCGCTTACCGACCGGTAGCCTATTAATCGGCTTTTTGCCGCCAGCGCTTACCGACCGGTAGCCTATTAATCCACTTTTTTCTCGCCGACGCTTACCGACCGATAGCCTATTAACCGTTCAAAGTTTGATTCAATATTTCTACGAAAAAGCGCGTATATTCCCGCGCAATAGCTTAGAGTCTAAACCCGCAAACTAATAGTCTACTCGCAATATTCTCCGTTTGCACGCTCGTTGGCTAGTTTTAAAAAGTACGATAAATATTTATAAATATTTTGCAATCGCAAAGAGTTCGACAATTTTTCGACACGACTAACACTAGGTTTACCGCGTGATTTTGACGCATTTCGAATTTCACTAGGAAAATTACAGAAACCGTTTCCATTTCTCTCCTACCACTTACGTATATTATCAATCTGATATAAATATATATTACCACATAGCTTTATTTACTGTAGTATCGTAATTTTAAGCAAGCGTAGTTTTAAAGAAAACGTGGCCAGCATAAGAGAGAAAGCGGGCGACGAACGACGATAGCCAGGCCCAACGGGAAAAACCCTGGCGACGAGAGGCCCACGAAGGGCCTGACTATAAAGTACGGCGTGCGAGAGATAGCAGGACAGTGTGTTTGGAAAAGTCAAGCGTGTGTCATAGTCAAATGTATTATAGTTATTCCTATATTTTGTTAATAAACATCTATCTGTATTTCTAATTCCACAATACGTTCTTTCTTTTAAGAAAATGCGTGGTTTCGTTCACGCGTCAATTTGGAACGTGTCCACAGAGATAGGTATATAAGAAATACCCGTAAACTTAGCGTCAATGTTACCAAAAACATTTCGATTCGGCGAAGAGTAAAGCTGTTGCTAATAAAACTACACCGCTGGAAGCAGAGCACGGTGTGCTTTTGCTATCAATCAAAGGGAGAAACATATCAGGAATATTGACACGCGAAATACATGCAAGAGCGTGGATGGCAAAGTCCCACGTTTGGATTCTCCAATTTCAAGAAGTCGACGTCGGTGGTGGAATAAGTCGTATTTCATACGACTGCCAACTCGCAACACTTCGAATATCGCTCCGATATAAACTACGCCCGGGATGTCTTGCGTGAGGATGATTAGAAAACTTCGATTGCCAGATTACAGTCCCGGAGATTTATGAACTACCGGGGAGGAGAGAAGAGCTTTGTTGATGCTGATGTTCTTTCAGCTTTTCAAGCTGGAATTTCAAATTTATTCCGACGTCTGCTAGCCGGGACCTTTTAAGCGGAGCACTTTTATCAAAGGGTTGCGCTAGTGGCTCGATCGAGCCCAGGGAAAAATTACTTTCGCCGGCTGCGAATGCCGTTTCCTTTGATTTCTTAATTATATGGCCGGACATAGTTCTTTGACGCGTTTCGAAACTAATTTTTTATTTTAATACTACCGCCGTACAACGAGTACCAGGATCCAAAATGCGAAAGAGAAGGGAAAAACGGGAAACGTAAAA
>NW_017100177.1:1695210-1702150 GCF_001263275.1 Habropoda laboriosa
AATGGTATTATAATATTTATGTAAATTTCAGAATTTTTTAAGTGCTAGCAAAATTAATTAAGACACTAATTTTTCATTTTAATACCACGTATACTAAGAATCCAAAATGTGAAAAAGAAAAAAGGCACGAAATATAAAATTCTCAGGACGCCAGGAGAAAATTTATATCTTCGGAAGAATATGCTTTTCGACGTACTGAATGATTTATGCAAATTCCAGAACTGTCAAGATAAAACACAAACAATATCGAGAGTTTGTGAAAAAGCAATTTTCAGTGGTCCTTCGCGAGGGAAAATTTAGACTGTACTACTGTGCAATATTCGAGGATTAAGACGGCGATCAGTGGACGTGACGGTCGCAACGGTAACTGTGTATTTCGTGGCGAAGGTCTGATTCCACTCAACAGATTGAGAGAAAAAAGGACTACCGTAGGATAAAGGGATGAAGAGAGACCGTAGAAGAGGAAATATAGAGAAGATTTTAAACATTAAAGAGGAGCAAATACGCAAGTTGCAAGATACAATGCACTTTCATTCTATGCGCGCACTTCGATGGTTGAAATATGAAAAAGTGGATAGAGTCGAACAGATGGAGGCTTTTCGAAAATCCTATCTCCGGGTTAATATACACCGTGTCCATTTTGTACCTTTCAAAAACCGCCAAAAAAAAAAAAAAGGATTGAAAAATGTACCAAAGTAAAAGTTACGCTAATTATTCGAAAAACAAAACTTTTTCGAAATCGAAAGATTTGAACATTTAATCTCTCGTGTAATTCATCCTTTCTTCGATTATACCCTACTTTACCAAACTTTCCCACTTTTTTTCCTACATCAAGAAGAAAGATCCCACTCTGAAATATTATATGGCTGGAAAGTCCTAGTAAAAGTTTACTCGCAAAGAGCCAAACACGCGGGCTCTAAAAAGCTTGATTTGGGCGATAAAAAAGCTATAAAAGAGTGATTTAAAATTGGACGATAAAAAGTAAACATTACCCAAAAGATCGATAAAAACTCTCTCGATCTGATTCGAAAGGATTTTTCTAGCTGGAAAAAGTATTCCAACGAAACTAAACGAGAGAGAGAGTACACCTCTAATTTTTCAACTTTCTTCATCCATGAAAATTGTTGAAAAAACAAAAACAAAAAATGATCGCGAGACACCCTGTATAGCTGTTAAAAGTTGTTTACACATACACACCCATGCAAACGGATAAAAGCTGACAGAGAAACGTTAAGAATGAACAGATATGGAAACAAATCCTGTTCGTATATATCCAGATTTACTGCGTTCCCTGTCAATACCATCCGTTTTTATACAAACCGGTTAACACAAACGCATACTAATGCGTTAAAATCGCTCCCAATTTAACGGTACTATCGGTCGTTTCTGCTGTAATGCGTGACGTACAATATGAGGAAAAACAGCGTGCCATAATGTTCCGTTATCAATGAATGCAATTGGAGAACACCGTGGTAAATATTAATTTACCGTATATTACACCGTTAATATCGATAATCCAACCGATGAAATATTCTTATCGACGAATTAAAAGCTTTTCACCGGCTGGTTCTTAAATCTACCGTGGAATTGGGTTACATGGTCGTCGAGAGGAAATTTTTTCTCCCTCTCGAATTCTCCACGATTCAATTTCGAAACTTTACCTTTGTAATTAAAAGCAGACGGAGTAAGAGAGAGAGAGAGAGAGAAAAACGAAGAAAAGGAGAATTGTTCGCGGAGGACAAAATAAATGTGCGCGCGACGGGCTTGACGAACATCTGTTTGGATGGGAGAAGAAGATGAAGAAGAAGAAGAAGAGAGGGAAAGCGGAATATAAAAAGGGGAATAAAAGGCCAATTCTCATAAACGTCACTGTAGATGTACGTTTTACAGCACTTCTGCAGGTAATGTTCCTGGCTTTCGAAAAGTAGATCTGAATGAGCGGCCGGAAGTTTTTACAGCTTCATCGAAGTGCAAGAAAAATAAAATTCGCCTACTACAGGGACCTTCGTTTATGTTCTCGCCCAATTCACATCCGATGAATTCGCGGTACTACACGCTTCCCAGTCATCACCGGTTCTTCAGCTTTCGGTGCAATTCGAGCTGAAAATTTCTTAAGGTGTACCGGAAAATTGGTGTTCTAAAGCAGGCTAAAAATTCTGTGCTCATTTTAACAGTCCGAGCGGTGAGAAAATGCAAATGTAAATCAGAAAAATTGTGGAAGCTTAGAAAGGGTTAAAATTGGAAAAAGAAATGTAAAAATTCGCAGCGCTCATTTTTCACACTCTGAAGAGTGAGAAAATGCAAAAAGTAAATCGGAAAAATTCTGGAAGCTTGAAAAGAACCCAAGGAAAATATTGTTAATTATTATTTTTTCAATTTGGAAGTTTAGAAGGGGTTAAAATTAGAAAATAAATGTAAAAATTCTGCAGGGTGAGAAAATGCAAAAAGTAAATCAGAAAAATTCTGGAAGCTTACAAAGAACTCAAGGAAAATATTAAAAATTTGGAAGCTCAGAAAGAGTTAAAAATGAGAAAAAAGTGTGAATTACTTCTTTTTCTGAAAATTCGAAATTTCATACGGCGGTTCTAAAGAAGATTTAGCAAAAGAGCGCACTAACAAAGCTGTTCCAAGGTACGTCTTTTAAAGGTATCATGGCGGGAGGTAAAATCGCGTCTACCGAGGTGGTTTCCACAACAGTGTGCAACGACATGGTTTTCCAGTTGTCGAGCGCGGCTGCACTCTGCGATTTTATCGGAATATCGAGGATCGAATAAAGAACCCCTGAGTCACCTGCACGATTTCAGTGCAGTGACAAGTAATTTCTTTCTGCTCCTCCGGTGAATGCTTGTCAAGTGATCGAGTTCTTTTAATTCGAAGGCTTAGCTCTAAGACCGGATTGTGAAATTCTTGTCGTAGCAAATCGATAGAATTCATTCCTTACCTGTCCCTCTTCTCCCCCGTTTCCTTTCACCGTGATCTAACAAACGCGCCAAAAAAACCTCGTTCGCGCAATAATTCTCATTCGTTAGGAATTAAAGTGAGCAAACCGTTATGTAAATTCTCGCGTTCCGTCCTTTTCCTCGATTATACCTCGCAAACTTTCGCGGACATTTTCCATTCTCGAAACGTCAAATTATACCTACCAGCTAACGTAAACTATAAATTCCACGATTTTAATTACAAATTGTCTCCCCCGTGTTCGAACTTCCGCCTACTTTAAACTATCCTCAATGTCAGCGTTCCTGCGAGCAGAGCAAGACATACGACCCTTAAAGTAGCAAGTTAACTCGAAGGAATCCAACACTCGCGCGAGCGCGGTACTTTCCACGATTCAATTAACCAAGGCACGCCATTAAAATGATTGCCGGAAGTTTAGGAAATAATTCCGGCGACCTTTTCCTTTTGCCGTTCTCTCGGTTGCTTGGTCGAGGGGTAAGGGCTGGAAGTCAACGCGGCAAAAGCGGGAGATGTAGGTTGGGGTAAAGGGAACGAGAGGAAAAACGTGTTTGGAGAAACGTCGTTACAGCCGTGCATTTCCTCGTTAAATACACCGAAATATCCCGGGTGGCCTGTCCTTTCCTCAGTTAATTAGTTAAATTCCCCTTTTCCCGCCGGTGATAAGCCGGAGAATTTCATTCTTAACGACCTCTGCCCGGCTTTAACGCTGGATCCTTTAAGGAGACAATGACGGAACATCTGCAGCCTCTTTCTTGTACTGTTGTACACGAAACGATCGTGTACGCGCTTAGGGCATGCATACCACTGGGATGCATTCACGATGTTCAAGTCATTGTTCCGCATGTAAAGTTCCGATATCGTCCGCGTTTCGTCTTTAACTGTCTGTCCACGGGGATTCTATAACGATGTGGATCGTCGATGGTTACAATAACCCATTGTCTCGCAGATTTTCTTCACCGAGGATCTCCACGATCTTCTCCTACGGGTGATTAATAAACCGTACTTCTCCTGCTTTTTCGTGCGAATAAATAGAAGACACCTCGTGTGAGAATCTTTCTGCGAGTTTGTCCGTTTTTAGTCGAGACTTGGTGCATTGCGGTAGAAAAGGTTACAATACTGATTAACTCTAGCAAAAATTTCAAATTTGTCATAAATCTCCACCACCCTTTCCTATTTCCTAACCTATTCCTAATTTTTGACTCTCAATTCTACCAATCCAACTCATTCAAGTCTACATATCTCACAAAACTCAGCCAAAAGCCAGGAGAATCTACACCACACAGTGATTCACCAAGTTATCAATTATTCACTCCTCACCGCCGTCAAAATTAAAACCAGCAGTCACAATGTTCCACTCGAAATAGCATCGCGAGTCAGTCTAAACAAACGTGTCTGATCGGATTTTGTAACGGAGGGAAAATGATGTTCGAGGCTTTCCCATATTCACGTGTACCAATTTTCGAATTGTGTATTAACATGAAAATAACAATTACGTGTTACGAAGTGCATGATTAATTATTATTCTCTCTCTCTCTCTCTCTCTCTCTCTCTCTCTCTCTGATGTTTCAACGAGGAACGAAATAAACGTTGGACAGTGAGCGTTTCATTAGCGAAACCTATCGGTGTCAATGTTTTCATTACAAAGGAGACATGGCTTATTACCAGCCCATTATCTCCCGAGATTTTATTAAAAGCAGCAAAGGGTAATTGCTTCTGCTATTAATTACAAAGGGTCACGCCCGTTGATGATTTAACTCTTCCTGAGCACCGGCCGGATACATCTCAAAGGTAGGAACTGCCTGGTGACAAGTTAATTGCCAGAGCAAGTCGAGCAAAGACGATTTTTATGCAACTCGATTTCACCATCAACCTCCGCCCTCTAGAAACATCTAGACGGGAGGGTAAAGCTGTCCTTCACAGGTTCTTTCTAACAGAAAAAAATTACACGCCTGACGTGTGTCTTTTCTCTTGCACATAAATTACAGCTCACATTCCATTCGCGAATTTGCCTACTGCCAAATTCAACTATCCACCACATTTTTTATTAGTCGAAAATCGACTTGCGAAAAATACACAAGAGAAAATTAGGCTTATACAAAGGAATGAAGATCAATGAAGCCCCTACCGAAAAAGTCTTGCATTTTCCAGGCGAAAAATACTCGAATACTATTTTATTCCCAAAAATATCTCACGAATATAAGAGTACGAAAAATACTCGAACACTATTTTTCCCCCAAAAAATATCTCACGAAAATAAGGGCACGAAGAATACTCGAACACTATTTTCCCCCCAACAAATATCTCACGAAAATAAGGGCGCGAAAAATACACGCGAAAACACGGTGTCTATTATAACAACAGGTCAAAAGCAAAATTCGCCAGCGAAACCTCTGTTAATTACGTTAATTACCTATTGGATACCACACAATCTGTCGATCGTTTCCGTTCAAAGACATTCCGGTTTCAACACAAATCCGCGTTTTGAAGCGCGGAGGAGCCGATTTGGAGACGACGCGACGAGGGCAACGAATTCACGGCGTTATTAACGACACGCAATAATAAAGGGTGAAATGGTCGGTGGTAAATCTTACGGCGAGCACGTGCGAGCCACTGGCTATAAAGTACCGTGGAGAGACGCGCGGAGGGGAGGACTTCAGCGTGGCCACGCTTTTCGAAGTCTCGATAATGGTCGCGATACTCGAAAGCGTTTACCGCGTACATGTGTCACCGCGGCTCGATGTTATCCATGGCAAACAATTCCAGCCAAATGTCGTATTCGTCCATGTACGCATACATATTACCGTGCCGCGTAGTCGATATATACCGGGGCTGTGTTTCGTCATCACAGGTGGCGATTCACGAATTCATCGGGTACCCATTGATCAACGGCCGATCGATAGATACGGTATTCCCTTCTGATTCGATTGTGTCTCCGCGCAATTATGAGCAATGCGGCTTTCGGCCGAACTTTCGATCCCCTCACGTTGACGAAATTTTGGGAAAAACGTCCAATTCGTCCGCCAGGATAGTCATTCTCGCGGCCTGATGGCCTCGCGTAAATTTTCGCGCCAGAAATTGCTACGATAATTGGGAAGATTAGGAAACGCGGTGGAATTTTTGATGACGGTTGTTTAAGACGGTAACGAGTTTTTGATGATTTTTGATTGGAGCCACGAATTCGCGGTGCTATCCAAATATCGATGATTCAGGGAGAAGCATTTTGGGGAACTACGTTTATTCGCATTTCTCGCGGCAAATCGTGGAAAATTTGAGTGATTTTTATCTGAAATTTAAATCGGCTGTTTTTCTTTGAAATTACTTAGATAGCGAAAGTTTTTAAAAATTTAACACGCTACAGTATCATTCGTGAATTTAGAATCAGAGTGTAATTATAATTGAAGAAACTAATTACTAATTTAATCCGAGGAGAAGATCGAAGAGCTCGCAATTCTCGGGCTAGAAATTCTACCGAGAAGAGAAGTTGCGAAAATATCTTCCGTCAAACACCGCGAACTTCGAAATTGTACATTATCCGTATTTGCACGGTAGTAAAAATATTTCTCCCGAGTAAAATAAATACACTTGAACGAATTAAACTGTTCCAGATGGATCTCGAATGAAAATAAACAATTTGCAATTAGTACCTACTTGTAAAGATAGCGGGGATATCTGATAAAACGAAATGTTTCACGAATAAACAATATTTGCCAAGCAAATTTAAGGGAGAAACAAGAAGTCGGTGCCGTTCTTTGAAAGTAATGCAAAGGAACCATTTCCACGCTGAATGCGCAGAAAGTTCCCGATCGCTAAAGTGCTGTAAACTGAAGAAAATCGATCGAATTTCTCACCCCTTCACCTCCCCTACTCCATGTGTCTATAATATCCTCCCCTAATGGAAAAGCTTTCGAGTTTGATTTTCCCTTGGTGCAAAACGAGCAAACTTGATAGAAAGAATTTGCTGCGCGCTGTTTCATCGAATCCC
>NW_017100177.1:1702171-1711894 GCF_001263275.1 Habropoda laboriosa
CGCTTCGGTAAAAATTGCTTTCCGTGCTCACTGCGAGGCTCGGATGCATCAAATTTCCACGCTTCAAGAGCAATTTCTAGACATTGAAAAACTATCGCACGTCGGCATACATAAGGGGTACATATGTACGTGTAAAACGAGATTCGGACAGCTTGAAATGAAACAGCCTGGAAGAAAAGGAAGCCACGATTTTCCACGATTTAACAATCGTTCTACCCTAATGCTCGTGAACGTTTAAAATTTCCAACTATCTGACAATATTTCACGTTATTAAAATAGAGAACGTTTTCGTAATTACGAAATTATGAATCACGTAAGTATTACGCGATAATAGGTAACATGGAATCAAAATTATTTTTCAACTATGAGAAATTTTTTGGAAGCAGTTTTATGATAATTAAACTACTTGCGAAATGAGCCAAGAAATACAAATTTCACAAACTGACAAAGAAATATTTCGATGAAAAAAAAAGCCACAAGGTAAATCTGCCATTAATTCACAAACCAGCCGAACAAAATACCCCCAAGAACTTCCCCTAGCAGGCAACTAATCTCAACAACAACTGCACTACAAAACGTCCCTTCAACGGTCCGGATTCACCCTTCGTACAATATCGAGAACATAACTCTTCGACATTTAACATCGAGCCAAGCAAGTCAAGTCACCATGTATCCCTTTTTCATCCATTTCACCGAGCCACCTATCCCCGCGATCAATTTCAAACGGCTCGAAAAGCGTTGGCCGTCAGTCTCAATAAAAACAGGACCGAAATCCACTTTGCACCAGCGTTAGAAGTCGGATTTTGTAATGTCAACTGTGCAAGAAACGTAACAGGGAGGGTGGTGTGGGTGCTGAAGAATCGCCACGCAGACGGTCGAGTACAATGCACCCTGGCCAACAGCACACACATACATTCGAGAGAGAGAGAGAAGAGAGACAGAGGGAAAGGGAGAAAGAGAACACGTCGGTTCAGTTTAAGCGGGTTTCAGAGCCACGAATTTTCACGTGGGCCAGTGTGCGCACGTCGGGACTCATGCATCGAAGGTGAATGCCATGGTGTACACCATAGGAGAGGGGCAAACGTCGGACGGGTGGCCTCTCGCGGGAAATACGTCGAGTATCTGAATAAATCGAAACAGCCAAAGTGATTCTCCAACTTAAATTAGTTTCTGCCTGGCATGGAGAGAGGCTAGGTACACGAGAGCCTCTCTTCCTCCCTCTCTCTCTCTCTCTCTTTCCATCTCTTTTCCACTGTAGCTTGGTGAGAGGGTTCGCTCGCGTCACACAGGACACGCGAATACCTACCCCCGTTGCTTCTTTTCCAGTGTGCCTGGCCGACCGACTGGTCGGCCTCATTCCATCCGACTTTTTCCACCGTAAACGAATCCCGACTGATTTCCAGCCACCATTTGTTCCTTTTACACGTGCACACACCCTCCGACGCTCGTAAACGCCCGATGCTTTCGTTACTGTCTTCCCGAACACGCTGACAAATTCGCCGGCAGTTCCACCCCCATTCCACGGCTCAACACTAACCTCTCCGGCTGTCTGGGTGTATGTAGTACCTAGCCGGCGCTAACTTCGGGCTACGAGGTGGGCGGGAAGGAAGGGGTTGTTCGAGAGGGATGATTTACGAATTCAAAAGTTTTTTTTCATTCGGTCAGAGGAAGATTGTTTCTACTTTTCGTTGCTGTTCGATGGAGGAAACGTGTCTTGCGGTGGATTCGAGTTAACTTCGCGAGAATTGGGTGGGAATCGCTTCGGAAAGGTAGAGTTCAGGTGTGAAACGTTCAATTGCGAATTTTGTTCATCGCTACGTTGGCTTTAACCCTTTAACAGTCTAATATAATTGCGAATTAGAGTCGATGAAATTCATATTTTACGCGTATCTCTTTAATAATTACGTCGTGTGTGAGTATTTTTAAAGCACTCTTTTGCTAAAGTCTCTCGTGAGTTAAAGTCACTCGGGATAAACTGTGAAAGGGTTAACAGTGAAAGTGAAAATTCACCAATCGTCAGATTTTCGTCAAACGTGACCAAAAGGGTCGACAAAATAGTCGAGTTCATAACCGAATGGGAAATATAAACGACACTTCCCGTATCCGATGCGTAACGTAATCTTCGCAGAAACAAACATTTCTAAATTGGGAAAAAATTTTTTTCCCACCGAGAAGAGCTCCACTGTAAAATATTGTATATTTTCTCAGATCACATTGGTCCGGGAAGCTTCTGGATCTGAATAAATATTGGCCCTTTCAGCCCAGCCCGTGGTGGCACAGATTTAACGCATAAATTTTCGCGCGATCAAATCTGCATACAAATGACACCACGTCCGACGACAAATATTAAGATTACATTTATGAAAATCACTTTGGACGTTCATCGACTGGTATGACAGAAGGGAAAGTAGGAAAAGTAACGCGGGCTGTGGTTGTACAACAAGCCGCGCAACCGTTTCATTTGCTTAAGCTTAATGGCCTTTTCTGCTACACAAAGACGCTTCAGAATGCGAGAGCCTTAATCTTTCCCATAAAACACTGATTGTGGATTGACTTTTAAATGCCTCGGGAACCACGGGAGAAAATAGCCAGCCAGCTCCTAGTACCGTCTGGCACGGAACTCGCCAACTTTCTTATTTTTCTTCCACCAGTTTTATTCCCCTTTTCGCCCTAGAAAATAATTCTTCTCCTTCCACGTCTATACGTCAAACTGACATTCTGTCCTATTTAACACTCCGCTGTTAGACTTATTTACCGGAGAGGGGGGCAAGTTTCATTCAGACAATCGTTTCCATTCTCCAAGTAGAAAAGAGGAAGGGTTAAAAGTGAAAATATTTCCGCGTTTCGTAACGTTACAGACTACTATGGTGATATTCATTAACGCGTTACGCGTTTGACGGAAACGACAATGGTAATTAGAAGGCATTAATTACTTCGTCAGCGAAGAATTTAATCAACAAAACAAACAGCTTTTGTACCATTTGCGGCGGAGAGCACATGCCACGCGCTCCTCGTTGCCCACTTTCGCTGATAACAAGAGAGCTGTTTGTCAAACAGAAGTGTTTATAAAATAAATCAATCGGCAATTTCACTTCGTTGCGTTTTCTGTTCTCCGTCGTGCTTTGCGAATGGTAAAAGCTACGCAACAATAAAATCTAATTTCTTCGTCTGACATTAAGCAGAACAGTTACCTTTCGCAAACTTCGACGACCGAGAGATAATTCTAATTTGAATGGATTTATGCTGATTATCGTTAGAAATTAGTTAGAAATCTAACATGCACAGTGATCAACGAGGCGCGAAGGACTGAAATCCTGGCTGAAGGAAGAAAAGCGCGGCAAAATGATTGATTGCGATCGATTGTGATTGATTATGGGCCGGAGATGAATCCGACATGGAGCAAACACGTCCTACACCTGGATTGTATTCGTGATTTATCAATTATTACGCATGGTCGAATGAAGTGGAAGGAATTCGGTACATTAACGATCAATTCCCCTAATGAAATCGATAATGTTAAATAATCACAATATTGCTGTTTAATTCACCTCTATTATAATCAGCGTCCCTATTTATTAGTAACGGCATAATACACGCGTTTAATGAATATTTTAATAAATTCTGATAGGAAAGTGTGCCGCGCGAGCCGGGAGGGGGAGAGGATTACATTCGTGTTCCCTGATAAATGAGAAAAGGTTCGATCGTTTGATTAATTAACAAGTTTCGAACAAACGCCGCGGGAAACGAGAAACTTGACGCAATTATTTACGATTGAAAGTGGTAGAAAAGAGGAGCCGGGGTATTTCGAATTATGTTCTCAAATGTTTCGAGTGCCGAGAACTTTCCGACGAAAATATCGATGTTCGAGTTTTCAAGTTTCTTTTCTAAGGGAAACTTTTTCACCCGACCAGATACTTACTCTATAATTAACAGAGTAACAGATTGATTCGGGGGGAATAGTTCGATATTTAATCACGTTTAAATTGTCTCAGCGTGTAATATATGGTCGGTTTATTAAAATTTTACCTAGAAAACTATTGTGTTTAATTCAATCTCCTATCATACCTGTTAGGGATACTTAAGTTTAGACCACTCTGCTATTTTTGAGATTAAGGTTTGAATACGCGTTTAATGTTTTCGTTCGTTAATTATTCGTTATTGCCAGGAGGGCTCGAAACCTCTCATAAAAGCGGAGAATTTCGAGTTTCTTCGTGCATCTCAATAGCAACTGACGAATGCAATGCGAGCGAGCGAGCGGTACCGTTACCCTGGGTTTGTCCAAGAAGCTCAGGTGACGCGTACCTCACCCAGAACACCCCTTCCTTAAGGGTGAGCGGTTGGCGTCGACCAAGGCCCTAACTTGATTGAGAGTCTTGGCCTCCCACCCAAATCTCACCCCCGTCAAGGGGCCCAAATGGACGGACCAGGACATATAAAAGGACTGATGTAAGAACTGATGTAAGTAAGAACAAATTGGGGAAATAGAACTCTGAACTCTTACACGAACTTTGAACCTCAGGACATTGGACTCGCATATATTTAACATTTAAGAACTTAGTCGTATTGTATTCTTGGTACATAAGAAACTGTGCTGCAAATAAAAAATTATTTGCTAAATAATCAGGCTTCACGACCGTTGTGGGAGCCAACAATACCATAAATTAAACATAAGATACGGGATACTTGTTGAAATTGTCTCAAATTTCTCTATGCTGCCATAAATGAAATATAAAACATGGAATAATAATTAAAATTTTACGTAGAAAAAACTGTTGAATAAAATTCCCCATGCAACCACAAACGAACCATAAAACACACGATACTTTAAAAACACGAATACTCCGGAGTAATCAATTAGACGTGTTACCTCGAGAGATCTATAGATCGTTCGACCTCATCTCGCTAATTCAGTCTTAAGCGTGTTAAAGCGTTAACTGGGCATGGATTATGGCTGTTTTACGAATGGCCAGACGGCGTTTGGAATTAAAATGGAACGCGTACCTCGGATAAAAGAAGAAAGAGTAAGACTTCGTTAACAGTAATAAGCATTGAACGTCGGGTTTAGCTGCGCCATAAATCTTACGGCGTGTATGCGAATTCGTGAATACAGTCTAATATGGCAGAGTGGAGTATAGTGAAGCAACATTTCACCGTAAATTTACGCGAGCACGTTTCCCTTACCCGCGATGCGGACGATATTCTCCCGGGGATGAAGAAAGTCGAAATTATATACATGAGATGTTACAAGATGCAACCGAGCATTCTAATTCTTCACGCTTTTCCCTCCAATTTTCTTTCGAGGCCAAATGGAAAGATCAACTATATTCTTCACCTTTCCAACTATTTTGCAATAAACATTTCAGATTCCCTGTCTACCGTGTACGAATATATTTCTCTTCGCATTTTTCTTTCAGGAAACGCACCAAGTGCGGGTATAACGTTTTCGAAATAAAATATTTTCATTCAGGAGAAAATCGTTATTACGGAAATTCCACGAAATTTAACCCTTTCGCTACATTATAACGCGTAACGTGGACGAGCGACGGTAAATTTTTAACCACGACTGCAAATTTCTTATTTTCACCGTATTGCTTTAACCCTTATGTCAATAACCGGGTACCCTTTTGCATAATTCTCACTTAAAATATCCGGCCAGATGACCGTACGCGCGTACCGTACCGCACGTGCGCGGTGGAAAGCCAACCCCTGGGAAAAACCCAAAAATGGGGGTTTTCTAATGTTAAGCAACAATCCCCTTCCCTTGGAAAGAGCTGCGTCCCACCTAACCTAACCTCCTCCAATGAGGAGTCAGCACCTACAACCCCCCAGAAGAAATCGGCCACCGATCAGCAACTGGCCGAGCGGATAAAACTAAGGAAACGGGGCAGAAGCGCGTTCTTTTTTTGGAAGTCTTAGCAGATGGTCTTACGAAAATTAGTATTTCAATAGTCTCGTGGCGACATCACCTCAAGCATTACTCTGTTGCAAATAAAACTAGTTCTTAGCATTTCACACTGAATAAATCAAGGTGTGATTAAACTAACGTACCGGTTCGGCACTTACAGTCTGTTCCACAAAAGCGTGGACGCGATAATTTCGAAACTTGAGGTCAAATGAGGGAGAGATTGTGTTAGCATAAAAATATGAAGTTCCCTCTAATACGCATTAGCTTTAAATCTCTTAGTATCGTTTTTGTTACTGAGAAATACGGACCTTTTCGAGATGAGTGCCGTGTACGCTAAACGTTTCGAGGCAGTCTTCTTGTGTTATCACTCGAAAGAACCAAAAATGTGCGTTAAAAATGCAGCAAAATATATGCATTAATCTCGTGAATTCGTTAATAAGTAGATACAACGATATAAAGAAACTGAATGTGTCGATGACCTCCCTGACCGAGATTCAAAGCGCGGCACTACGAAAAGGGAAGATAAAGTGATCTTCCGGCTATTTTCAAGGAATCCAACATTTTGCTTGCGTAAAGGGCAAGCTTTTTTGGTAAAAAGGGCATAAATATAGGGATTTTGACATTAAAACGTCGCTTGACAGAAAATAATGTTTGATGGAGCAGTACATTATCGAAACCGTTGCTTTCAAGGAAGCACGACGAAAGTCGGCTGGCGTGGGCACACGAAAAAGGTTGATCGCGATTGGAGTGGTGTATTCAGTGATGAAGCATCTTTTTCGGCTTGAAGTATCAGATGTGCCTGGTCTGTTTATGAAAATCCAATTGTCCAAAGACGTGTTAAACATCCATTCGAGAAACATGGAGGTCTCTACCACTCTCATATACCAAGAAATTGGTCGAAAGTATACCCAGACGTTGTCAAGCAATGATCGCTAATGGTGGAGATTGGACACACTGTTAATTAAGTGCGTATTAGTTTATTAGACGTAGTTTCGATGTATATAAAAGTTTTTACAGAAAGAATTAATTTTCACAGAGATATCGCGTCCACGCTCTTGTGGAACAGACTGTAAGCATCGAACATTACGCGACCCGAACAAATTAAGACGGACGTGCTTAAGTGTAAAATTATGCATTAAATTAAGGTGGAAGTGCAGCAAAAGGCTCCAACCGCCAATAGTAATGACAGGGTTAAAGAGGGAATGCTGTGTAATAAATACAAGAGAAATAATAGGAAGTATTTATTGTACAAGAGAAACGTTGTATAACAGATACTTTGTACATTTGAAATTTTTAAATAAAGGACACCTACTTATGTTTGTAGAATATTATTGGTCATTTTGCATCGAAATTATTGATTAACCAAATACAGAGTCAAATACTCCATACCCATTAAACTACAGGCAACATTATTTCGCAAACTAAATCGAAATTTGAAAACACACTTAACACGAATTTCCTGCCCCGAGGCTGTGGAATAACTTTCGCGTAGATGTATGTATTAATAATATTATCATTAACCGTATCGAATGTACTTTTATGGAACTTACAATCCAATTGTATTGCGTTTCACTTCGATGCAAACGTGAGGAGAAATTGTGTTAAACGACCAATGAAATGTGTAAATAATCAATTTTTAACAAGCGAGATATCACTTACTTGCATGCAGGATTAGCTTGGTTTGTTTTGATGGACAAATGAAATTTATTCAATTTTACACTGTTTAAAGAAGGAGTTATAGCACGCTTGAGTATGAATTAATATTAATTTATGATAAACATTTGAAGGCAGAAATAAACGGAAGTTTGTTATTTAACAGGACAGTTGGGAATATTACTGACAGAGAAAGTTTACACGCGTCTGTACAGAAGGACGATCGAACGTCGAATGATTGTCGAAACTGCGTGAAGGTTGTAAGCAGAAACACGGCAATGGAAATTTCTTGGACAGTGTTATCTGTTTACTTTCTCACTTTCGAGACCTGACTTTTGGGTCGCACTCAGATTTCTGAGAAACGACAATTTCAGAATTGTAGAAAAACCAGTGTGTTTACCACAGTTCGTCACATTCCAATTCCAGAAGGAAATTTAAACCGTTATACTAATATTGAAGCGAAAAATAAATATAATTCACCGAAATTTCTTCCCAAATTAAAACAACGAATGTTTTCGAAAAATGATTAATTCCACTCGTTGAAATTAATCATTTGGAAAATAAATCGAAGAACAAGTCAGATACAAAAAGAAAATTAAAAAATTTAAACCATCATACGAATATTGAAAAGAGAAAAATAAATACAATTCACTGAAATTTCTTCCCAAATTAAAACAACGAATGTTGTCGAAATTAATTATTTAAAAAATGAATGGAAGAAGAACAAGTCATACACGAATAAACGTAGAATTATAAATAAACACGGATAATTTATCACAGGACGAGATTGCAACGTACGATAAAATCCTTGGACCATGATTCGAAGAAGATTAAAAAAGGAGACACATCGAAGGAGCAATAGCGATTCCATTACCCCTCGAACCGAAGTGAATTTAAAATATCGTAAAGAACGATCGGCCGGAAGGTAACTGCTGAACTTCAAGGCCTAAGAGCAAATGATACTAAAGCAGGGTAGTTTTTATATAATATCACACGAGCGAGCTTTCGCCGTTAGAAGGATTATAGCCTCGCAAAGCCAGGATTATATCCTCAAGAGTTTGCCAGCTTTCGGCTCTCATTTAAAGGGCTTAATGGCGCGTACCAGAACCAGGAGTAAAAAGGTCCACAGAGTGAGGGGGATGGAAAACAGAAAGGGAAACAAAAGGGTGTAAAAATCAAACAGAACCTACAGGTGGACACCTCCTTCTCAATCCTCCTCCTCCAAAAAAGTAATCTTCGTTCCACTCAACTTCGAAGAGAAGAGAAAAAAAGAGAGAACCTCTCGAATCTCGATGAACTCCGTCTGAGATCCGCGAATGAAATACGTCTCTCTATGAATACAGAGTTCTCCTTGTCCTGCGAAACCCTAAAAACCGTATAACTCTTCTCTCTCCCGTTGTTTTACGTCATACACTTTAGGAGCCGCCGAGGAGATAGAGGGATAGAAAGTAAAAAAACGCGTACGAGGCCAAAAAGAGATGCGGCGAGGGGGGTGAGAAGGCCATAAAACCGGAACGCCACGCGATTCCGAGTACTTGGCCCATCTTCTCTCCATTTAACCATCCCTCCCATGGCACACGGCAGTTTGATCCAGTTACCCCTACACTGCAAACGCTCCTCCAGACGGATTAAATGCAACTCCCGGCCGCCGCGCACGTGCGCATAAAAATACCGATCGTAAAATAAAATAACCCGTAGGTGGCTGGCATTGTTCGTCTATTGCCCCGGGGAAGGAAGAAAGAAGGAAGAGAAGTGATTCACGCGTTGAGAAAGGAAGAGCCGCACGGCATCCACGCTTCTTACGGTAGATACATATCTCTCTCTCTCCTCTTGGATATGGAAGAGAAGTACGTCCATTATTCCGTGATCCTTTCTGAGACTACGTAATCTGCTCTGATAACGAACAGTGTTCCGTCGCGCAGGCACGGAACGCGTGGGGTCTTCGTTGACCGGGTTTATGGCACGCTCGCACCAGAAGGTTATTTTTCAGAACAAAGACGCTGCGTAGCTCCGCGAAAAAATAAGTCATTTCTTACAGAACAACCGCGTATAACGGCACTCTCGGCCGAGGGTTGACCTGGCGGGAATTTCCGTCGCGTCATCGAAGGACAGCGAAGATTCCACGCACCCGCAGGTAGGGCCCCACTCGTTCCAAGGAAAAGCGC